>NW_026067934.1:4837621-4890077 GCF_014885135.2 Alexandromys fortis | reverse complement strand
TTATTTCTTATTTTAATTTTTTTCTTTTCTTTATTTTTTACAAGAGAGAGAGAGCAAGAGAAAAACATGAAGTTGGGTGGGCAGAGAGGTCAGGAGGGTCTTGGAGGAGTGGAAAGAATATGATCAAAATGTGTTGTATGAATGTTTTAAGAATAAAATTTAAATAGAAAATAAGAGTTGGAAGGAAAAAAAAAGAAATACCCAGGTAGGGTTGTTCCAATATTATTTCTGGGTGTGTATGTAAGGTGTATTAAAACAGATTAGCATTTGAATCAGTTGATAAAGAAAGGGGTTGACAACCAGTATGGGCAGTAGATATCATCCAATGTATTGAGTATCACAAAATTAAAAGGTAGAAAAGGGAATGTCTCATTTTTCTCCATTGAGAATGCTGATTTCTCCCACCCTTGGATATCAAGAACTCCCGTCTCAGGCCTTTGAATTACAGGACCTTTTACCTATGATCACTACTGTACTCTCATGCTTTAAGCAGAGAAGGGAGTTGCAGTCACAGCTGTCTTTTGTACTGGAGCCAAATCATGCACTTATTCCAAAGTTTGCAAATACTCTGGGATTTCTCCCCTTCCATAATTGTGAGTCAGTTCTCACATCCATGCGGCTTCACATCAGGCTGTCTCCCTGGAAAACCCTTACTCACACAAACACTGGTTTATTTCTAATCTTCTTTAGCCAGTTTAAAAGAACTATAAAACAGAAAAGAGTTGTTTCTGTGTGTGTGAATCTGATATGTTGCATAGTTTCCTGCACTGCTTGTCATTAACAACTACTCCTTGGGGTGGGGCCTGTCCTGGAGGGTAAGCTATGCACTGAGTGACATTCATTACAGAACGCCAACCCTCACACCTCCCAGCAGGTATCAATTGCAAACAACCTTTTAGTGGCATAGATCTTTTTGTCCATGTCCCCTTCTCTGCAAGATTTTGTCTGGTTTTAAACTGTGTGGGTTTAAAAATGCTGTCACAGACTCCATGCTTTTTTCATGTGTGTGTATGTGCAATTTTTGTTTTATATATGTGTGTGTGTCTTACTAGCTTCTTTTTTATTTATTATGCTTTATTCACTTTTAATTTTTTTTGAGAGATAGAACATAAATTTGGGGGAGTGAGGAGGTAGGAAGGATCTTGGTGGAGCTAGGAAAAGGAAAGATTATGATGATCAAATTATTGTTTAAAAGTTTGATAAAATTTTTAAATAAATAAATACATTTTTCCTTAAAATAAAAACTGCACTGGTTTTATTTATTATTTATGAGTTTACCTCAGTGGTGTCTCTCAAGCCTTAATTGGTAACTCACTCTCCGGAATCCTGCCCAAGAACCTTAAAAATTGGTAAATCAACCTCAGAAAGCTCAGTGGGTGATGCTCTTGTCTGAACACTCACATGCAAGTGGGGCAGTGGTGAGAAAAGCAACCATTCTGCCAGAAGCCGTGCCCAGGGTGTCCCACGCTTCCTCACTCCTGTGCTGTGGGATGAACTCTGTCTGTAGTCTGGGATCGCACTGGTTGCCGATAATTCCTTTGCCATGGATTGTGTCCTATGATGACCTCACAGTGGGCTCCATGCTAGAAAATGTGCCAACCTCTTAAATCCACTGAAACTCTGTGTTATCAATTCTATTTCTTACTTTTCTATCTTAAGCTACTGACTTCAGTTACACATATAACACTTCCTACAAACTCAAATGCACACATAAATGATGACCGTCTTAAAAGCTGGGCCATGAATTTTATTCATCTGTGCTGTTTATTTTAATTTTTATGCATGTGTAAGTACATGTCCCTTGCTGGACTGTGAGTTTTCTAATTGCAGAAACAAGATCATTTAAATTTACTTTACTGTATCTATCACATGGTAGGTTTCCAATTCCTATTTAACTCACATCAATTTTTAAGGAGTTTGAATTGTCTTGACACATCAGCAAAGGGAAGAACAAGCTGACAGTGAGCGAGAAAGCAGCTTCTTTTGCCATGAGCCAGCCATAGGATTTGTCACCAGCCTAGAGCAAACTGTGCCAGTTCCTTGCTTAGATTTCTGCCTCTTTTAAAACAAAAGCATAATTCATGAGGCTAAAGAAAAACTCTCTGCAGTACCTCTTTTCTGGTTATTGCTATTTCAGGCTTCCTTCTGTTGGGCCTGTAGCTCCACTGTGTGCATGCATGTGTGCGTGTGTGCCTGTGTGTGTGTGTGTGTGCGCTCATGCATGTGTATATATATATGTGTGTGTGTGTGTGTGTGTGTGTGTGTGTGTGTGTGTATCTTCATCAGGCATACTTTCTGTCCTGGATTCGTCTGCCCTGGATTTGGTCCGCTGCTAAATATAGTCTTTTATGCAGGTCAGTAAAAATACGGGACTGTACATCTCTTCCTTTTACTTACTAGGTAAATTATCTCTCCATTCACCTATGAGGACATTGAGGAAAGAGAGTGTGTTAGCTGAGCCAAAGCAACACTGCACTGAAGGCCCAGCTCTCATTTAGAAGAGATCTTTTCTTCGTAGGCAAAATCCTTTGACTAATTTCTCTCAGCCCTCTGATGTCTGAACCTAGGTTGCTTTAGGAGACCACAAGAAGTTCATCAAGTTCTACTTTGTAACAAAAGTTCTCTGCAGATTCCTTTTATCCACTGAATTCCTCAGACGTCATGAATCTTTCCTCTCCCTTCCTATACATTCCTGAAATACGTTTTCTAATCCAACTTTCAGTCTTTCAAGATTGGTGCGGAATGCCTGGCATATGTTCAAGAAATATGTGATCCTGCTTCTGGTCCCTGTCAAACTATTTGGTTCTGCCATTTGCCTACAGCTGCCCAATTATCACTTGAATTTGTTTCTCCTGCCCTTGGGCTATTTGAGTTCTTGCCTATCTTTTGCAGGGTTTTGGCCAAGGGTTTCAGTATCATCTTCCAGATCTGGTCCTCATTGATTGATTGCTTTGTGTCTACAGTTGCTACATCTTCCTTCATCCTGTCCGTTCTGCCCACAGCTCTCAGCACCTTCCTCAGACTGTTTCCTTTGAACCCAGGGGGATATCACCTGTTGATGTGTCCTTGAGACATGTGAACAAGCATTTACTTGGATCCTGAAGCAATGATAGACAAAGAAGACAATTCCATCTAAGTACAGCATAGAGAACCAAGCACTATATTGGGCTTCCTTAGAGGAACAGAGGTGAGGGGTGGCTTAAAGGAGGTGAATGACCGTAGAAGAGTAGTGTCACCAAAATGTCCCATCACAGTTGAAACATGCTTAGTTGACGTTTCCCTCTTCTTTTGCTCTTCCAATTCCTTTTTTGCTGTAATACCTCTGGAGACAACAGAATTGCCTCAGCTGCGAGAGTGGAACAGGGCAAGAGAGAATAGCTGGGGGCTCAGGTAAAAGCTGTGGCTTTTCCCATCGATTTCTGCGAGGGAGTGTCAACTCTCCTGATCTTGTAAGAGTCTTGCTCTGATGAGCATGGCACGTTCTCCAGGCACCAGGCAGCCCTCGCCATCTTACTCAGAGCAGCCGTGATCATCAGAGCAAGACTCTTACAAGATCAGGAGAGTTGACAAAGCCATAGGTCAACCGGGCAGTGGTGGCGCACGCCTTTAATCCCAGCACTTGGGAGGCAGGCAGATCTCTATGAGTTCGAGACCAGCCTGGTCTACAAGAGCTAGTTCCAGGACAGGCTCCAAAACCACAGAGAAACCCTGTCTCGAAAAACCAAAAAAAAAAAAAAAAAAAAAAAAAAGAAAGAAAAAAGAAAGTCATAGGTCACAATATTGCCAAGCAAGTTCTTCGTCATTCTCTTCCTCTCAGGGACTTAACTTCTCAGTAGAACTGATGTAAATGGTAAATGGCACTGATTGATTTATCTCTATATCCCTTTGTTCTCCAGTGACATCATACCACTGCTTTGCCTCTTATCTCAGTGTTCCTTGCCAACTCTTCTGCTTCTTGATTAATGAACCCTGTGCAACCTAGAGCTCTGCTCTGTGCTCATGTCCACTGGTACTCCTGTCTCCATGTGATCATGGAGTTCAGACTTAGAATTTTAAAATTCTACCATTTCAGTAAGCTTCAAGATCTAGGTGGATCTAGATAGATATTTCAGAAGAATAAATATGGGTGTCACCAAGACTATGGAATTAGGAAACCAAGAGTTAAAAGCTTTATGCTATATAAGACCTTGAAACTTATATAAGACCCTCAGAATCTTGACAGTTGTTCTCTCTTTCTGTGTGCATGTGCGCAAGCTCCTGCGTGCGTGTGTGCACGCTTACATGCGTGTGTGTCTGACAGTTGTGAACCAGATTTAACATCACTTGCTGAACATACATATGAAGCTGTGGTGTATATGAGAGAGATATGGAGTCCAGAGAGTAGTCTTAGGGACGTGAAGGTTGGGGCAGTTTGGTCACTCAATTTTTGGCGCTATCAGTCACTGCTCATCAGCCGTGTCTGGAACACTCACAGTGACTTACTGAACACATATTTATGTGACACTTAATTTCATTTACTTTTCAACAAATTCATCAATGTGTATGACTTTCTATTATTTTTATTTTGACCTTACTGTTATCTCTGTACCACAGGATAGAAGAAAGTAGGTCATGAATTTCTTAGCTTTCCTCACATCCAGAACCTCACATGCTGAATACATTAGCACCTAGCACAGGTCTGGAAGGAGGTTCAGTGTTGAGCAATGATGCTATCTTCTCTCAAGAGTTTTAGATGATAAGATTCACAGAGTGTTTTCTTTCCCCCGAGTGGTGTGTGTGTGTGTGTGTGTGTGTCTGTGTGTAAAAATGAAAGGGGAGTAAAAGGGGAGAGAAGGGTAAGAGACAGGAGATAAAGAATAATTACAGGTATCATAACACATGTCACGAATATGGTGTGTGCTTGTTTAATATCCAGTTTATTCAGTGTATGTTAGGTATGTTAGCAGCAGTTGGCTGCTGCATTAGTAGTGGGTTTTGTTAACTCTCCCCATAGCTATATCTCCAATGGGTTCCTATTGGTTCCACAAACTGCATGTGGAGTTCAGAGGACAACTTGATAGAACTTGTTCTTTCTTTCTACCATGTTGGTCCTGGAGACTGGATTCAGGTTGTTAAGCTTGATAACAAGCACTTGGCCAGAGGAACCATCTTGACTGGCTCTCCCATGTATGTTCCTTCTAGCCAAGCTAGGTTTGCATTCTAACTGTCCCATACCCATTGCCATCACCACTCAGTTACGATAAGAACAGTCCTTGTTGAATTCTCTTCATACACAAAGCAACCTCCACGAGTAGGGTAAACTATGCTTCCTCAACTCTGGTTGTGTTCAGGTCAGCTGCGCCAAACTCTATGGTTAGACCAGATGGTTGAGTTCAGAATGTGTGTTCCAAGTCTAGAAACTTGAACTTCTCTCTGCCCCCTGCTAGAGGTCCCTTGCCTCCAGAAGTTCATCTTTGCCCCATAAGCACAGGACTTATTTTTGCTAAGCAACCTTGAACTGCTCCCAGGAAATTGGCTTTCTGAAGGCATTACAAACCTGCACAACAAATAACAAGACACTGCTGAGGGCTTCTGGGAAATTATGTGCTGTTTCTTTTCTATTCAACACCCAGTTATTAATATTCCTGCCAAAACTTGCACTGCCTTCCTGCTTTTCTCCCATGGGTGAGTTTTTTTATCTTCTTCTTCTTTTCACTTTTTTTTCCTTTTGTTGGATACCTTGATCTATTTATTCCCTTTACTTCACTCAATGTCTGTTTTCCTTCAGGCAATCGTCCTGAATTATTTAATAGCTGTTCCATATTTTTCTTTCTGTTTATTCCATTCTATGCTTTCTTTACCAGTTGTTTTGTCTCAGTTCCTTTCTGCTTGTATGCACAACCCACTCAGCAATCCTGCTGTCTCTAAGCCATAGAGAAGGCTGTGTTTGGACACCAGGTAGGAGCTACACTGTTCCAGGCAGTAGTCTAGGGAGGAGCATGCCTCAGTGGCTTGCTTTGGGATGTAACAGATTCCGTTATTTCCCCAGGAAGCACAGCAGGCAGTTAGTAACTGGTAATGAAGATTCATTCCTCTGTCATTTTGCAAGACTGAACAGAATGTGGGTTCATTGTGAGTTCAGCTTTCAACCTCCACCTTGCTTTGCTTGACGTAGCTCTAGGTCAAGATAAAAGGGGAACATTTTTGTTATTAAGAATAAATGTATTCTAAGTTTTTTAGATTTTTCATACTAACAGCTGCAAGAAGACCCTTCAAATGGAAAAAATCTTCTTCTACACAGCTTCATACATTTTATACACCCACACACATACATCTAGAGAATGGTGATATTAAAGTCCCCCCTTTCCTTCTAGAACCTGCTCTACAGAAAGCATTCACTGTTTCCTGTAGTCCTCCATGTAACCTTTAATAAAGAACAATAGGATATCATGGTTATATAGAAGGTAAGAGCCTCTTACAAAAAACACAGCAATTAGAAGGCCCAGGGATAAAGTCTAAACCCAAGAGGGAGTAAAAGAGGGAGCATTTTAGACTCAGACAGTCCAGTACAGTGGAGATTCATGGGCAGTGATCTTGATAATTCCTCAAGTTTGTCTTTCCTTTCTCCTACTTCAGAAATATGTTGAGCAAGAATTGGCAAAATGTTTTCTTATGGCTCATTGCCTAAGGATGAGATGTTACCCAATTGATATGGGGTTCCCCTCTGTATGCTGTGAATGCGTTTTATAACCATCGGTTAATAAAGAAGTTGCATATGGCATATGGCAAGGCAGAATATAGCAAGGCAGAAAAACTAAACTGAATGCAGAGAGAAAGAAGACAGAGTTAGGCAGACGCCTGGTAGCTACCCAAGAAGCAAGAGGTAACAAACCTTGAGCCTCGAGGTAAGCTTAACGGTGTTCCTTCATTATAAGACTTCATTAAATCTCTTTCTATAGTAAATTAAGCTAATGGTGTTGGAGGTAGAAGGATCACTGAGTGGAGTCTTAGAAAGACTGTGGTGTGGACACTGAGGAAGCGCTACACTGGAGATGCAAATAAAGTTGCTTAAGTCAGTGAAGGATTGCTTTTAAACAGGAAAAACCAAGACCTCTGGAAAGAAAGTTGCATTTGAATTGACCAAAGTGGTGGATGGGATTTTGGATTGGATTTCCCAAAAAGGAGGAACAGATTTTCCAAAATAAAATCAAAGAGCAGGTAATTGGAACTGCATATGTAAGAAATTAAATATGGTAGGTTTAATACATAAAAAATTCCTGAAAGTCACTATGTTGGTAATCCTGGTAATGTTCGCTCTTTGTTTTAGAGGTATGAGCTTACTTTTGCTGTGTGCTTTATAAAACAAAAATAAAAGCTTTTTTGTAATTTAAAAATACTCTCTCCAGGAACAATGACAAGAATAATTAAAATATTGGGTAATAAAAAGATTTATTAGTTTGTATCTTTGATCAAATTCTTACATCACATTGATCTTTTAGTTTCTATATAAAGAAAGTTGGGGATTGATATAATAATGACTGGATTATTATGTTATCAAATACATGTTACACTCAATATGTTTAGCATTTATTTAACATATGGAAATGCTCTATAAATACATAAATAGTAGTTGTTGTGTTCCTACTTCTTTGTGAAGAAAGAAAAATATGAATAAATGCTATGGGTACTCTCAGACAACACAAACAAGGGGCAATTCTGGCTGTTTCTATTACTGTGTGTTAATACTTCTATACTGATGAGAACATAAAACAGAAACTGAATCTGAGAACATCTTTGCTGGAGACAGGATGCCAGATGAGCAAAGCTCCTGTTTGTTACCTCCTAAGTGAGCACCCTTGCCTAATGACTACATGAGACTCCATAGCAGACACTCAGAAAAGTCACCCGGACACCATGACTGACCAGCTCATCTTCCTTCTTGCACTTTACCCTAGTTTCTGCTCTAAGTCCTTTCAAAGCCTTATAATATCTGCTGGATGGTACTGTTTCCTGGGACTCCTTCCACGATGCTGTTTTCTCTCTTAAGCTCCCCGCTTAAGAGCACACAAGATAAACTGCTCTCCAAATTCTACCTCTGTGATTGATTAATTTAGTTCTTTGAATTCTTGGAAGCTTAAGGCAAGAAAAGGCTTGGTCACTTTCAAAGACATTCCTGTATTGTACATTCTAAATATGCAAATTTAATGAAATGTCTTTGGGAAATTTATTTTTGCCCATATCTACTCATCCTTAATGAGTTTATCATAAATTGGTCATTGTTCAAAAACTATGCTTCCATAACATACACACACACACACACACACACAGATTATAAATCTAACTGATATTATAAAGAATAAATCATTATGGCCCATGCTTGGTATGATGCGTGTCTAGAACTCATGAATGAATCATAGATAAACAGGAGGCACTAGTCACCTATCATCCATAGCTAGCAACTGGACTCGTCTTACCTGGGTTTGTTTTAGTTTGTCTTAAGGTTAAAACATTACAGTCTACTATCTAACTAAGCCAAGTAACAGCCAAGTTGAGAATATCTCCAAGCCCACAAGAATTTTTAATGTAACAAGGATTTTGAGCATTAGAAAATGTTTCCTGAATTTAGTAATATCATGTTGTCCTGTGACAGCTATCACATGAGCTCACAAGTGAAATATACAATAATACTATTGTCTCCACCACTTTAGAAAGTCTCAGTTATAACAGGACTATATACCAAACCCTGATTATAGTGTTCACTGATTTCTGTAATTCAAGTACTCTTCTTATCACCCATTTCAATAATAGTAAATTATAAACTACAAAGTATTATGTTTTGAGGGCTTGGTTTTCCTATAACTTATTTAGTTGTGAAGTTATATAAATTTTAAAGGACGACTGTGTTTATCCGATTTAATTAATTTGAACAAGTCATCAAAATTGCACAGTGAGGTATGGAATCTGATCAGATAATGCTAATGCCGAGTGTGGAGGGTTCATGTTATTCTGGTCCAACGGGGTCTTCAGTAAAGAAGAAATTTACAAGGAAGCACTCAGGCATAGATGGGTGAGGAACCCATTTCCTTGAGCAAAGACTCTTTGTCACTCAGGTGTATTTGTTTCCTGAAGGTAGTGGTGCAGAAAAGACATTCTCCTTATGGAGATGCTGAAACAACCATGTCTCCTGCTTTCCCTGTGCCTTCTTGCATTGCGATAGAAAGATGTTCTGCTTGAGTTTTCCAGCAGAAGTCCACCTCCACTGATGACATTTTCATTAGATGCTAGAATATTCTTCCTTCCCACCTGCTTTAATTTCACCACAGCATGACACAATAACATTTCTCAGCTGATGTTTTCGCTATTTGGCATCCACAAATATAAAATAAATGAATGCTGTATTTTCACAGACAGGCACATTAATAGGTAAATGCAATAACTCTGGTCATTATGACAGGGGATACTTTGACAGGCTTTAGGTTTCTGGAATAATTTCGTGTGTGGAAAATTTAGTCACTTCACCAGCATTACAGTTTTGCTTAATGACTAATTTGTTGCTTTAATTCATTTTACTAAAATAATTGTCTCTAGAAAATATCAATGATAGCCTGCCACATTTCATTTGTAAAACTGTCTCCAGAATCCTGTATGTAAATGAGGAGCATCTGATTTGAGGGTATCCTTTCTCCAATTTGATTCTTCCAGTAGAGCTATGACTAGGTTTCTTTCTGTAACTCTTAGGGAACTCTAACCAAAACAAAATTTTTTTTTCAAACCAATTTTAAGGTATAGAAATAAAATTGTGTACACATCAACCATATCATCAGCAGAGGTTAGCGTTAATTCTAAGTACTGAGAATGGCACTAAGGACAGCAATCACACAGGTTATGGCTGCCATAGACATTAAAATTGTATAACGATTGATCTTCAGGCTCAAACACTCCTGTTCCTCCTAGAATGCTCTTCAAAATGAGGCAGGCTCGACAGGCAGACCAGCATCCATCTGTTGGCTGTTTTTTTACAGAAGACATCCACTGTATTTGGCTGAACCGATTTCTACTTTTGTTTCTTCAAATATAGTTGTGCTTCCAATTTAAGATTTATTTTCTTTCATTTCATTGTTATAAAGGTGTTTCAACAATCGCAGTCCAGAGCAAAGCAGTCATTAAGATGATATCAGGGACAGCTTGTTTGTGCCCCTTATTTCACTGAAGGGTCTTATGTTTTTCCTTTTTACATATTATACAGATGTGAATAGTATCTCTCCTTTTAGATGTTAATGTGAGTGATAAAATCCCATGATCTCAAAGGTGGTTTTAAGATTTTCATGAGTGATAATGCCTGTATCGTTTATAGAATACAGTAGAGATGGGTTTGCTCATCACCTCACAGAGGCAGAGAAAATTAGGACAAGTGCTTGCCTAATCATTTTCCAGGGGCATAGAAATGCTACCTTTCTCAGACAATCCTCTAAGAAGGATATGCCAAATGGCCTTAAAAATACAACCTTCGGATTGCCAAATTAAAATCGAATGATGTGGTCTCTTCAGTCTTACAGCATTTCATATGGTGGGAACTTGCTCCCCTTCCCTTTCTCTATTCTTCCCCTCTTCCTCCCTCTGTTCTTTCCTCTTTCTCTCTCCATTCTCCTTCCCTCTATCCTTTCTTCCTTCTGTCTCTCCATCTCTTTTACTCCTCCCTTCCTCCCTCCTTCTCTTCCTTTCTGCTTTCCTCTCTTCCTTTTCTTCATATTTTTCCTATCAAGTTAATGGATCTCCTATTGCCAGTTCAGTAAGTTTTGGATAATTGAACATTTGTTAGGAACAAATATGCCTACTATTCTTTCTGTAACTCATAAGGTAAGACAGAGGGCAAATAAAATACAGGAAGAGATCTGAATGTTGTAGTCATTTCAACATTAACTCATCTCTCCAAAGGATTTTTCTCTGTTCTCTTACATGTAACCTCTTGCAAGAATCAAGTACTGGCCAATATAGAAGTGAAAAGTATCAAAGACTTGAATGAGCTCATGAGCATCCATCTCCTTGACTGTAGCAAAGGGATTTCTCATACATAGTCTTATGATAACTTCCTAATTCCTTTACACACTCCCATTGCCAACTGCTATAATTTACCACAGAAGCTCATTGTAGACTCATTGAACTGGATCACATCACCAACAGGCTTATCTGAATGAAATGTGAACACCTTTACTTGTCTTCCAAAGCCCTCCATGACCTGCTGCCCATTGACATTTCCCATCCCCCATTGCCCATCCATCTCACTTTACATGTCAGTGACCATGTTTCAGCTACCATACAATATACCCATTTCTTTTTGTAGTCTACATGGCTACATGTAGGCACATGGCATCTTCCTACTTCTTCCCAGGACACTTTATTCTCTTTGCTATATACATGGCCAGGTCATGCTTGTCACTAAAATCTCAGTATAGATGTCACTTTACCACAGAAGCTCTCCTTGGCACCTTGAACATAAAAGCTGACCAAATCATCTTTCTCATATCATTTTAAATTATATTTATGTATTCTGTCTCTCTTTCTGTCTCTCTTTCTGTGCATATGTGTGTGAGAGAGATGAATGACCATACACATGTATATCATGACTCAAATGTGGAGGACAGGAGAAAACTTATGGATCCCAAGGAATAAATATGGCTAGTGCTTTTGCCAGTTGACCCACCACACTGGTCCATTTCACTATAATTCAGTTCTCTGCAAAGTTCTGAACATTATTAGATTTTGGTTTTGTTTATGAATTTGTTTTTGTTTATTGTTTATGAATGATGCTTCTCTCTGACAAGAGTAAAATCCAAAGTCATGAGTGAATTAAAATGCAGTTCCAGGATGTGAAGAATCTTTCCCGTCTTGCCATTCCCACATCCTCGGATCTTAGAGTAGTGTGGGGGACATAGAGAAATAAAACACATTTGACAAATGAATAAATATGTGCAAGAAATGCAAAAATGCCATAGAGAGGGAAATCCGTCACTGACATGCCTCGTGGCCTTGCTTCCTTCATTGCCTACCTTCCATCCTACGGCAGTGACCCTCTGCTTACACAGGCCTGTGCTGAGAACAGATAATAAATGCTGCTTTTTGTAGTTTTTTCTCAACACAGGGTTTCTTTGTGTAGTTTTGGAGCCTGTACTAGAACTTGCACTGTAGTCCAGGCTGGCTTTGAACTCACAAAGATCCACCTACCTCTGCCTCCCAAGTGCTGGGATTAAAGGCGTGTTCCACTATTGTCTGGCACTTCTTCTAGTTTTAATTTATATTTTTCCTACTATCTTGTTCCATTTCTAAGGACTAATATATTTTACTATGAATTCCGATTGTATTTTCACCATTATTACGTTGTTTCAATTTGCAATATTACAGGGCTAATTCTATGTAGTATGTATTATTACAAATGTCTTCTCCAGTTTATAACTTGCTTTTACATTATGTTGGGGGTAAATCTGTCATGTTGGATAAGTTCACCCATATACCCATTCTTATTATGCTGGGAGCCAAACATGAGTAGAGAGAAGCAGACAATCAGGCCAGCAGCTTCGGCTTCAACCTAATGGTTAGAGAGAGATGTGTCCTTGGTGCATCCTTGTAATCTGCTCCTACATTTAACTCTTCCTAAGACTCACCATTTTCTACTTTTCAACATCTTTGAAAAAAAAAAAAAACGAAAGTTTCAATATGTGGAAATATCATTAAAATATGAGTTGTGGCATTAAGACTTGTCCCTGTTCCTGGGTCTCAGCTCCACAGTCAGGCAATTCTTCCTCTGCTCAGGCAAGATACCCTGGGAGAATCATTTGAAGAAAGATGTCGGGTCCTGCTTCTGGCTTGAAAACCTTTCATTAACACTTTCTGAAAGAAAAACACCACCATTAACATTGCAGAAAGGGTGTCTGTGTTCACACTCTCTAATCCTCATCTTATGCTCTAATTGTTTCCATGGAAATCGTAACAAAATAGTTTGAATAAGCAACATATTCACACAGCTATAAAATAAAATGTAAAAACGGCTTTAAAGTCTGCAGTTAGTCTCCCTTGCATCTCTGTCCTGCTGTGTACATTTCATTGCACAAATGCATCATGGTTTATGTATCTGGCCCTTATATGCAAAGACTTTGAGTGATTTAAATAAATTGATGTTACTGAAAGCATGAAGTAACTTTGTGTGTGTGTGTGTGTTTGTGTGTGTGTGCAAGAAAAATCCTTACCAATAAAGATCCTGATCAAAAGAAATATTAGATGTGAGTGAAGCTATGTCCTCTTAAAAACCAGCTTAACAGGAGATCTTCAGAATTGGCCTTTGTTGTAAGTTAGATCTTTGACGATATAATGAAGGTAAGGCCATATGACCTTAAGTTGGTCCTCATTCAGTGACTGGTGTCCTCGTAAAAAGGGAAATTTGGGTGGCAGCATACAGGAAAGAATGCCATGTGAAACCAGAGGGAGAAGGGCGAATGTCATGGATTCCTAGCTACTGGGAGACACTATCAACAAAGGCAGATTTCTTCCACAGAGCCTGCACAATGTCTCTGAGGATTCTTTGATTTGGAGCCTGCCGTCTCTATGATGTAAGGAAAGAATTTTGGTTGTTTTAAGCTACTACACTGCGATGCTTTGTTAGGAGAGTGCATTTGTGATTTGATTGCTCTCCCCATATTCCTGGCTGGGCTTTGTGGTGTGCTACCATCTCTTCAGCAGAGCGTGGCCGTGAGTGCCATCTTACTCGCCTTCGCAGAGGCTATCGTTATGCTTCTGTGTTGCTGCCCATCTGACAATGAAGAATAAGTAGTTTGAAATGTTATTTTCCTTTCACACGTAAGTGCCTTGACTTATTTAGGGCTGCTACCATTCCCCCACTGTGATTTCTGTTTATGTCTTTTGTTATTTTCTTCAATTATTGTCATTAATATCACTTTATAATATTATTAGAGAATTGTTTTTATAAAGTATGACTTACTGCCACTGTCTTCTTTGGGTCATCGTTTGTCTTTTGAAACAGTCATTTGCTAAACTGTTTTTTAGATTATCACTCTTTTGTGGGATGTCAGAAATTTGAATAACAGAAAAGTTGCCAGGGAGTTGAGAAAATAATGCCTCTTCTCTCCCTTCTTCATCGAGAAGTTTATTGGAAATCTTGAAAGATTAAAGTCAGTTCCAACTTTATCTGTTTCCAGATGGTACAAAGTTGATTTCGACACCATTTATTCTTGAAATGTTACCTTTATGATATACTGAGTTCTCGTATATATTTGGTTCTATTTCTGGATATTCTATTCTATTACATTGGCCTGCCTTTCTATCCATGTGCCAATAAAAGCTGGCCTCGATTTTTATAGTTCTATAAGATGTTTCAGTATATGGGTAGGTGGGTCAGTTTTATCCCTACTTCCTCTGATAAAATCAATCCATGTAAGGGCACCACCATCACCCCCGCCCCAGTTTAACATTTAATCTCATGTGTTATGTGTGTCATGCACACTGGCAAATGACAGTGTGGCACAGCAGTGGAGCTTTATGTGGGTTTTGTTTGTGAGTTTTCACACTGCCTCAGTAGGTAGAAGGTAGTAGCTCCCTATTATGAGAGATAGAGGTGTTGTGTAATTGACCAGCACCCAGCCTGTCAAAGATACACCATTATAAGGAGCATAAGAAGAAAATACTATGGTTTCAGCCTAGGCTGAAGACGAGCCCAGTTTACAGTATATGCACCCTGCACCCTGCCTCCGGCAGAATCTCAGGAAGGCTGCAGACCTAATCATTCCATCCTCTGATGCGAAGCCCTTGGAGGTTTAATATGCACACATCACAGGTTCCAAATTTTGCTATTGAAATTCCATCTTCTACAAAAAAGCCTAGCTGCCTCTCCAACTTGAAATGTGTTCTAGGATGTGAGAAAAAAANAAAAAAAAAAAAAAAAAAAAAAAAAAAAAAAAAAAAAAAAAAAAAAAAAAAAAAAAAAAAAAAAAAAAAAAAAAAACCTCTATTGAAACCTGTAAAGCATCTCTGAAAATGCCGGCTTAACCCACACAGTCAATTCTCTTCATGAATTCAATTTGTATTATTTGGTTGAAGAGACTGCTCCCTGAGCTCTGACACAAGAAAGTTCTGGGGCCTAACACATGGTCCACAGTTTCAGAGGAAAAATATGCAGAAAAAAAATCATGTTATTGATGTCATTTGATAGGTTTCTTGGGCTTTGCCTGGCTTGCAATCTCTGTGTGCCTTTCTCCAGAGCAGAACCCCTGACCACCAGAGCCTTGGCCCTTGGTCCCCTCTCCAGAATTAGATTAAGGAACTCCCTTCTCCACCCAAAGGAATGAACACTGTTGGTGGGGGCCAGAGCTCGGTTCTGGCTGAGCCATGTGCCTGGGAAGTGTGTCCCAGATCTCATAAACAGACCTGTGCAGTTTATTTCTGAGTCCAACTCCCTATACTATGTGATTTGATTCTGCATGGAAACTGAGTTCTTAATGCCTGAGTCCCAGGCTGCCTTTTTTGTTTAGTTTGCTCAGTCCTTCAGATAATAGCATCTCTCACCTGTGTATGCTGATCTAGCCCACTCCAAACCCAGACTTTCTCAACATGGGCTTTACTAAAATGTTGGTTATGAAAACTCTGTCATGGGGATCTCCCTGCCATTTCAGGATTAATAGCAGCACGCCCTCTTCTACTTACTGAGCAGAACTGGCACCTCTATTTCAGTCATTACAAACCACAGCGGTCCCCAAACAGTACCAGCATTACTTGGGGAGATGACAAAGTGCTACTGGTTCATAAACTATATTTTAATTCACTCCAAAGGTCCAACACACTGTTCTTGCTTTCCAGTGTAGTTGTCAGTACTGCCATGGAGCTTTACTAATCTCTGTGATGTCCAATAGAAGTGTAAGGTGAATTTCAAATGGGAGACAGAACATTTAATTAAAAATTTGCTAATAGATACATAAGCAAAGTAAAAAGCCACAGGTGGATTTAGTCTTAAGGCTATATTTTAGATAACATGTCTTACTTTATCTGTGTTTGTTGCATCTTTGACAGCTAGTATATATGTATATGTATGTATATACTTAACAGCATGCCTCAGTTTGAAGTAGCTACTTTTTAAATGGTCAGTATCCACAGCTGGTCAATGTCTATGATATTGTACTGTTCTAGAGTTCTAAAATACTCCTGAGTTCTAAAATACTGTCTCTGAGAATCAGAATGCTATTGTAATACAGGATAAACTATTTCTATAACTCTGATGCCATGAGCCTGAAGTAATTATTTACTCTCTTAGGTGCCTAGTTCTCATTTTTCTACTAGGGAAATAATAATAGGTACTCTTTAATGTATTGTGTGAAACATATGAAACAGTATATGCAGTACAACGCATACAGCAAGTGCTTCAGAAAGGAGATGGTTTTGTCTTCTGTGTCTCTCTTATCATCAGAGAGAACTTCACTATTTAGCCCCCTTAGGACTAGCTTGAAAAAGCACACATGCCCCATCCATTATCACCATGCCCTGTGTCTAATTGGATACTCCACAGGACTGCAAAAGACTGTATCATCCCAGGGAATTCAAGTTCATCTCCACTTGGTCCTGTCTAGATGCTGTTAATTAAGTCCTGATTAGTTATGTCTGGGGAAAAGACAATTAGAAAAACAAACACTGAGCCCTCTCAGGGTCTTTTTCTTAATCTCAACTGAACTCTTCCTACCTTATCTGCAAGTCAAATAACAGAAGGTAGAAGATCACATTCTGAATGCATTCTGCCTATCAAGCAGGTGCACTCACCTGCCTAGTTCATTAATCTTGGGTAACATGTTGCCTGCAGATGTCGTTTGCTAAGACAGATTTGAAATTTTGTCTAATGTTAAATAGAAAACAAATGGCTATTAAGTCCATTTTTATATCAATAGGTAGTATACATAAAAGAAATAAAGACATCGTCAAGAGGAAGACAGTAGATAACATATGTATTGTGTTTCCCTAAGTGCATGTTTATCTCAGCACTCATACTCGAGGATATTGTGGTTAACTGTGCATGTATGTGGTCTGATTCTTCATAGTTCTTCTACTGTAAGAGACTCCCTTTTCTTTGTCCACCCCATTTTAACTGATGTGAAAATGCACAATGCAATACCAGGTGCTAATGAAAACTCTGGAAGTTGGCCTGAGTTGTCTTCATGCTTCACAGATAATAAGTCTTTTCTGGATAACTGTTGAAATAGGAGCGGCGGGGCTGCGTCCCCAACACCCAGGCCGCTTGGCTAGCTCATGCCCGAAATAACAACACACAAACTGTATTCATTTAAAGACTGCTTGGCCCATGAACTCTAGCCCTTACAGGCTAATTCTCGCACCTGGACTAGCCCATTTCTAATCATCTGTGTAAGCACCCCAAGGTGCGCTTACCGGAAGATTCTAGCCTCCGTCCATGCTGTCCTGGAGCAGAGCAGAGTCTGACCTCACTTCCTCTTCCGCCCAGCATCCTATTCTGTTTATTCCGCCCACCTATGTTCTAAGCTATGAGGCCAAGCAGTTGGTTTATTATAATTAACTAATTACCTTCCTCCATCAGATAACCATGAGGTTATGAAGAGAAAACCACCAGGATTAGCTGAGATGACATATTCAAAGTGTCTCTAGGATACTAGGCACTGGAGATAGAGGATTAAAGGACAGTTTCTGCTCTCAAGGACTTCATGCTTAAGAAGGAACTAGCATGCAGGTTAACGATCACAAGATGGAATATTCTGAGGGAAAATGTTGGAATATTCAGTACTCTCAAAGCTCAAACAAAGTATCAATTTTCATTCCATCCATTTATTGAACAACAACTATGGGCTACACAGGCATGGTACAGTGAGGAAAAGTGACATTAAAAATACATTCAAAAATCAAAGAGAAGAGAGTTATATATTCTGGATTTTTTTCCTTGTAAAATTGTTTTTCTTCCAGGGAAGCAAACTAGTGAGACATCTTTTGATCTTTGTTATATCACAGAAGTATTTCTGAGATTGTACTTTTTTTCACTGCTACTTGCCTACTTATATTGATTCTGACTGTAAGTGTACCTAATTTAAGCAGACAAATTCAACAAAAGATACAACAGCTTTCCAGATTATTTTTAACTGTTATAGATATCGATCTCCTTGACCAAATTAATGAAGAAGGGCTTCTAGTTCAGATTTTCTGTATTTGATGACTCATTTTCAGTTAGGGTGTAGTGCACGACAGTTAAGTCTGTGTCTGATCTAAACTTGTTTTCTCTTGCAGGGTCTTAGAATCATCACCATATATATCAGTGACAATTGCACACTAGGAATATCAAGTTCTGTTTGCGTATTTTTAGAAAAGAATTGCATTCCAGATAAAGTCTTTCCATATCCAGCATTTTCTCTTTGACTTTCTTTTAATTTAATTTCTTACTTCCATAAAGCTGAAGCATTTTTGTACTAAGATTTCTCTCACCTTATGGATAGGTCAGCAGAACACAAAAGACTAAGTGGTTTGACAGGGGTCATGCCAAATAGTGGGTCTTCAAAGACCAGACTATATCTCCAGTTTCCTCAGGCTGTAAGCCAAAATACAAAATTTCTACTTGGTGTTCCTAAAATATATTCAATTTTACTGTCCTTCTTTCTGTAACTTTCTAGCCTTCAAATACATCAACTTTATTCCACTTCACTTCTCGGCGGAAAAACTTCACAGCTGTGGCTAATCAGTCATTACTGATCATTGATTGGGTGTGGAGTGACAAAATAGACAGCAAACTTAACTTGCTTTCCTCAGAAACTGCAAGTAGAAATATTGATGCATAAGATCATTTTGATGTTGTATGAAATGGCTATAATAGGCAGTATGAAAACCTACTACTGTCCCAACCAATGTGAGGATTATTAGTCAGAATGCACTGTGGAGGAATTTCATCTTTGACCCTACAGTTAGTGTGATTTTACTTGAGGACAGAGAAGAATATCAAGATATCAGAGTAGTGATTCCGCAATTATGCTTACATATGTATAGTTTCCTGATACTAACCTTATTATGGGAAGAAAAGGGATTGTTTTTAAAGAAATGGTTCTTAGTTACACGGTTGTTCATATGGGAAACAAATATCCTTGACCCTATGTTGTACCACCCATAAGGAGAGTTGTTAGAAACCCTGGTCCTCAATGGAAAAGGCAGAGCTGCGAAGCTCCTAGAAGCCCAGGAGAATGTGTTTGTTCCGTTGTTATGGGCAGCAACTTTAAAGCTAGAATATTAAAGTGTTAACTCCAAAATGATGATTAAAGTGATTTTTATTGAAGTCAAGAACTCTGTCAAAAATGGTTATGAATAAATAGAACAAGTAGACTATCAGAAACAGCAAATATGCTGCAACAGAACCGTCTGACAAAAACTCTCTGAAATATGCAAATTAGTCTTAATGAATGAGGAAAACAAACTAAAAATAAAATGGTCAAAAGACTGTAAGACAGTGTACATAGCCGGTAAGCATAGGAAACTGTGCTTGAAATAATGGGTCTGGTGGTATGTGATTTTATTCCCAGCATTCAAGAGACTGCGGCAGTTCATTCTCAGCCTGGGCTATATAACAACATGCTATGTCAAAAAATCAAACAACATGCAAAATTTGCTGAGTGGTACTAGTCATCAAGAAAATGCAAGTCAAAGCAAAATGGAGTATCAAACCAGTAGGTGTGCTAACATTACACCTTGACGAGAAAATAGGGCAACTGAAACATTGTGTTGGATGGTAGAGTAAATTAGTCTAGTTGCACTAGAGAACACTTACAGAATCCACCTGTTGACATATGTATACACATGTATACATATATACATATGTATACACATGTGTCAACAGACATACAAAAATACATTCATGGTAGCTATACTCACAATAGCCCAAGCTGTAAGCATTCTAAAAAAGGGTACTGAATAAATGAAATAGAATGCTCACGGGATAAAATGGCCCAAAGTAACAAAAATGATAGTGCTCCTGTAGAAGGACAATGGTACTCAGAAATACACTATGAAGAAAAATGATTCCAAACAGAGGTAATGCAATTTGTTTTATTCCATTTTTATAAATTTTTAAAAATAGAGAAAACCGATCAATAGTAATAGAAGGCCCATGTGGTCTTCTTTGGATAATTGCAGGGATAATGAGAAATGAAAGGGGGTTCCAGAGAGAATGGGAGTGTTGGGAATGTTTTCCATCTTTCTCTCAGTGGTTACTATAGGCATGTGTTTTATATATTCATATAAGACTCACCAAATTATCTCCTTCAGATTAGTGGGTTACGTTTGGTGTTGTACAGTAGAGAGAATGATGGACCCTTAGAAATGTTCACATTCTTGCTTGGAATTTGGGAAGGGAAGTTTTGCAGAGGTAACTAAGTTCAAAGATACTTAGATAGGGAAATTATTCTGGCCTCACCCCAATAATCAAACCACACTAGTCTTTACAAGGGGTAAAAAATAAGAGATGATGCAAGAGAATGCAATCTATCACTGAGGACTCCTAGGATGGAAAAAAGGAGGGCATAAGCCAAGGAATGTAATGTAGGCAGCTTATAAAGTGAGAAAGCCAAAGAAACAGACTCTCTCCTGGAACTTGGAACTTGTGGGCAATAGTGTACTCCGGAGATGCCTTTGTGTCCAGTCAGTGAGACTCATGACCCACAGGATTAGAAAACAACATATTTCTGCATCTGAAAGGCAGTAAACATGGGTAATCTGTGGTAGCAACAATAGAAAATTAATACATTCCCCCAAATGAGAAAATCAAAACCTTATAGCTAAAGTGCTCATAAAACTCCATTTCTACAACTCATTATAACTTATAGCCCCATAAGATCACATAGTGATGTCTCTATCCTTTTCATACAGTACAGATGCCTGGCACCAAGCATGTGTGCATTTTATATACTAGATGATCTACACATGTTTAGTAAAATTGAGCCATTTGTGTGTGAGAGAGGTAGCGACTAGGACAGACACAATTGCACTAATGTGCTCTCTCAGCCCACTTAGCAGGCTTTCCCCTGCAAAGATGCATTAATGTGAGTGGCTCTGAATAATGAGACTGAGGTTGTTTAAAGCAGCAGGCTGGCATCAGATGAAACATTTCCATATCATTCTAGATTAAATAAAACATTTACCATTTCATGCTTTCTTTACTGGTAATTTTGCCTTGTCCTTCACGTTGGTGATTTGTTCCACATGGCCACTCATTTGGGATAATAGCAGGCCAAGAGGCGTGACAAATAAGACAGGGCTGTACCTGATCACCAATATTCCATTATGCTCCCCAGAGCTGTGGGCTTGGTAAAACTGTCACTGTCTTAAAACAAACGTATTGTATTTGAGCTTACATATTAGGGATTCAGTGGCTGTGGCATCAGTGATCAAATTATATAGCCAGTACGGAGACATGGCTATAAAGAGAGGCTATATTCAAAATGAACTGCTGTGTGTGTGTATGTGTCCAGTCAAACTGCAAAGATTTTTCAGCATATACATACACAGTACCATAATACAGACTGTGGGGTGTCATGAGAAAGAGAACATGGATCCCAAGATTTAAAAGGTGTTGCAGGGAGGCTGTTTTGTTTCCCAGCTGCCTGGCAGCTCAGACCTAAAATAACCACACAGAAACTGTATTAATTAAATCACTGCTTGGTCCATTAGCTCTAGCTTCTTAATGGCTAACTCTTACATACTAATTTAACCCACTTTTATTAATCTGTGTATCTCTACGCGGCAATAGCTTACCGGGTAAAGTTTCAGCCTCTGTGTCCAGCATGGCTTCTCTCTCCTCTGCCTCCTTTCTCCCAGCATTTGGTTTAGTTTTCCCCATCTATCTAAGTTCTGTCCTATCAACAGACCAAGGAAGTTTCTTTATTCACCAATAGTATTCACAAGCATACAGAGGGGAATCCCACATCAAAAGGGGGCTTACTCAATGGATAAAATAAAACATTTAAGATAAACAACCCATGAATGAGACCCAAACGTGGTCTAAAATTTCAAAAAAGAGCAGCAGGATTTTACCAAGAAAGCTTTGGGGAGCTGGTAAGAATAAAAGTAGTGGTGAAGTCTGAGCATCAAAGAAGGCATGTTGATACCTGGCACATCTAGGAACAATTCTCAGCTTTGCTTATATATAGTGATGTTCTCAGCTTCCAGCACTATTGACATTCTGCACTTCATTGTTATGGGACCATCTAGGGAATTGTGGGATAGCTCTCAGTACCTCTAACTTCCACCAATTATTCTACTCACAATCATATTTAAGGCAGCCATGTGTACTCTGAGGGACAAACTCTTTCCAGTTGAGAAAAAGTTCATAAGGAGGGAGAAACGGAAGTTACCTGCTGTGTCAACAAATTCACACACGATGGGGAGTTGGCAAAATATTTGTCCTGCAAATCAAAGGCTGGAAATGTTTGAAAAAAGTTCATCTGACTGAAATGTAGTAAAAGGAGTGGCAGGCCACTTCCCACCACCCAAGAGGAGCGCTGGCCCTTTGTTTCATCCCACCCGGCTAGCTTGTACCCAAAATAATTACACGGAAACTGTATTCATTTAAACACTGTCTGGTCCAGTATCTCTAGCCCCTTATTGGCTAACTCTCACATATTAGATTAACCCATCTCCATTAATATGTATTGTCACTTGACTGTGGCTTACTGTCATGAGTCTAACCAGCATCTGTCTTAGAGAAGAGAGCCATGGCATCTGCCACACTGCCTTCTTCCTCCCAGAATTCAGTTCTGTATTCTCTGCCCATCTAAGGGCTTCCCTATCAAAGGCCAAGGCAGTTTTCTTTATTCAACCAATGAAAGAAACACATAGAAAGAAGACCCTCCTACACCAATGAAATATCAGAGAAACATGGAGAGGGGATTCTGAAGAGGGTATGGGAGGACCACTCCAAAGGCATCACTTTAGTCCAAGCATGTAAGGATGGGTTTTGTTGGCACAGGCCTAGCAAGCCCCTAGAACTGTGCATATTCTAACAATGCACAAATGCAGAGTATTTTACATGTCAGCATTTCCATGCCACACCTTTTTTCCATGAATACTCAGTACTCAGAGGTACCTATTTTGCTTTGGAAAATGAAGCATCAGCATTTTTTTCACCCTCCCATGGGCTGCCTTGTAGATAGAACAGCCACCAGCAATACTGTAAATCATTCTGTAGCTTGGGAACTTTGTCTGGGCACACTCCCCAACCTGACTGTAAAGAAGAGCAGTGTGGCAGCCCGGGTCAAGCATGTGGTACAAACCCCAGGGGCCACCCTCAGCTCCACAGAGAAATCCATCAACAATTTTTTAAGGCTCCAAAGCTACTAGCCAAAGAAGCAAATACATAGTTTTTTGCTCTCATTCCATACGCTCTATAAATTTCAAATCTCTATATTATGAAAAATATTTTGAAGGTTTTGTAGGTTTTTTCCACCTAGGATGAAGAAAGCAGAAAATGAAACATATCGTGTGTTTCTAGCAGCAATTTTAAGGCCTCAGCAATCTGGGAAAGAATGTTAGAAAACTTGTCATTGTGGTTGAACTACATTGAATGCCACCGACTTAGTGACTTAAAGCTGCTAATCGACCTGGCAGGGAGGTGTCCACATTAGGACACTATACAAAGTTAGCAATGTGCTGTAAGGTGTAGAGCTGCTGTGGCTGGCAGACCCAACATCTGACACTTACCTTGAGCTTATATTTGGGCTCTCCATTTCAGAGGGTTCAGGCCATCTCAGTCAGCTCTATGGTTTCTGGAATTTGGGGGAAGCAGAGCAGCATAGAAGCAGGAGCACATGGCAAAGGCTACATCAAGGCAGAGAGAAAGCAGAGGCTACAGAGGGGCTAAGGACAAGGGGTACTCAAAGAGCTGTCCACAGTGACATGTTCCTAAACTTTCCAGAACCTCCTAAAACATTGCCATCACTGGGTTTAAGCCCTAATCATGAGCCTTTCCAGAGGACAATTCATACACAATTCATGATGATCAGTAACCACATCTGAAAAAAACAGAGCAACAATAAACAAACAAACAAAACCCCCAAACCTATAATACTTAAATATGCATGTATAGTTTCAATAAATGTTTTCACCTGGGATGACAATGAAACCCCTATTGGGTTTTTATTACAGGCCTGAACATTGGTCAGGGTTGTTGAAGGGACTCCCCAAACATACAGCCTATTGCTTTGCTTTTGGCTGTCACCTCCTCAAGGTGTAAAGTACTTCAGAACATGATCCAGAGACCCCTAAGATGGGACTGGTCTGAACACCTCATCCCTGAGGATTAGCTTTCACAGAACTAGGACAACAACTATGAGCGACAACAATGACTGAATCATTTTTGCTCTCATTCCCAGCTTGGAGAATGAGATCAGAAACTGGTAACTGAGTTCAAATCCTGCCTTCACTACTTTCTGGTGCATTTCTTCTCTATGCCTTTGTTTCACTGCTTATAAAATGGCTCTTAAATAGTACCAACCTGATTAATAATGTTTCACATAAAATATATAAATGCTAGCTAGCTGGAGCTTATGTTATATGCAAATTTATTATTAAACTAGCATTTTAATATTCATCTTTAAAATTTTAATTGTTTAAAGTCTGACTACTAAAAAAGATCCTCTAGAAAATTGTACTGAGAAATCAACATTTAGCAGTTGTGGGTCTTATGATACTGATTGACAAAAAAAAATAGAAAATTCATGAATTTTCTCATGAATCATCAGGTTAGCAGCAAAGAGATGAAATAGTGAGAATGTGGGCTGAACCTCGTCAGGGACACCCATCCTTGCCTGACCTCACGGCCTACCTGGTATAATGGAGAACTAATGAGAAGAGTCTGCATTCTGCATCCTTCAGGGCAGCATCTGGACCACAGAGAAGTCTCTTGTCCCATTTACTTGTTTCAAAAAAAGACACTTTGGCCCATGCCACTACATGAATCTCCCCTTATCCTAGAAAACCTCAAAAACATGAGAAATTTTGATGGAAAAGCTCTCATTCTCGTACGAGTGTAAAAATATTTCCATTTCAATGACAATCCCAACCAAATGCACGTTTCTCAATCAGCTTTACTTTTTCATTATATACATCTAGTAAATGGGCTTTATTCAAGTGGGCTGCAAAGCTTGCTGGGGTAAAGAATAGGCAAAACAGCAGAAAATGAAGTCCTGAGTTATATGTCTTGGGGAAGAGTCATATCTGCGTTATAGTGATCACACCAATGGCCCACAAAACTCATCTTTAATTGTCTATAGAATGTAGACGTACTGTCAGAATTTTTAAATCAATTTTATACAATCATGGTTTGGAGCTATCATTATTCCAATGAGATTCTTATCTGCAGCTGATGTGGAAGGAATTGCGACTAAAAATATCAGCTGCAGCACTTATTGAAAAATTTCTGCCTGCAGATTGTTATTTTTCTGATGCTTAAAAGCATGATGCCAGAAAGAAATGAATCCCATCGTACATCTGCCTCTTCAAATGTGGGCTTTTAACTATTATAATTCCCAAGTCTAGGTTCACACATACCACCTTTCTCCAAACAGAACATTGGGATTAATGGCATGAGATGAAAAGCAGAAACCAGAAGCAATTGCTTTGGGAGACACTTAAGTACAGCAGTACCTAGCAGAAGGAAAGAGTTGATGCATAGCTGAAGTCTACTTTTGCATTAGTTGCCAATATAATAATGTTGGAAAGTAGTGGATCATTCTTCCATTTACTGGTACTCTGAAACCACGAATATCATTATGTGTTTAACCCTTGATACAGTGGGCTCATCTACTGAAACATTGAAAATCAATAGAAAATACAATTCCAAGTGCCTCTCTTTTATCCCCTACTAACTAGTAAGCTGCATTAAAACTGTGATTTCATTTCATCAATCTTCCTAGGAACTGCAACACTCAACCGATACCATTTCTTCAGTATACTCTGCTATGCTGTTCAGGCCCAAGGAAGATGATTTATTCTCTGGATGTGCTTTTGGCAGTTGGAATGAGGCCAAAGATTAGGAAGCCAGACTAGGAAACAGACTGCAGTATGAGGGGACATAGGGGCTGTACAGGAAGCAACGTTCTAACCATGCCCTTTCTTTTCTATTGTATCTGTTTAAATAGATCATCATCTGTCCAATAGTTACCATGGAAAATGGGAGATTCCAGTTAGTGCCAGTCATGGGCAATAAGTGTCTATCAGAATGAAAACTGGAACAACAGGCATGTGTACCACCCTAGGACATACTTATCTTCCTTCCAAGTTCTTCCATTTATAAGCAGTAAAGTCAATTAAATATAAAGGATGGTGAGGGCCCCAGAGAAAAGTATATCTTAGGGATGAGATACATTGAAATTCTCTGGAGTCCGGAGATGTTCATTGGAAATGTGGAAGGGTTATAAAATATGTTAAATTACTATCTTAACTAATTTGCTTTAAAATGTACTGAAAGTACAGTGTCTCAAATGACATCATAGGATAAGCCAGAAATTCTGCTCTAAGAATGGGGGTTCTTAGAAGGTGTTTTTAAGGGCAAAACTCTATAACTTATACACTCTGTTGTATGTCTGTATTTGTCTGTCTGTCTGTATATATGTATGTCTATCTATAGTTATCTTCTAATCACATCACCATATAGAGATCCAGTTATAATCTATAAAAATTGCCCTAAGTCCATTCAAAAAGTGAAATATTAATTCAAGCTTGTCAACATGTTACTGCCTTTTAAGCTGCATTCTCCTAACTGAGGCCGATAGCAGCTCTATCCAACACATTTTTCTTACATAATCTTCCAATCACAGCATCTTCCAATCATGAATTTCAGAGTACCATCATTTTTCATCATCCCTAGCACCAAGTTGTAGAAAATAATAGCATTTGATTCACAGTTCAGGGTCTGCTTCTGCCATCTAGCTTCAACTTATAATGTAAAGGTTTAACAGCATGATAGGCAGAGAACACTCAAGCTTGGGTACCCTTGTACCAATTTGTGTGTTTGACCTACTTGCTCTGCTAGGGGAGATAAACAGTAGCAATCAACTGCTTCAGACCCCACCATCCTGCTAGTAAAGGAGGGGTGCCACTCATGAGAAGCTAGCCACTGCTTTCACTTCCAGTTACAGAAGTGAGACTCCAGGACATTTCCCAAGTGGGATAAATATAAAGAGACTTCCACCTAAATATAATAAATAGTAAAGCTTTGTCCTAAGTGTCCAGAACAAAGAGAACATCTTAAAGCAGGGAGTAAAAAACAAGTTCATACCAATAAGAAAACCTTAAGTTCAACAGCTGACTTCTCATCAGGAACAATGGAGCCCAAAATATGGAAGGCAGCTTGTTCACATTCTTTTTTTTTATTGGTTTAATTGAGTTATACATTTTTCTCTGCTCCCCTCCCTGCCTCTTCCCTCCCTTTCGACCTTCTCCCATGGTCTGCATGCTCCCAATTTACTCAGGGATCTTGTGTTTTTCTACTTTCCATGTAGATTGAATCTATGTAAGTCTCTCTTAGTGTCCTCATTGCTGTATAAATTCTCTGGGATTGTGGTTTGTAGGCTGGTTTTCTTTGCTTTATGTTTAAAAAACATTTATGAGTGCATACGTGTGATAATTGTCTTTCTGTATCCTGGTTACCTCACCCAATATGATGTTTTCTAGCTCTATCCATTTGCCTGCAAATTTCAAGGTGTCGTTATTTTTTTTCTGCTATGTAGTATTCCATTGTATAACTCTACTACATTTTACTCATCCATTCTTTGGTCAAGGGGCATTTATGTTGTTTCCAGGTTCTGGCTATGACAAATTCTTAAATAAAATAACTGACAACCTATTATCTTAATACTAGAAAATGTATGTCTTAAAATTGAAGACAAAATAAAGGTATATAAAAACTAGAAACAAAAAAGGTTAGTTTGTTTCTGCAGACCCACTAACAATAAATATTTTAATATGCTAAAGGAAGATGTCATGTCTAAAGGAAATGAGTCCATATGTATCTTACTCAGTGTTCTGTTGCTATGAAGAGACACAATGGCCATGGCAACTTTTATAAAAGAAAACATTTAATTGGTGTTTGCTCATAGTTTCAGAGATTAGTCCATTATCATAATAGCAGGAGCATGGTGGTGTTCAGGGAGACATGGTTGTGGAGAATTAGCTGAGAGTTCTACATCTGGATCTGTAGGCAGCAGAGAGACACTGGATCTTGTTTGGGCTTTTGAAACCTCAAGCCTGTCCCAGTAACACACTTCCTCCAAAAAGGCCACATCTACTCCATCATGGACACACCTCTTTCTCAAGTAGTGCTATTCTCTAACGATTAAATACTCAAATATATGAGCTTATAGGGGCTATCCTTATTCAAACCCCCGCAGTGTGGAAATTCAAAACCAAATTAAAAAAACAGAACACTGGCAATGATAATTATATAATTCTGAAACACAAATAAGCATATACCTTTCATTTTCTCTTGAGTGATTTTGAACAATTTTATAAAACACTGTGTATAATCAGCTCTTTTGGACAATGTCAAAGAGAAATTAAGAATGTTTGTTACTACTAGCACCAGAGAAAGGAGGATTAGATGTGTTTGGGAAGGCAAATGATATGAAAGGTAACTTGAATCCACAGGAACAAAGACTGAGAATCAGACAAGGTCACAGGATTAATAGGGCAAAATATGTAGCTGTGTCCTTGTTTTCCTTCCTCATTGCTGCTTCTTAAATAGCGATAAGATTATATAAAGTAAGTATCATAGTATACTTGGGTAGTTGTAACTTATGCAGATGTAGTAATTTAAAAAATAGCACCAAGAAAATGAGCGATCAGAGCAGAGCTGTGCAGAAGTAAGATTTCTGCATCATCTCATGTGGATTCATGTCATATGTGCAGAGCTGTGCATGACTAAGATTTCTGCATCTCATGTGGACTCATGTCACATGTTCAGAGCTGTGCAGAAGTAATATTTTTGTATCTTATATAGATTCATGTCTATGTGCTTTGCCTGCATGCAGAGATGAGGAATTCTAGTTTTTCTCCTAACCACATTAAAAAGTAATGGCTTCCAATATTTCTAAATTGTAGGCTGCAAATCAATGACTTTGGATTATATGATATAATTTTGATAGATGAAAAAAATATTGCACTAAGTTAAATATACCAGTATGTGTTTAACACTATATTAAATAAACACTTAGTATGGTGACACACTCTTGAGGCAGATGAAGGAGAAATGTTTATTTCAAGGGCAGCTTGAGATGTAGATTGGGGTCTTGTATCAAAAATAATCAATAAAAGGTAGAAGTTAAGTAAAAGTATGAGACACATGTACAAAGGGCAGATTTCAAAGAATGAAAAATATAAGATAAATCCCAACAAAATGATTCTGACAATATTAAGGTGATGTATGTGTTATACATACATAACAACATGTATCTACTCTTACATGCTCAGAACAAGCAATGGAGTAATAAATCAAAGTCATACTTATGTAGGATTCTATAGGCTCAAATCAGATAAAATGATAATTGTTAAAAAATATCAGAGGTAGATTCATTAGGAACTACAGCTACAGGCCATGACACACCTCTACAACATACCAGCAAAAGAAAATACATTAGAGCAAAGAGAATTTGGATAATTAAAATGACAAATACTTTACATATACAAATAAATACAGAATTTCAAATTAATAAATACAGAAAAATCACTCTGATACATTATAAATTTATACACATGTGTAGATATTAATCATGCTGACAGAAACTGCTGATATATTAGGACACTTACTAAAACTCTAAAAGAAATATGAGTTGAATATTAAAATGATCACTTTTTAGATCTTATACTAGACAGAAATTTCAATTCTGCATAAATTGATGACTACATAAATAAACCAATGAGCAGGCCAGTCAGTGAACTGGGTTGTGCACAGAACTGATGTAGTATGTCTACAAGCAAGGATTACAGGTAATCTTAATGTTTAGATTCAAGGTGCAAATACAACATAAAGTTTAATTTTATTTCTATATGTAAGCCTTGGGTATCAAGGAAGATAACAAAAAAGGAAATTCCAAGAATCTACCTTCCCAGAAACCCACAGCAGAGTAATGGGCTTAGCTCTAAATGTACAGTTGAATGGTAGGAGGAGTGAGAATATGAGCAAAGAGGTCAAGACCATGATGCATTTACCCATTGAAATAGTTGACCTGAGCTAATGGGAGCTCAGCAACTTTAGTCGGACAGGGAAGGAATCAGCATAGGACAAAACTAGACCCTCTGAATGTGGGTGACAGTTGTATAGCTAGGGCAGCCTGCAAGGCCAGTGGTAGTAGCACCAGGTTTATTCCTACTGCTTGTACTAGCTTTTGGGGAACCCATTCCCTTTGGATAGATACCTTCCTCAGCCTAGCTATAGTAGGGAGGGCCTTGAAACGTCCCTAAAGCAATGTGTTTTACCCTCTTTGGGGAGTGGATGGGAGGAGGAGAGGGAGTGGAAACTGGAATTGGTATGTAAAATGAAAAAAGATAGTTTATTTTCTTTTTTTAAAAAAATAAAATATAAAGTACAATTTGCATCTCTTGGAAGCATGTGCAGCTTCTATAGCTTTTCATTAATTAGTTTAAATGTATATTGTTTTAAGTATGAAAGCAAACAATAAATACATTTTGTTGTATTTCAAAAAAAAAAGAATCTGTATCCTTACCAAGACCAAGACCCCCACTTTGCTAGAAAAGATTTGATATAATCTTCCTGAATCTCCATATTTGTTTGAAGGTTTGTAGCATCCAGGATAGGGCTTGTATATTAAACCATGGTTAATTTATGTTAATTTCAGCTCTTAAGGATTGTGGGCACCATCTTATTCTCCAGCTCTGTTAGGCAGTTATGCTTGAATTCCTTAAACAGTTATTGAACAGTTTGTGGGAAACTGGGCAGGGCAGTAAGAACCATGCCTTCCAAATATCTAAAGTATCTGATGTAAAATATCTTTGCGTAAAACTTTTACACAAAAACAATATACAAAATATACAAAATTAAATGTAATCTGTGAGGAAACAATTATTTATGATCAAACAAAATATGTACACATCAGTAACAAACTATAAAACTTTAATTATGAAGAGTTAAATCTAAATAATTTTATGATTGTGCTGCATAAAATTCTCAAACATATATAATCCCTTTTAAATGATGAACAAAAAGGCAATCTAGACAACTGAAAAATGTAAATCCAGCAACTAAAATGAAAACAAATTTTATACCTGTGGAAAGAAACTAAATGTAAGCCAGAAGGTGTTGGCCTTTAATCCCAGCACTTGGGACGCAGAAGCCGGTGGATCTCTTTGAGTTCAAGGCAACCTAGTCTACAATAGCTAGTTCTAGGACAGGCTTCAAAGCTACTTGGAAACTCTGTCTTAAAAAAGCAATAAATAAATAAATAAATAAATAAATAAATAAATAAATCTATAGTACTATTTGCCCCAATGGTAATCTGTTGTGGAGATCACCATCAAGGTAGAGTCCGCAGAGATACAGGAATGGCTTGAGCCAGCAAATATGCTGCCACCCATTTTCTCTGTAAGAGATAACAGAACTATGACTGCCTATAAACCTTGAACACGTTGTTATTATTCACACTACAAGCTTTTAGAAAACTTGAAATAGAAGGAAGTTTTCTTGTCTTTATAAAGGTCATGCAACAAAAGCCTACAGCAAATACCGCACTTAATTTAACAAAGAAACTTTGGACAATTTCCCTTCAAGCTCAGGAATATAACTGTCATGCTTGCTGCAATTGTTAATAATTAATAGAGTTCTCACTTCTCTTCTGTGTGTCTGCGTGTGCAAACACGTGTGCACACATACACACATACACATGTAATATGAGGGCCTGTTTGTTGGAGTTTCTGTCCTGCCCAGTTCCCACAGCTGTTAGGTTCCCCCAAATCATGCAGAGGTCTACATAAGTTATAAACTGATTGGCCCATTATCTCAGGCTTCTTATTAACTCATAACTTATATTAACCCATTATTCTTATCTATGTTAGCCACATGGCTCAATACCTTTTTCAGTGGGGCAGGTCACATCCTGCTTCTTTGGTGTCTGGGCAGACTGGGGAGAGAGCTTCCTTCTTTCCAGAATTCTCCTGTTCTCATTCCCCTGTCTCTACTTCCTGTCTTGTTGTCCTGCCTATACTTCCTGCCTGGCTACTGGCCAATCAGCGTTTATTTAAAACATAATTGGCAGAATACAGAATTGTCCCATATCCCCCCTCCCACACACACACACGCAAGAGAGGCCTTCCTCACTCCGTGTCACTCTCTTCCTGGATTATCACTTTTCTGCTTACTGAAGAAGGTAGTTTCTGACAATCTGGCTGATTTGTCCCAAACTGACCAACTAATGCATAGTGGTTAGTTTTTCAACTCCTGTTGAGATGAGTGAGATTTTTTTGGGTCTGTACTGCAGGGTAACCACCCACTACTGATCCTTCTTTGCTTTCCTTAGAGTTGATCCTCTAACAGACGTTTTAAACTTCTACTTCTATTCCAGAATGTCCTGTGAATGAGCCCAAACTAACATATATTGGAACAATGACAAGATACTAGTCACAGGAGACATAATATAATCAGAAGGAACACTCTGGAAAGTTGTTGTCATAGGTTTTAAAATTAATTTCATGATTATTCTAGACTAGCAAATCATAGATCCAATTTCTTAGCAATATCTAAGAGGGCTTCATAGCATATAAAAAGCATATATTTGAAAGAATTAAAATCTGTCAGTAAGCTGTCATTCCCCTGATGTGTCAACAAATTTGTTAACATTGCAAATAATGAAATTAAAAAGCAAAGAAGAAAGTAGCTGCTGAGAATTTTAACATAAATATTATCACCCTCACTTTTAGTAGTAAAAAAGGAGGGAAGGTTTTATGAAAATGGATGAAGCGCTGAGTGTAATGGCACACACCTGTCATCCCAATACTATGGAGACAGAGGCAGGAATATCAGGAGGATGATCAGGGCTCCACAGGCTTTTTTGTCTACACAGTGAGTTCTTGACCAGTCTTAACAAAACCAAACAAAGCAAAGCAAAAGTTACTTGATACTAGATATAAACACCTATCATAAAGCCACAGTCATAAGAAAATCTATGCTCCAATAACATAAGAACCCAATGACAGATAATGGAATAAAATAGGCATAGAAAGCCTAGGATAGACTTGTATGAAGGGAAACTATTTTATGGTATGGTGGTGTCTAACACTGGTCGAGTAAATAATGAAATTTCTTTGCAGCTATGGTATCAGAAAAATAGGAACATGGTATTGAAAATCATAAAACCCCAATTTTACCTCTATCTCATTTCTGAATTTCAGATGGATTGGAGGCCCGGATGCTTATCTCTAAAGTGAAAAAGCACAAATACAGAAAAACACATGTTAGTTAGAGATGATGGAAAAGTTCTAACTCCCCTCCTGGGAGAAAGAAAAACTTTCAAAAAGAAAAGTTGAGCCTTTGCACACATCAAATTTTATTACTCTTTTTACTTAATTGACAAGGTTATCAGCTTTGTGAGAGGTATGAAGATGATATTTCTTCCATTTAACAGGCAGCACTTGGTATCTTGAATAGCTAAATAAGATAAATAAGTACCTGCCTGGAAGCCCAGTAGAGATCTGGAGAAAGCATCAGAGCAAGAAAATCCTAGGAAGAGACAGATAACTAATAACAAGAAAAGTATTGATAGCAATCATCATAATAAGAAGAGCTAATTCTATTTTCCCAATAAATTTTTATGTATGCTTATTTACCAATTATACATGAAAGTCCTCTGTAATAGGTATTATTAATAATATATATATATATATATATACTTGCCTTCATTAATGTTCTCAGCAGCACAAAGGAACCAATTACAAGACACTTTCAATGATAATATTAGAAAACAATATGAAAGTTGGGGAATATAAAATCTTGCTGGAAACAAGAGAAAATAGGCATCTTCATGTATTTTTATGGTAATGTTGATTGAAGGAGGTACTCAAGAGACAAGTGAATTGGTACTGAATAAAAATGAATACATGTATGCCCCTGCACGGGCGTGACACTGACCTTTCATTTATATGTCAGCTCACCATGAAACATTTGCATAAAACCCATCTCTGAACTATTGAAAGTAAAAATACATAGAATACTATAAAGTAATATAAAATATGGTAAGGCAGTAAAATGTAGGCACATGGTACATAACTAAATAACAAAGGAATGAAATGTTTGTACAAAGCCATGGATTAATGCTGGAAATTGAATGAAATAAATATCCAGTACCTTTCATCACAACTATTTAGTGCCCATAGAACTCTAAGCTTACACATGTGCCTATATCCAAAAAATGGATCTCATTAATGGAGAGGAAAAGAAAGAGGAAAATGTAGAGAGAGGTAAAGAGAGAGAGAGAGAGAGAGAGAGAGAGAGAGAGAGAGAGAGAGAGAGAGAGAGAGAGAGAGAGAGAGAGAGAGAGAGAGAGCAGCCTTTGGGTATGTAGCCAAAATTGGTATTGCTGGGTCTTAAGGAAGGTTATTTCCTAATTTTCTGAGAAAGTGCTACACTGACATCCAAAGGGATTATACCAGCTTGAATTCCCACCAACAATGCAGAAGTTTTCCCTTTACCCCACAACCTCTCCAGCATAAGTTGTCATCAGTGTTTTTGATCTTGTCCATTCTTACATGTGTAAGATGGAATCTCAGAATTATTTTGATTTGTATTTCCCTGATAACTAACAATGTTTAGCATGTCCTTAAGTGTCTTTCAGCCATTTTAGATTTCTCTGTTGAGAGTTCTCTGTTTAGTTCTGTACTCCATTTTTATTGGATTATTTGTTCCTTTGATGACCACTTTCTTGAGTTCTTTGTATATTTTAGAGTTCAGACCTCTGATGTGGAGTTGGTGAAGATCTTTTCCCATTCTGTAGGCTGTCATTTTGTCTCAATGACCATGTCCTTTGCTTTACAGAAGCTTCTTGGTTTTAGGAGGTCCCATTTATTGTTTCCCTCAGTATCTGTGCTACTGGGGTTATATTTAGGAAGTGGTCACCTGTGCCAACACATTCAAGTGCACTTCCCACTTTCTCTTCTATGAAGTTAAGTGTGGCTGGCTTTATGTTGAGGTCTTTGATCCATTTGGACTTGAGTTTTGTGCATGGTGATTTATATGGATCTATTTTCATTCTTCTACATGTTGATATTCAGTTATTCCAGCACCATTTGTTAAATATGCTTTTTTTCCCATTTGATATTTTTTGCTTCTTTGTAAAAAAAAATAGGTGTTTGAAGTGTGTGGATTAATATCCCGGTCTTCAATTTGGTTACATTGGTCCTTTTGTCTGTTTTCATGCCATTAACCAGCTGTTTTCAGTACTTTGGCTCTCTAGTAGAATTTGAAATCAGGGACTGTGATGCCTCCAGAAGTTCTTTTATTGTACAGGATTGTTTAGGCTATCCTGAGTTTTTCAGCATCTATCTCTTGATAGCTGTGTTAAGTTTAATAAAGAGATGTGAGCTTTACCATGCATTCTTGCTCAACAAATTATTACCCAGTCTAGTAACTGTTAACTTCCTAAGATATTAGTGTTTCATATGAATTTTGAAAAAGATCAAAAATTTTCAGACACCAAGTGGAAAGTTAGACTGATGATCATTCCCCAACAGCAGTTAAGCCTGGGCAAACCTGTGAAGCTTCAGGTAATTCCTCTGAGATGATTGGTAGAATTGTGTGGTCTGGAAACCAAGGTTGTATGTAAGCTGGGGAAGGGAGAGCTAGGCAAAGGTTAGCTCAGCGACCTTCCCACTTTCCTAGCACAAACTGCTACTTGATTGATCTTTGCTTTAAACCAATAGCTTTGTCTTCAGAGACTAACTCTTCTAAGATATTCTGGATTTCATCCAAGACTGATGGGGAACACATTTGAAAAACAGGCTTAATTTAGGTTTGGTTTTAGGTTGTACTGTTAAGGAAAATTGTTGAGTGATGGAGGAAGACGTTCCTTGTGTTGTTAAAAGTCCTTTGTCAAGTCAACTCATGGGGCCATTAAAATCTTGGGGTGTTCTATGACTTCTCGACTCACTGGCCCTTTACCACATAAAAATTCTCCAAGGACTCCACTTGGAGGTGTTATCTGACAAACCATGGCAGAGAAGAATGAGAAATATCCTAGAAGCTCAGTGAACTGATGAACTTTAAAAGGACCAAGAAGGATGCTGGCTTTCGAAAGCAGTCCAAGGTCATTTATAAGAGTATCCCTTTTTAATACATTTAAAAATAAATAAATTACTAAAGAAATTACTAAATAAAGATTAATGTTTTACTCTTTCTTTGAAGTTCTATTTTGCAAGGATAACAAAAGAGGTAAGTATAGCAGAATAGTCATTATCTTATATTTTCTTTATGTAAACTAAAGAATATAAATTTTAGAACTAAAGGCAAAGACAATCATACAGCTAGCTCTGGATGGTAGCAGTATAATTTTATTCTAGCTACCAAGTGTTCCAATGTTCTTTTTTTTTCTTTAAAAAGCTGAGTTCAAATATACAATGGACATTAAGAAGGGTTTGTTTTTATTCTTTTTTCTTGTTTCTTTACAGTTCAAACATATCTGAGTTATTTTTTTTCTAAACAACAACTGGTCTGGACTAAGATAGAGGGCGTCAAGTGTAATGCCTCCTGGGGGCTTGAGAAGTAGGCAGTTGCCATGATGTGTTCTGAAGGTAAATTGAGGTCAGGTAGGGACAGACTACATAATGGATAAAACATACAGGTTAATTAATACTGGAGTCTACATTACTCCCTATCAGCATAATGACATGGCATGACATCCCCTGGGGCCCTTACGGTGATGCTCCCAGAACTCACAAGGGCATACTTGGCTCTTACTACTGTTTAAATATTGATCTCAAACTCACTAGAAACTAGAAAGAGTGAAGTATTCTGTCTTTAATTTTTTTTTCTGAGTGTAAGTTTGCCAACACAGGGTTTGTCACTCAGGGGCTGTCCTTGAGCATACAACTTGGAGAAGGAGCTCTCACTGTGCATGCCAACCAGACCCTGCATTGCTGCCAAGAGCAGAGATTAGTATCCAGTCGATACATGTATCCTCTCTGCTGGGGGTAGGGGTGCATTTGCATGGGTGCCTAATTGCTCAGCCCTTTCTTTACCTTTTTCTGTTTCAAAACCTATGGACCACTTTTATCTAAAAAACAGCTTCTTGGCTTCCTTACCGTTCTGTCTCTTTCTAGGTCCTTTCTTCCTCCATTTCCTTTCTTTCTCTGCTTTCCCTTCCTCCTCTTCTCTCCAGCTTCCCTCCTCTTTCTGTTTTCTTCTTATTCTTTTTGTCTTTTTACAAAAAAAAAAAATTAAGGAAAAAATTTAGATACAATCATGTCACTTCATAAAAATTGAGTACAATTAATACAACCAAAATTGTTATTGAATTTCTGCAGCCTGCCCAGGATTTAGCCCTGGGCTTAGATTTTTCTTTCTGTCTTGCTTTTGTCATTTTTCATGGAAATTTTTTCATACAATAGTATGATAATTTTCTGTACCCCAACTCTTCTCAGATCCTCCCACCTTCCCATTCATCTTTATTCTCTTTTTTATCTCTTTCAAACTCCTAAGGGTTCATGACTCTCACAGAAGTCTTGTGTATAAAAAAGAAATAGATTTCATATTTTACAGTGTAATTTAGCACTGGCCAATATCCCATTCATGTAACACTTCAAAGTTCACAATTGTTAGCCCTAGAACAGAAAAAGACCAAACTGGATTCTGTTCCTATAATCATAACTTCAGAGTGAGCTCATCAAAAGCCCCCTTGTTTATTCCAAGAGTACCAAGTGTGACTCTGCACTAGGACTCCAGTGGAGGACAGCAAGACTCTCTATGGAGGGATGATACGCTGTGACAGATGCTGCACAATTACATTGCTAGTCAAACATACAGTAAGAACATCTGCTTCATAGAAAATAGGAAAGCAAGACCTAGGCATAGAGGGTTGTGCGGGGTTGGTAGGGGAGTGGGTTCTGGTTGCAGTTGGTGAAGAAATCCCTAGGCAACAAAAGAGAAAGTACAGAGTACCTGCCTGTCCGTTGAAGGACATGGAGGCAGACACCCAAAGAAGCAGAATACATGAGGAGGCTCATCTGAAAACTGGGACAGAGAGGTGCCTGGAAAGCAGGGCACCTGCAGCCTACCTGGCTTGCTCTCTGCAGAGTAGAAAACCATGCTGACAAAAGTATGTTTTGACAGTCCACTGTTTCCCAGAAAACCTCTCCTTCCTCCATTGGACTTCTGACTTCTGATACATTTTGGTGGGCGGCTGTTTTAACATTTGATTTCCCAGTGTCCAACTACACTCTGGAACAGATCCAAACAACATACCAACAAGATGAATATCTACTGAGGGACATTTCTGTAACTTTTTTTTTTCCTGACTGGGTTTATATTGGAGTTAGTCAGGTCAACATCCTGCTATAGTTGAAAAAAGAAGTCCGTTGCGATTCTGTTTTGCATATCCACATTTGGGTACATGGGTTAGTTATCTAACCAAGTGAAGGAGGAGGAGAATAAGTAAAAATGTGCAGAAAAGGTACATTAAAATAGCCTCAAATTTATGCAGAAATAAAAACTAGGTGAAACTACACAGGATGAGTCAGAGGGACAATAAACTTTATGATTTCTAGGTTGAGAAGATTAAAAAAATTTCCATGGATTTGGACAGTAAAGGAGCTAGCTTCATATTATGATGGTTTGAGGGGAGTTGAAAGGCTCCAGTAGTTGGTAAATGCATGTCACATTTATAGTATGGGGGATTTGTATAAGAAAATTACTTAAAGTGGACTATCTAGAAGTAATGAGTAAATAGTTCGTAATCAGTAATTGGTATCATGGTTGGAGTTAATCTGTTGGATTAGTATATGTCCTAGTAGGTGATAGAAAACAACGCGCATTAGTTTGGATAGAAATGAAAGGAGGGAAAGTGAGGAAAGAGCCAGAAAACAGGGTAAATGTGGGTCTTCTTCTGGGAAGCCATGATGAGAGAGAGAGAGTGAGGGGAGAGAGAGAGAGAGAGAAAGAGAGAGAGAGAGAGAGAGAGAGAGAGAGAGAGAGAGAGAGAGAGAATGTGTGTGTATGAAAACAAGAATTTTATTTACTTCCACAGCTCTTAAACACACACACGTCAATTTGATAATTAAACTAATAGTGAACAGATGGGAGTAGAGAGGAAATTAAGATAGAAACATGCCTACGGTGAAGATTATTTTCACCTGGAGGAAAGCCAGTACCTGAAGGACTTTTTTGAACCCAGGCGATGTGGAAGGAAGGAAACATGGTGGTAAATGTGAAGAGATAAAGAAAGTAGGTAAAATTCAGGATAGACATCACCTTTGTGATCAACTCCAGATTGCAGATCACACTGCATATCCCATAGCTACCAAGATCCCAAGGCTAGACCGGGCCCCAAATGCTCCCTGCTTCCCCATTGTTTTTGAAATACCTTTGAAGACAGTATTGTTCTCGCAAAATTGTTTAGGCAGTTGTTCACCTCTGTGGAAGGATGGAAGGAGAGCTCGGGGCAGAGATTAGAAATCTGCTCTGTAAGTAGTCTTACATGGGTTTTAACCTCCCACCCACTCTCAAGCAAGGAATTAGACTCACATTAAGGAGTCACATATGAAAAAGAAGGCATGAGATTAGAAGGGTGACTTCTTGTGTATAAGGGTTTCTGTGGAAGAGAAGAATAGGGGGTGGAAATGACTAAAATTCATTATATAAATGTATGAAATTTTTGAACAATTTAAAAAAATGGAAAGTGGCAAAGCAGCCACAGTGTCCTAGAAATTCAGTATTATGAAAGGGACCAGCCTCTCCACAAGACAAATCTAAAGTTGTGTGATGTTTGCCATCTGTATACTTGTGAATACATCTATACCACCTGGAGACCTTTTAAAAATATAGTCTCTAGATCCCCACCAAAATAAAAAAGTAGGTCTCCAAGCCCTCTGTGTTTCATGTCTCCTAAACTATAACTTGCTTTTAAAATGAATATTGCTCTAAATATTTTTGAAGACCATGTCCTAGCAGCAAAAAAAAAAAGCACTTTTGGTTGGATTTAGAATTTCTTTGTAAAGTTTCTTGGCCTTGTAAATGTCATCTTCCCACTTTTCAGCATGAAAGTATTTTTTTTTTCTCTTTCTTTCCTGCCTCAGGACAATGGCTTATTTTTGTGTCCTAAGCCTTGAATGGGTCTGAGGTAGGTTAGGTTCACAGGGCCATGAAGGTGTCTGAGTCCAGGTAAGGGAGATAGACACGAAAGGAAGAAAGAGGAGATAGGTTTCCATCCTGCTCAGGATTGCGTGAAGGCTCCACCAAGGAGGCAGAGCTTTTCTGACCAACTGGCTTCTAAGTGCCTATTTTGTTTGGAATTTCACATTGCCATTTAGTTGCTAGGCAATTTGCTTAAGGTTACTGAAGATGATGACCATGCCAGCATGTGCACACATATACATGTGTGTGTGCATGCATGTGTGTGTGTGTGTGTGTGTGTGTGCGTGTGCGCAAATGTTTCTGTGGTTCTATTTTCATCTGAAAGTAGATATATTTTGGTGAAAAGGTGATTTTTTTGTGTGTGTGCATGACATTACCTTGCTATTATGGAACAGAGAGATGTCTATGGTGAACTAAATGTTTGCCCATCCCCAACTCCTGGTAATGAACTGAACAGTATCTGATAGGCGAATGGCAACAGTAATGGAACCACTAACACTTTCAAGTAGAAGGTAGGACAATCAAAGGACACTCATCTGGGATTCTAAACATTGCCCCTTCTTGTAGTCATTCCCCAGGTACGTATGGTCTCGGGAGCTATACAACTTTCCTGAGACCAGCATCCATGTTGCAGCAGGACTCTTTGATGATGACTTTGCTAGCCAGGATTCTTTTGAAGATCATACCTGATTGAATGAATATATGTTACAAAGAAGATTTATTATTTCAACTTACACAAATGAGACTGGGTAGTCTGACAACGGCCACCTGCATATTAAAGTGAGAAAGAACCACATAGTTGCTTAGTCTGTGAAGTTGGATGGTTCAGCAATGTTAATCAGGTACTAAAACATGAACACTGCTTGTCTTCAGTCTATGTGGGAGGCCAAGGGAGCTGGGTTTCAACTGTAGCAAAGGAAGGCAGCCGCAGAGATGGGATAGATACACTTACAGCAAGAGGTAAACTAGGGCAAGAAGCCCTTCTTTTCCAGGGGACTTCTTTATAGCTGGACCTCTGCTGAGATGCTACCCACTCTAAGGGAGGGTGTTCTCCCTTCAGTTATTAAACCCTTGAAGACATACCCAGATAGGTTTTTTTTTTTGTTGATTCCAGTTTCAATTAAATTTATGTTTAAGATCACCTATCATAGTGATGAAGCTGTGTGTGGGTCATTAAAGTTGTTCTTTCTGTGGTAAGTAGACATTTCTCCACATCTCCCCAGTGAAAGTCACACAGCATTGTATCACAAGATTGGAAGCACAACCAGGATCCTGTGCAGAATCATTGGCGGGAGATGAGAGTTCTAAGCAGAGTCACCTCTTCCCCTTCTGCAATGTGACTTCCATTTTTTTTACATTTGCAAAATCTGTGTGTTTAATGGGAACCTAAAAAAAAATCTCAGATTGGAAGATGACTTCTGCAGATAAGATACATAAGGCTTGTATTCTCCACCTTTCAATGAAGCGGGGTTCTGACTGACAGAAGCTTCTAGGTCCCAATGAGTAGGACTTCGCATTTCTCAGCATCCATGTCTTCTCTATTAGAATTCAGAGTCTCTAAGTCATTGCTTTTATTTCTCTCAAAATCTGCCTGAGAGACAACCTGGGACCCAGGTCCTTTTCCCTCATGGAAAGAACAGATTAGCCTATTTCTATAACTTAATTTTCAATATTCTAGTCTTTATATCAATGTCTTTTTGTAAATTTTAAGATGATCACATGCATGGAGGGGAAGAAATTAAACTTCTTTTTCTATTTTACAGCACTTTTAATGAATTCCTTTTCTTTTCTTTTCTTTTTATTTCTTTTTTTCCCGCTGAGACACGGTTTCTCTGTGTTATAGTCCTACCTGTCCAGGAACTAGTTCTTGTAGACCAGGCTGGCCTCCAACTCATAGAGATGTGCTTGCCTCTGCCTCCTGAGTGCTAGAATTAAAGGCATGTGCCACCACCTTCCAGCAATAAATCCTTTTTCATTGACTAACTTCTGTGCAATTGCTTTTAAATATGAGGAAGCTAAGATAATGGGTTTATGATTCTAAGTGTCTAATAGTAATAATAGGATTAAATAGTACGCTTCCTGAGGAAGAGTGAGAAGTTAAACTCTGTATTCACATTGTTTTATTGATACTCCCAACCAGAATTCCAGTGGGGAATGCAGTTCCATTTTAGGTATGAAAGGACTTAGTAAAATAATTTAGTAGATAATGTGTCTCTTCCAAAAAGACCATTGGCTGCACATGTGGACACAAGTAACTCAAAATCAAGAAGATATTCCAGATCTCCTTGGAACAGTGGAAATTTGAAGCTTAAAGGAACCCAGAAATGAATGTAAACTTTTTTTTAGATAAATTAATGTCTCCAAGGTCACAGAGTTAGTGAAGAGCTGAACTGTAGTGTTTAGCTGAGGTACATAGACACAGTAAAAGTGAACTATTACTGAACTTGCACACATTTCTATCTCATGTTCCTAATTTTTAGGCCCCACACCTGCATCATATACCAGTCTTGTCTTTAGTTTACAGTGTGGGACAGTGATCACCATTTGTGGAAGGAGGCAGTAGTAGTTAATTTTGTCATCTTGATGGTCTCTGGAATCAACTAAGAGATGCATCCCTTGTATTTTTGTGAGATAATGTATGGAAAGTACTAATCTAGAAGAGACTGTCCTCCCTTGGAGTGGCCAGCACTCTCCTCCAGGTGACTCAGATAATTTCAAGATTAGACAAAAAAGCAATGTTGTTTTCCTGTCTTCTTCCACTTCTAGCTGGTGGGTGCTCCCATCTCTTTTCTTGCTGTTGCCTCCAGGCTTCACTGACACTGGTCTCTAGCTTCATTGGTTTCCAATGTGGGCTAAAGACCAATGACTCACAGAATCTTGAAAGTCTTCAGCACTAAATTGGAACTGCTCAGGAAGCTTTCTACATGAAACAATTTTGAGTTCCCACCCTCTCCAGTGTACAAATGACTACTGGTGTATTACCCAGCTCCTAATCTGTAGGCCATTATAGTGAGCCCTCTTTTGCAATATGCAAATAGCCTTGCTATTCTGTTCCTTTAGAGAGTCCCATCTGATGAGGTAGAGTGGTGTTGAGAAGAGTTTAATCAGATGTCTTAGCCTTTGAGTATGTTTGGGAATAAAATGGCTAAAAGTTAGGCAGCTAGTTAGACATTATCAGTCTTGATGGTCAACAGGGATGGACCCCCTCACTCATAACCAGCAGGAAGTGAAACTTGATATAATTATGGTCAGAAGGTGGCATTTGAGATTTATCTCTAGCCTGGGTGGGCACATGATAACCTGAACAGCCTGTTGTAAAGTTACTAACGAAAGTCTTTCTGATAAAGAACAGATATACTGTTGGCCCTTCCCCTAAGAGTTATTCCAAGTGAGACTGTCAATCTCCTGAACAAGAAAACATTATTTAGACAAGCAGCACTTTTTGTAGACTAGAAACTAGACCAAGGCTACCTAAACCTGTAGATTGACACAGTGGTTTCTTCAGCCACTGCCTGTTCATGACCCTTGACAGTGCTTTTCCTTCACTTTGCAATAAATTACTTATTTTCTATGCTATGTCCTCTGTGTTTTGTCTAAATTCTTTCAACAGAGGTTACAAGGACTAGGGAATGGAGGGGAAGTTGGAGTGAAATTCTTGTGACATGTTGTGCTTTGAGTTTTTCATGATTGCCCTTAAACCTGAAGAATGATATTTGCATTTTTGCTAGTAAGTCATGGATTGGCACTTCTACTAGTGGCAACATTACATAGAGGGCTGGGAGACGAGTCTTGGTAGTTATCAGAGCATTTGAGATACAAAGTTCAAGCACATATATTGACAAGGGAAAATCAAGAAGTCTGTTGAAGCATGATTAATAAAAACTTAGAGAAACTGGGGTTCAACCTGAGGATCAGAAAAACAAAACAGTCAGTCACTGGCTCTCGCCTTGACCTCAGCCTGAAATGGTGATCCTGCTTCTTGGAATCTCAGAATGAGACTGTGTCTCAGAGTTGTTTCCCCCCATTTTATATTCCCCTCTAGGGCTGGAATTAAAGGCATGTACCACTGGGATTAAAGGCATGCACCACTCGATTTCTATGGCAACTAGTGTGGCTACCATGAATAAAGGTGTGTGTTACCATAACCTGGTCTGTAAGGCTGGCCAGTGGCACTGTTTTACTCTCAGATCTTCAGGCAGTCTTTATTTATTAAAATACAATTGAAATTTGTAAGTTTGTAAGGGTGGCAGCTGGTATTTGTGACCTTGACACTCCTCTTGGAGAAAGGAGGAAAGTTGGTGCCCTGTTTGTAGCTCAGAAGCAGATGTCACCTAAGAACCAACTGGAAAGAGTTCAAAAACAGACACCAGTGAGATGAGCCTATTTCTGGGTTTGTCTCTCAGCTCTCTTCACCTGGGATGAAGGCAAAGATGTGGAATTTTCAAGGGACGTCAAACCTGAGTCACCAGAGCTGAGCCATGGAGGGTTGTGGAAGTCCTTAAATACAGATCAGAGAAACCAACCCAAGCGTGGTGAGCTGCACAGAGGAGCACAGAGCACTGCCTGGCCACACGTCCTTCCTTCCATAATCCATGCTCAGACCTCATCCAAGAAATCAGTGAGCAGTACTGTTAACATACAATGTTTGTTGGGCTTCTCTAGTGGAGCTGAACTCTTTGCATCAGGCCCCCCCTGTGATCTGCCTTGAAAGATACCATTCTTAGTCCTCATTCACAGATGAGAAAACTGAGATTTCAGTGAGCTAAAATGCATCCCAAGAAGCTTTTGGATATGGAGAGAAAACTGAGGTTAGGGAAGGAAAATGATATTATCTAATTTAAATGTAGTTTTATATGTACTATTTATAAGGATTGTACACTGCCTCTGTGCTAAAATATGTAGTAAAAACAAAAAAAAATCTATATAAACAATGAGCTCAGTAATGCATTTGTGTTAGTTCATATTGGAATTTACCTTTCTAATTTAAAATAAGTTAAAACTGGGTGCAGGGTTGTTCTGTCTTAGCTGATTTTGTAAATCTAAAACTTTTCTAAAACATATTATTTAAAGCAAAACAAAACAAAAAGCATGTCTCTGAAACCATGAAGCTTCATGAAGTCAATTGGAATAGATGTATGGGCTAGTGGGAAGAGGCAGAATTGACCAGTTAGGGTGTTTCCCACTAACACTGTGAGGAAGAGTGATGCTGTTGAAAGAGCATTCCACAGATGTAGTAAGAGCAACACATGAGCTTATCAGCGTTCACTGGAAACAACATTGCTTCTCCATTTCATAGGTTGATGAGATCAAGTAAAACACAGAGAAGAAGGAGAACCTCAAACAAGTATTTGAAGAACCCAACACTGTCAAAATAGAGTTATATAAGATTGCAAAAGTGGTTTAGTGTTTAACTTATTAAATGTTTAGCTATAAAAGATAAGGACGGCTGGGCGGTGGTGGCGCATGCCTTTAATCCCAGCACTCGGGAGGCAAAGGCAGGCAGATCTCTGGGAGTTCGAGGTCAGCCTGGTCTACAAGAGCTAGTTCCGGGACAGGCACCAAAGCTACAGAGAAACCCTGTCTCGAACCCCCCCCCCAAAAAAAAAGATAAGGGGGTAGTCACTCAGAACAGTGTCCTGGAAGACAAAAGATAAGACTGATTCAAGCTTAGGAGATGGCTCGGTGGGTAAAAGTTTTTGCTGTGCAAATGTAAAGACTCATATTCAGATCCCCAGCATGCACATAAAATGCCAAGCATAGCTCTGTGTGCCTGCACTCTAAGAGCTGAGAGGATTCAGAGGGTGAGGGAATCACTGGAGTTCATTGGCTGCCAGTCTAGCTGAAAAATGACAATCTCTATGTTCAGGCAAAGACCTTGTCTCAAGATAATACTGTGGAGAAGTTTGTGCTCAAAATGTGTGAGTACACACACACACACACACACACACACACACACAGACAAACACACATATCACATTTTCTAAATAGTTTCAATGAAATGATATTCAGTGGCAACATATCTGTCCATTCTCTTTTGTTCCTTTGTGTCACCATCTCAAATCAAAACAGAGGGCATAGTCTTTGTCCTAGCAGAATCAGTGACTGACCAATCCTGTTACTACCTCTCTTCTGTATTCTGACTACTGGGCCAGCTAAAAGATGCTCTAACTCTTACTACCTGGATAGCTCAATTGGTAGAGCATGGGACTCTTAATCCAAGGGTCGCTCCACATTGAGTTTCAGATATTACAATTTCTTTTTATTGCTTTATTAAAAAATAAGACTTGGAAGTAAATATTAGGGATCTCTTGGAAAGATTCGTGGAGTGAGGGAGAAACAATCACCTGCCCTCTACTTCACCTCCACAACTGAAAAAGCCATGCATCCCTTCAGCCCCTCATTATTTCTTCTTTGTATGTCCCTCTATCTTGCTCTGAATCAGTGAGAAAACTCTATAGTCCACTTCAGTCAGCTAAATATTGACTCTGCCCACCTAACCGATGTTGGACTCTGTTGGTGGTCTCAGAGCAATCAACACAAGCAAATCTTTCACAGCAATCCACAGGAGGATGGCCTGGAAGCAGTGTGATTGCAGCTAGTTCTGGTACACATCAGAGGAAAAGTGTGGGGTTTCCAGTGGCCATGTGGCACTTACATAAGCACACCTAATTCTTGCATATTGTATGGTCTGTTGGAATAAACTTTTAAAAGACTTTAAGAGGAGAATGACCTCATTTCAGAAATAAATACATCCCTTGGAAGAGGAAAGATAGACTTTATCCAGCAGCATCACACCTTTTGATACAATTTCTCAAAATATTACAACTTTTCACAACAAAAACCTAACCATCAGTATTTTAGATTTATGAGTCTGGAGGAAAACATTTACTTCTAAGAATGGAGCGAATCAGGGACAGCTTTCAGGCCAAGACAGTGCAAGCGTGTTAGCTTAAAACAACAGTCTATGGCAGCAGACAAAGCAATAAAACTATTTTCAGGATGAATTCTTATATTTTATTAGCTCACATATTTTAAAAATTGTCCTTGCGTTATGTATTCAGGGAGCTTGCATTTAATGGGAGGATGATTAAAGGGATCCTGGGTAAGGGAAAAGCACAATGTAGCAAAGAAAATGATGTGAGGTAATCTATTAGCAGACATGAATATGCTCCCTGGAGCCATCACAAACACGGTTTGTGTGTATAAACGTGGTGTTAGCAGAAAGAGACAGATCATGATGCCTATGTCTTTCATGGTTTTGTACACAAGGCATGGTGCTGCTACATTCTGAGTCTAGTACCTGCTTCTGGCCAGAACAACCAGACAGTGATTGAACCTCAAATAAACACGTCCCTTAAGGCTGGTGGTCAGAAACTTAGTCAGACCTGGCACATACGTTGTGTGGATGATAAAATCAGTGACTTGGATTATAGTTAACTAATTAGGTCATGTGCTTATAAACTTTTAGTGGGAATTTTTATTTATTCTTTTCCCATTAGATTTCCACATTTCCACATTTGCGAGAAAGGCTTCATTTGATACATGTTGTCATAGGAGAGTAGGGGTAGAAACAGTATGGACAATTAGTCTGTTTGTGGTCTGTTCTAATTTTTTAATTCAAATCTTCCATTCCTAGGATTGAAATTTTCTTTTATTGCAAATAAAGTATTCAGTCACATGAAGAGGGACTTTGGTACAACACCAAGAAGTGCATACTTGGGCATACTTGGATGTCTAACAAATCGGCTTGGAACTCAGTTTATTCCTTTACTAAATCCAACATTTTGGACAATTAGTTTAATTTGAAGTTTTGTTCTCTACTTGGCAAAGACACTTCATGAGGCCAGTAGAATAAAGAATTAAACATGGTGATGTACATGTTAGGCACACTGATCATCCATGAAAGGTGGGGGGTTGTCCTTACTGTGAAGTCTTAAATGGAACCTAGGCAAAGAAAGTACCCTTGGTTACTTAGCAATAGGTGCTCATGAGAAGGTGGGAAAGGCAGTCCTAGTCTCAACATTTCAAATGAGTGGAGGGAGCTAAAGATCAGTGTGACTCCTGAGTATCAGAAGCACCTGGTAAATGGACTTAATAGTTATTTGTATTTTCTATGGACTTGAGGCATGAATATTCTAAGTTTTCAAGTCATTGAGCTCATCAAACCTCTAAGGCTAACAAATGGGCAGGTTTGAGAAGAGAAAAACAATACTATCTGAAGGGGTGGGGACAGTGTCAAATCAAGCCCCGTTGTTATTTACAGCAGTGAATTCTATACAAAAACCCTCCCCATGGAGAATTCTACCCTAGTTACCTGAACGTTTTCTTCATTTTAATCTTGACCTCATCTTTCTGGACAAGCCATAAGTTGTGAATAAATTTCCCTGATTCTTTATATAGCTGTGGAAAAGTCAAAAATCATTTTTTCCCTGTTGGAAGAATTGGCCCAAAGTTTGCTTTCTGTTTAGTTAGTACCAACCTGCCTACCACTGTTTTTTTTTCTGATCATACATCTAAAACTCAGACAAGAACTTTTGATTTGGAAGTTGAGACTGGAGTTAAAAACTGAATTCCAGAATAGCTTGGCTAATTCTAAATCTAAAAATCTGAATTATTAAAGAACCAAGTTGGAAAAGCACATACAGATGGGTTTTCTTAAGCACACTTTGCATTTCAAAGACACCACTCTGGTTCTGAGCTGGCCTGTGCAGGGTATGGTAATGGTGCAGGCCTCCTAAGTGACGAAGTTTAGATTCTGTTTTCATTCATCAATCGCATTCAAAAGCAGTTTGAATTCTAGATGTACCTTATGTGGCTACTGATGGTATTTTCACTCTTCAGATTGGGATTATAATGATCCCTGGAAGACAAAAAATAATTTTCTTCTGAGGAGAAAAGGAAGAAAGCGTATGTGACAGCCCAGTGGTATGATATTGAATATGCAGTTTAGTTCCCAGATGAAGCTTCATCTCCCCGGCGTAAAATAGGTCTCCATTGTGTGAGTCTTTTTTGGACTCCGTAAGTCAGAACACTGGAGCTGGACGGATCATGTTACCCATTTGAACTGTGGCTGGTGTGCACAACAAAGCAAATGATACCACTGTTTGAAGAGCACAAACAACACTACACTCCCAGTTCCCGAGTGTCCTAGACAGCAAATCCTTCCCGCTAGCACACTGTGCAGGTGGAACTCCCAGTTCGACAACTGGACAATATACAGAGAGTAAGAGACTCAAGAGCAGTTAGACCCTCAATGGATGTTTGATTGCACCCCTCCTCTCAAGGTTCAGGGCTCTATGCAGAAGAGGAGGTGGAAAGATTACAGAAGCCAGAGTGGTGTGCGATTTCAAGAAAACAAAGTCTTCTAATCACAGTGAGCTGATGCACAGACAAACCCAAACACACTGTGACAAAATGCTCAACAAAAACTCACGCCAGACAAAATCCCAGCACAGAGAAGTGAGAGAGGGCAAAAATCCCACCCCACTTCAAATAGCTATTTGTAATTGATTGATGATGGGAAAGCAAAAATCAGTTCTCTTAAATGGAGTGACAGTGGGTATGTATGTCAACCACGCTCCAGGCCTGGAGTGACAGTTGGTATGTCAATCACACTCCAGGGCAAACTTCACTTGGGTTTAGCTGGCTAACACCAACAGGAATTCATGGGTTTTGTGTGTGTGTGTGTGTGTGTGTGTGTGTGTGTGTGTGTGTGTGATTTTTGCATTTTGCTCTTTTTTTTTTCTAAGAAAGAGAATGATATTAGGTGGATTAGGAGAATCTGGAAGGAATTATAAGAAGATAAAGAATATGATCAAAATGTATTATTTGAAATACTAAAAAAATGCATAAAATGAATTAAAAACCAAACTTAGTTGTGTTGTACCTAATGAAGCATTCCTCCCACCACCTCTTAGGGTCCCATACCACTTGTTCAATGTTCTAAGACCCTCACAGGCAAATACAGATGTGGTGATTGATGTACTGCGCCACACGCCCCTGAACTTTTGTGTTTTTAATAAGTTCCACTGTTTCAGTTGCATGGTGCCTGGCACCACACTTCCTGATCATAATAGATGACAGGAATAGGGGGTTCAAATCAGCAGTGCTGGGTGTTCAGGCATCTACAGACTTAGAAGTAGCCCTGTCAAATATATCAGTTCTGTGAACCTTTGTCTGACAACTTCCAGAAAGCCACAAATCTAATCTATTTTGTCTAATCCCCCAACCTGTAATGTTTTCTGCTTATTCATTGCCCAGAACGAACTGATTTTTAACTTTACGGAAAAAAAACTACAATTTGATTTGTAGTGTCGGTCAGTTTTTGGTGCAGATACTCCCCACATAGCTAAGTTGGCCATGTGATACAGAACACCGAACTGTGGCAATAAATCCTCCCACCCCAGCACAGGCCAGCTCTATCACACCACTAATCTGTGACCTGCATACCAGATATTCTTAATAAGGCCACATAGTAATCCATGACAGATCAAAGCAGAAAACTGTCCTTCAGGAGTTAGGAGGTACAAACTACCAGCTGGTTGCACACCATTGTAAACACTATTTTTAAATTAGTTGAAATAAGATAACCATAGAGATGCTGGCTCCAGGCTATTGTTTGAAAGATTTAAAATGTGAAGATGAGAACTCAGTACATTCCCCAAATTCTATCCTTCACTTTTTCTTTGTTTTGTTTTCCCAAGAGTTAGATTTGTCCAGAGCAATTTTCACCACTTCCTTTATTGTTGCATAGCAGAATTTATTAATTATTATTATTACTATTTTAGATCTTCTATAAACTTTATTCTTTTTAGAATTTCATACATGTAAACTATATTTACATCATTCTTCCTCTTCCCTCTTTCTCCTCCAGTATCTCTCATTTCTGCCCCTACTCTTGCTCAAATTCATGACCTCTCTTTCGGTAATTAATACTGTTTTACACACACACAGACACGCACACACACACACATCCTAATGAGTATCTTTTTTTAAATTAATTAATTAATTTATTAAAGATTTCTGTCTCTTCCCCACCGCCGCCTCCCCTTTCCCTCCCCCTCCCCCAATCAAGTCCCCCTCCCTCGTCAGCCCAAAAAGCAATCAGGGTTCTCTGCCCTGTGGGAAGTCCAAGGACCACCCACCTCCATCCAGGTCTAGTAAGGTGAGCATCCACGAAACTGCCTAGGCTCCCACGAAACCAATAGGTGCAGTAGGATCAAAAACCCGTTGCCATTGTTCTTGAGGTCTCAGTAGTCCTCCTTGTCCGCTATGTTCAGCGAGACCAGTTTTGACCCAGGCTTTTTCAGACCCAGGCCAGCTGGCCTTGGTGAGTTCCCGATAGAACCTCCCCCTTGTCTCAGTGTATGGGTGCCCCCCTCGCGGTCCTGAGTTCCTTGCTTGTGCTCTCTCTCCTTCTGCTCCTGATTTGGACCTTGAGATTTCAGTCCGGTGCTCCAATGTGGGTCTCTGTCTCTGTCTCCTTTCATCGCCTGATGATGAAGTTTGTAGGCAAATGGATGGAAATAGAAAACACCATCCTGAGTGAGGTAAGCCAGACCCAAAATGAGGAACATGGGATGTTCTCACTCATATTTGGTTTCTAGCCATAAATAAAGGACATTGAACCTATAATTCGGGTTCTTAGAGAAGCTAAATAAGAAGGAGAACCCAAAGAAAATTATATAGGCATCCTCCTAATGAGTATCTTTAGGGTTATTCATGTGTATGTACAGATATTTGGAGTTGACCACAAGGGATCTGATAACCTATCAAGGGACTTGTCCCTAATGAAAACTGATTCTCTCTTCCTCAGCAGCCATTGATTGCTTGTAGCTCTTCATCTGGGGTAGACAGAGCAAGTGAGAAGTTCCTTTCCACATTGGCCTGTCTAATGTGTGGTTGATCATTATGTAGGTGTCCTCTCTTTTTTTAATTTATCTATTTTACATTTCGATCACAGTTTCTTCTTCCACCTCTCCTTCCAGTCCTCCCCTTTTCTTCCCCCAACTCCTCCTCCTCCATTTCTGCTTAGGAAAGGGCAGGTCTCTTATGAGTGTCAACAAAACATGGTATCAAGTTGCAATAATA
>NW_026067934.1:4819439-4837403 GCF_014885135.2 Alexandromys fortis | reverse complement strand
TATCATGCCTGGAGGTATATATATATACCAGGCATGGTTAAGACAGAAAGAGCAGCAGACAGGACAAAATGGATTGCTGACAAAGTGGCAGAATGCTAAGTCTCTACCACATTATTGACAATAAAGTCAAATGTTGCAGTAACTCCAGAAACAGTAACATTGTTTACCAGCTTCCATCACACTCACTATTAATGCAACAACTATGTCCTTTGATGTATTTACCTACAGAATTTATATTATCCATGCAAACAGTCACAACATGATAAGAGCAGTGTCGATTATAAACATCAAAAATTGAAAACATCCCATGTTTCCACCAATTGATGAGTGGTTGAAACTATTGTGAAACAGTCCCACAATGAGAAGCTATATGAAATATTACAATTAAAATGGGTATAAAAGGAGCACACCACTGGCATGTGTAGTATTGTGGATGAATCTTAAAAATGTTATCTTATGTGCAAAGAGCCTGGCAAGAAGGTCCTGTGATGATAAATTGTTTTATTTGCGTGACCTGCTGGAAAGTGCAAAGCTATGGAGGCAGGACAGAGGACCTGTCAGTTGTTACAGCTGGAGTCAGGGAGGGACGTGATTTCTGAAGGACATGAGAGAAGATCTGAGGTGACAGAACTATACTATAGTAAGGTTATGGTGATGGTTGTATGGCTTTATGGTTGCACCATGGCTACATGACTGTATGTTAAACAATGAGTTCTGTGGCTTCACGCCAGTCATTTCCAGGTGAATACAGTACTATAAGCCCAAGCTATGAGAGACCTTGGACTGGAATTATCTAGCTAGGTTTCCCCAAGATTAAGACACTGTAAGATCAAGTGCAAGTGTTTGAAGCTGCTAAATTTGGGATAACTCATAATGAAACTGGAAACTAATATATACACAGAGAATATCACAATACATTATGTGGCAAATATATTAATGCTGTATATTATATAATATCAATCACCTAGTGTCTGTATTTTTATTAGTTATGTTATACCCATCTAGCTATTTAATTACCTGTCTTTATTCCAACGTGGTCTTCATGTGCTAAGATTCATTGAAAGGTATATCCATATTCCACTAACCTTTTCCAAGCCGAATTCTTGCATTCTGAGTCTGAAACATGATCATTCATATTGTCTCAGTTTACTTCTCCATGATTGCCTTTTATCTGACTAACTGAAATGGTTTGCTAAAATTCTTCCCTATACAATTTTAGGGAAGATTTTTTTATAAAAAAATGGCTGATAGCATTGTTGTTAAAGGCTGTAGTTTTAAACTGGTTATAATTATTTTAGACAGCAGTGCATCCATTTAGAAGTACCTTTGCAGACACTACTTCTGTGCAAGACATCAAGTATAATAGGATGTGAGATAATGTAGTCTCCTTTCTTGAAACTTGCAGTCTTGAAAAGAAGGGAGATGTTCAAGGAAGGATCAGACAACTTATTATAAACCTTTGTAAAATGCCACAAAAAAACTTGTAGGATTTGAATGTTTCAGACTCAAAACTGTCTTGTTTCCCAAGCAGATGTTCCTATATAGAGGGCATTAGTAACTGAGTACTAATTATAAAAACATATACAGGCTCATTTAGGAGAAAAAAAAAGAAAATATCAAAAACAATTTTGAGAAAGGAGTGGAAATGACCAGAGTAAACTTGTGTCCTTCTGAGTGTTGCCCAGGGGGTCTGTCCTGCCTCTTTGGTGAGAGAGAGACTGGGCTGTGGCTGACTCTGCTTCTGGATCTGTGAGATTCTTCATATGCATCAGCTGCTACACCGTGACCCACATCCTGCCCACACCTTGAACCATCAGAATTCAATGTGTTGATCCTTCTGTTAGTAGCCACCAGGGTCTACTAACGGAACCCACCAGCTATTGCAAAAGTCCCTGCCTGGCCTTTGAGTTGTTTATGGGCTTGGTGAGCTGGTACAATATGGTGAAAAATCAAAGGGGTGCTTGCCCTGGGACTGAACTGCTGTTGTCTAGGCAACTTTATTAAGAGCTCTCTGTTCCCGGGAAGCTGCAGCCTAATTAACTCCTGTGCTCTTGGAATTCTGTCTTTCTGCCTTTGATAAAGGTTTGGTCTTTCTTTCTTTTTTCTCCCCTTTTTCCCTTCCTTCCTTCCTTCCTTCCTTCCTTCCTTCCTTCCTTCCTTCCTTCCTTCCTTCCTTCCTTCCTTCCTTCCTTTCTTCCTTCCTTCCTTCCTTCCTCCTTTTTTCCTTCCCTTTTCTCTCTGTCTTTCTTTCATTCATTCTTTTTTCTTCCCCCTTCTCCTCTTTCTTCTTTTTTGACAGTTAGGGACTGCTCAACCTTTTCAAGAGAGTTGTGTTTTTCATATTTTTATTTGTAGTCCTAAAATATTTGTCAAGTGGCATCGTTTTAAAGGCCTCTTTGCCTTAAAACATATTTCTGAATTCTGTCACAATGTAGATAACTTATGTCAGTGTCAATATGCTTTGAGAATAAAATCTATCTTCAAACTAAGTGCTTAAATTCTGATTCATCCTCTGATCCTAAGACCCTCCAGAAAACATAGCCCTTAAAGTTACATGGGTTTTTCTTTACCTAAAAATGAAACAAGAAAGAAAATCATATTTTTCTTCAGGTTAGACATGAAGCATCATAGCCATCAGTTATAGCTTCAGCATGTCTTCTTATGCTTTTCTTAAAATGGAAAGATTCTTTACCATTGTTTCCAGTACCCCAAAATCCAGCCATTTATTTGGCTGAGCAGGGGACTAGAGTAGATGATCCTAACTTTCATAGGTGTTTACTGAGAATCTGGGCTCATTTGAGGTCATTTGGAGATATTAAGTCATTTAATCTCCACAAAATCCCAATAGGTCAACCATATCATTATCTCAACTCTATAGACAAAGAATTTGAGACTAGGACATAAAGTAATGAATCCGAAGTCTCAAGTGACAGTGAGAGCTGGGGTGAAGCCTGTGAAGCAGGCTGCATGTCCGTGCCTTTAATCGCTGTTGTAGCTTGCCATTTCAGATACTCAGATCACAGCAGGAAAAGTGCGAAGGTGCAGGTACTAAGACCAAATTATAAAATTGCAAATCAGATTGGTTCATGGCTCCCAGCTCAATTTATTTAAACTCAATTTCCATTAACCCATTGAGTAGATGGGTGAGCCGAATTGGCAGCCTTGTTAAATGATCTCTCTTACTTAACAATCTGCAAGATTTGGAATCCAATTTGAATCTCGGCTTCATTTCAGCTACTTCTTATCTTTTATTTTTTATACTAGTTCACTGGTTTTTTCATTCAACCGGGTATAAAATTGGCTCGCTGTTTCAATTATCAAGTTCAGAGAAAGGGAATATGTGAAATCTATGCTAAGTCCAAAGCAGAAGACAATCTAAAGTTGGCTTTTATTGTTTACATATGGAGAAGGTAAGGCGGTCTTGGGCTTGGGAGAGGGCTTAATGAGTAAGAGTGATTGCTGTATAAGCAAGAGGACCTGAGTTCAAATCCCCAAACCCACATAAAATCTTATCACAACCACATGCCTGTAATCCTGAAATTGGGTAAGCAGAGACAGAAGGATACTGGGAGATTGCTGGCCAGCTAGTTTGGTCAGATCAGTGAGCCTAGTGAGCTTCCGGGTCAATGAGGAACCCTGTCTCAAAAAGTACAGAGAAGAAGTGATTAGAGGCAGATATTTAATGTATTCTTCTGGCTTATGGATGTGAATGCATGGCTTATGCACTTACACACATGTGTAGATACCACACAAACTCATACCTTATATCCCATACACAAAAGGAAAAAAGAGAGAGAAGGAAAATTTTCTTCCCTCTAATATTTGACATAGTTTTAGGGGTGGGCAGTACACAGCACTTCACTGTTAATGAGAAAATCCTTTCTATTTTGAAGCCTTAATTTTAAGTAATGCACTCTTAAAAATGTAGCTATCAATAGAAATCATAGCTCAGAAGCATTCTCCACAATTCGTTGGAAATTATCCAACACACCAGTCTTATGGGAGACAAAGCAAACATAAAATGTGAAAAGAATGTGAGAGAAATAGCTATTTTGTAGATGGTTAATTGTTTCTGAATCCTTGGGCTAAACTGTTGTGATTTCAGGTCTCTGTGCCCTTTTAGTAATGATATCACCAACTACATTAATTTTTATAATCTTTTTATAGTGATTTTGAAACAATGTTTTTGTTACATTTTTGCACATCTACTATCTATCTATCTATCTATCTATCTATCTATCTATCTATCTATCTATCTATCATCTATCTATCTATCTTCGATATATCTATCTACTTACCTACTATCCATCCCTCTACCTACCTGCCATCTATCTATCTGTCATCTATCTATCTATCTATCTATCTATCTATCTATCCATCCATCCATCCATCTATCTACCTACCTATCTGTTGTTACAAGGGAGGGGGCCGCTTGTTTGTCCTGGCCACCTGGCTAGCTTACACATGAAATAACCACACAGAAACTGTATTAATTAAAACACTGCTTGGCCATTATCTCTAACTTTTTATTGGCTAATTCTTACATATTAGTTTAACCCATCTCCATTAATCTGTGTATCACCATGTGGCTGTGACTTACCGGCAAGATTCTAACCAGTGTCCGTCTGAGGTGGAGGATCCATGACTTCTCTCTGACTCTGCTTTCTTCCTCCCACCATTCTGTTTCCCACTACCGCCTACCTAAGTTCTGCCCTTTCAAAAGGCGAAGGCAGTTTCTTTATTCATTAACCAATGAAAGCAACACATAAACAAAAGGACCTCCTACACAAACCTATCTATCATCTGTATATCTACCTACCTTCCTACCATCCATCCCTCTGCCTACCTGTCTGTCTGTCTATCTATCTATCTATCTATCTATCTATCTATCTATCTATCTAATCTATCTACCTATCACACTCTATGATATACATCCCTAAATATGTGTGTGCGTAGTATATAGTAGTGATTAAGAAAATCTATACCTAGTGAGAAGTGAATAATTCAGATGTTCAAGTAGTTATTTAGCTTTCTGTTTAAGGTTCATGTCTTTGGCATGGCCAGAGTTATGGCTCAGTAGTTAAGAGTACTAGCTGTACTTCTGGAGAGGAACCAGATTGGATTCCCAGCACTCACAATTATTTGAAATTCCAGTCCCTGAGGCTCCAATACCCTCTCTGGCCTTTGTGGGCACCCAGTACACTACGGTACACAGACAGACAGACATACAGACTAAATTCCCACATAAATAAATATCTTTTGAAAAAGTTAAGATTTGTATCTTTCAGGTAGTAGGTGAAAGACATTAGTATCATACTGGAAGAAGTTCTACATTTCTAAATGATACCTAATAGAAGAACAGAAGCTGGAAGAAGGAAGACCAAGGTCAGGTGGAAAGTGTGGAATCAGTGTTTTAGGTCAAGTGTATGATACATTCTACATTTTTTTATTTGAATTTGAGAAATGTAGGCTTAGAGAGTTGTTTTAAGCACAAAATGTGGAGGCAAGCAATTTGGTTAAAAGGAAGAGAAAGGTAAGGCCAATCATCTTATAATTCAGATTACAATTTAGTTTTTACCATTCCTTATGTCCTAGGGTTGAAATGAGAAGCCACTTCAGATATTGCATGGTTGTGGTCCAGAGCTTGTTCTGATGTCATCGTGTGAAACTTTTCCCTTATGCATTTATGAACGAGTGTCTGAGACTGCTGCCATTGTCTGGTGATTCAGCTTCTTCAACATTTCGGCACATCAGAAGCTGAACTTCAGCTACTTTGTCACCTATGAATTCATGTTCTGTCACTGATGTCCCTGGGTCCCCACCCCTCAATTTCTTTTGACCTTTGCTGAAATGTCAACTTCATAGCCAGACCTTGTGTGCTCACTCCCTTTGTAAGATCAATTGTCCTTCCTAACATTTTCCTCTGGCTCCTTTCCCCAATCCTATTTCCCATTGTCTGATAAAATATGCAACTTGACTTTTTCCCCAGTAACTCAGAACACAGATGTTTTTCTTATTGTTATATCCCCAGACCATAGTGTGCATGCATACTTGTTAATGGTAACAAATTAAAAACAATGTTAGAATGAATACTAAAGCTTCAGTATATAGAGAGATTGCATAGCTGACCTGTATTCAGAGATACAGATGACAATTACTGCAGAAGTCCAGACAAGAGTGAGTGTGAGACCTGAGCCAATGATTCTAGAAACTTAAGGAAAGTTCAGGGCTTAGACAACTTAGGGATTAGTGATACATACCATGCAGCTGACCTTGGACTATCCCTTAATTCTAGCTGCAATGTTTGATATGAAGTATGACACAGGGTAGCCTAATCATATTTCACACACAAAAAAAATGACATGGCAGTCAGTCTTTAGGCCTGCAGTGTTGGAACACATATTAGTCTAAGCCAATGAGCTTGCTGGTGACATTACACATCATCATTGCAGCATTAGATAATATGACTACCTTCTGCTTTAGACACTTGGAAGATAATCAATGCCTTCTACAGACATGAGGAAGTCGGAAAGAATAGGTTAAGAGAGGAAACCTATCAGGCAGATCTTAACAGACTGGATTCGAAGTGCCTATTGGGGCATCCAAGTGCTTTATTCAGTACGTATGTATCTAATTTGGCTCGTAGTCTAGGATTGACAGCTAACCACTGGCTGTACTTTGGCAGCCAGTACATCACAGCGAATCGTGAGAGTAGTGAAAGAGTGCGTGGCATGAGGGCCATAGGGCATTTCATTTTAGAAAGGCCTATAATGTCCACTGGAGCTAAAGAAGCCCCTGAATGCTAGAGGTAAGGAATAAACTGAGAGCAGTTTGTTTCAGTTCTGATTCAGCAGCTATGTGCTGGATACGTTGTCACCTCTCTAGCTCTGCTTCTTTCAAGCGGTCATGTCCTTCCTAGCTCTTACCAGAAAAAGGGACCCCAGAGGGCTCAGCAGATCATTTTGTACTGTCCTTCCCCAGGCTGCAGGCCAGGGCCATTTCTGCACTTCTCGTCATGGAAACACATAAGTTGCAAGTTCCTTTGATTATCGGGAAGGACATGGAAGGGCAGGAGTACTCTTTCCTGCTCAATGATCCATGCAACTAGAACAATATCCATTGTAGGCAAATTCATGGCTGGCATAAGTGGACGCACAGCCCAGCAGTTCTTATAAATGAATTTAGTTCAAGTTGAATTAAGGTGATCTGTGAAAATGTGTTTCAAAATGATTCTCCTCAGTATTTAGGACACCGAATCATTTTGAAAAATGGTTTAGTGCTTTTGGTAAACGTTTATATTAAACTTCCATAATTCTATAGCAGTTAGTCTAGGGATCTCTAATGAACTTTTGAAACATGTCAAATACTAAATGCTGTTTAATATTGGCTGTCACTTTTCTGAAAGAAAAAAAAGGGAAGATCTCTCCATTTTGTTTTGTTCTTTTCTGATTGCTAACTGCTATATTGTGAATGGGTAAAAAGACCATGTTTGCCAGCCACATGAAAAATAACACCAACAATGTGCTAAAAACTAGAATTTACAATAATTATTCTTGGTTCTTAAAAGAAGCCCTTTCTAGTGGCAGTTTCTACCAGCAGTATTTTCATATTTCATGCAAAGTGTCTGGGTTTCTGACTCCTCTCATTGCCTATCTACCTATGTCAAATTCTTTTAACTTAGAATTGCCAGTCTCCCACAGTGTTGTCTGCTCTGGAGAGCTGGGGGATGTCAGGGAAGCTAAAGAAGTTTGTGGCAGCAAGGACCACATCTGGAGGAAAGGGAAGGTACAGCTTCGCTGACCTCTGGAGAAAAGGATTTTGGTCTCTCTGTTCAGTAAGATGGGAACTCATTAGGTGTTTCAAATACGTGAGGCCCACAGTAAGATTTATTCTTGAGAAGAAGCCACTTGGGTAACTAATGAAACAGGAGGCTGCTGCCTTGTTGTTGCTGAGTAAGAAATGCTGAGAAATTGCCCTAGGCTGAAAGTAGTGATTGTGGATGTGATGTGTTTGAGAGAGAGGAAGTAGCCTGGCAAGATGCAGAAAGTAATGCAGAGTAAAGCAAAAGGCTGCTGTAAGAGTCAGCAGCAGGTTGATCAAACCCCAGAGGAGAAATGGACTGCTATTATATGTTCAGTAAAGTCATTTGGTGGGCTGACTTTGTGCAAGATTATCACATTCTGAGGATGAAGAATTACTAAGACATCAAAGTATAAATGTCTAGATTTCTGAGGTAGGCTAGTCTGAAGATGTAGGGATTGTTGGGTGAATTTGAAATCTGTTGCCTTTGTTCTAATTGAAGCTAAAGTCATGGGTAAGGTCTTATAAGAGGAGAAAACTGGTGAATGAGGATGTGAGGGTTGCGGAACTTCACATTCTAATGTCTAGAGTAAAGAGGGTGAGATTTGGAGAAGGCATGGAAGGGATGATGTTGAGAAAGAGGAGAATTGGGGCAGTGAGATAAATACCTTGGAGAAAGGGACAGAGGACTGTGTGGTGAGAGAGGCAGTTAGCCACATCAGTGGTAGGGAGAAGTAGGCCTCAATTCTTGGCCCGTAGACATCTTGTGAAGTAGTGCTGGGGTGAAAGTGCATCGTCACAGGACGTGGGTGATGAGTGCCCGTGACTTCTTAGGAAGTTTGCCTCTGAAGGGATTATGGAAATGGAGTGTTAGCTGAATCAGGTAGGACATGGATGCTCTTAGGTTTTGGAAAAAGAAGTTCATGGAAAACAAGAAGGGTGAGTTTTTTAAAAAGGGCTTATTATAGAGAGAAAGTTTAAAGAAGAAAGATGTAACGACTGCAGAAAGAACACAAACCCTTGGGAATCTAGCAAAGCTCCCGAAGGTGCTGGAAAGGTCAGATTAGGCCCTACACAAGAGAGTACCCCCAAAGAGGGAAAAGCCCGCAGAGTTGCACTGTAACGATATTTTTATAGGACTCATGGAAGAAACTGGACAACGATAGAGGTAATTTCTGTCATGTTTGGTTAATTCACAGAATATCTTATATGTTGAATAAATGGTGTGTGTGGGGAGGGGGGTTCACAGGCTGTATGCACATTCCCCTGTCCTACAGGAACATAATTTTGTACACTATGCATATTCAACTCATCCACTTAGAAAACGACTTGCACCCTGAAGCTCCTGCTGTCCATTTCTGACATCCAGTTTGGTAGCTGCTATTATGACTCATCCATTGTCTTGTCCAGCATGGCTACTCTCAGATCTTGGAGAAATTGCTGGTCTCAGACTTTGGTAGTGTATGCGAGGTTAGGCAGTCAATGTTTTTTTTTTGCTCTCACATTTACATGACCAACTTGTAGTTTTAGCATTGTAGAAGGCTAACTGTACTACTGTTACCAAGATGTAGTTGCAGTTTCTCTCGGTTACATCTCTTCTTAGCCCTTTGTCTACAGGGTGGTATGAGGGACCCTCTCTCAGAAATAGGAAGAGCCTTGTCAGAAGCTTTGTGAAGGGGTGACAGGGCCTTGTGTATGTCCCATTGTCTGGGCAAGAGATGTACTTGTTGTCTATATCAAAAAAGTTATACTGCCGGGAATAGATCATGGCTTTAGTACCATGGGAAACTGTTACAGATATTCATAAGTCCAAATAGTGTTCAGGAATCAGATGTCTACAAATGGTCCTTTTCTCCCCCTTTCTTACTGTTTGGCATCCCCCTACAAGAAGTATTTAAAGGCAAGTGTTAGTACCCAGATGAACAGATGTTTTGTTATTGCTACTCCTATATTTGTATGCATTTTTCCTCCTTGAGATATACTTAGCTTTGTTTGGGGAAGACTGGAGAATTTGATTTTCTCATCAAAAAGTTGAAACAATGAAAGATAAGTCTCAGTGAGAAATTCTAATTAGAGGCATTTTAATAATGCAGGAAGTAAGGACAGAGTTTATAAAATGAGTGACTAGCTGAATTGGGAATGGAAGCAGGGATTTTGAGATTGCAATTTGACAATTAACATATCATAAAGTGTCATTTTGTTTTCATTTTAAATGCCCAAGAGAACGTTATTCATAGACATGTACATTGCTAACTATGTTTTTAGAATTTGGCTACAGTATTTTCCCCTCTCTCCTACATAGGACAAGCTGAGAAGCTAAAAATTGCCAGAAGAGAAACATGCACCCACCCCTCCAAGAAGAACACTGAAGAGTCATTGTTATCATGGCCAGTAGTAGAAACTTATCTTCCTGATTTGCTCTGGGAATATGGATGGAAGACCAGGGATCTCAAAGTCACACTCACATTGGAAAAGTGAAGAGAATTGTAATTTTCCAATGTCCGTGAATAGAGCCATCTGTGCCTTCTTACTTTAGGTCTCTCGATGCATTCCAATGCAAAATAGCCTCTTCTTTGTTTATTTGGAACACAGCTGTTGTCTTAATTGAGCCTAAAAGATAATAGAATCATTGTTCTCTCCCCATCTTCACCCCTTCTCCAGTGAAGCCCTTGGTTGAATGCAAGGAATACCTGAAGGAATTAGCTTTCCTAGAAAATCTACATTGTTGTTTTATTTCTCCAAAGGTAAATACTGTTTTTAAAAACAGCGGATGGGGATTATACGTGTATACGTATACGCATATGTATAGAGTGTGCAATTGTGTGCATGTGTGCACACACATACTCTAATGCAGTTTGATCTCTGAATACTTGCTATTCCTTTTTGATAGACACCCACTTGCACCACACCACACTCCCACACCCTTGTCACAAGAACCATCAGTGATTCAAGTTAAACTTTTGAAGCTTTACCCCTTGGCATTTGCCTTCTTTGAACCGAAGGAGTTAAAACCATAGAGCATAGACTGATTTGCTTTTTTCTCATTACCTTCCCCTCCCCCAATATTCTGCTTTTTGAGCAGAACTGCTTCAAATTCTATTCTTTTCTCTATTGTTAGAAGCTAGGAAGTTGCTTAAACGTCATCACAGGTGCTTTAGTCTTCTGAAACAAAGGTTTTGGGGAACATAAAATGTGCCTAGTCCTATAGATTCTCATGAAAGGAAGTAATACAAGTATTTAGAGTTACGCATACACAAATTTATAAATTCCACATAAAAGAAAAAGAAAATTTTATTAGCTACAGAAAGCATTTCTATAAAATTGTTTGCCCCTATACATTTTAGTCCCACAATGATTGCCTCGTCATTTGGCAAGGAGTTTGTAAAATTATGCTCTACTGGCAGAATAAAATGAAAATTCAGTATTTGCTTTAGGTTGTTTTTTTTATTACAATTATAGTTAGTTATAATATATAAAATGTGTGGCTTTATACAGAACTGCACTCACTGTTTCTAGTATTTCCAGAAGTTAGTTTCCTACAAAGGCATGCATATATGCTTTGTGTGTGTGTGTGTGTGTGTGTGTGTGTGTGTGTGTGTGTGTGATTTTTGCATTTTGCTCTTTTTTTTTTCTAAGAAAGAGAATGATATTAGGTGGATTAGGAGAATCTGGAAGGAATTATAAGAAGATAAAGAATATGATCAAAATGTATTATTTGAAATACTAAAAAAATGCATAAAATGAATTAAAAACCAAACTTAGTTGTGTTGTACCTAATGAAGCATTCCTCCCACCACCTCTTAGGGTCCCATACCACTTGTTCAATGTTCTAAGACCCTCACAGGCAAATACAGATGTGGTGATTGATGTACTGCGCCACACGCCCCTGAACTTTTGTGTTTTTAATAAGTTCCACTGTTTCAGTTGCATGGTGCCTGGCACCACACTTCCTGATCATAATAGATGACAGGAATAGGGGGTTCAAATCAGCAGTGCTGGGTGTTCAGGCATCTACAGACTTAGAAGTAGCCCTGTCAAATATATCAGTTCTGTGAACCTTTGTCTGACAACTTCCAGAAAGCCACAAATCTAATCTATTTTGTCTAATCCCCCAACCTGTAATGTTTTCTGCTTATTCATTGCCCAGAACGAACTGATTTTTAACTTTACGGAAAAAAAACTACAATTTGATTTGTAGTGTCGGTCAGTTTTTGGTGCAGATACTCCCCACATAGCTAAGTTGGCCATGTGATACAGAACACCGAACTGTGGCAATAAATCCTCCCACCCCAGCACAGGCCAGCTCTATCACACCACTAATCTGTGACCTGCATACCAGATATTCTTAATAAGGCCACATAGTAATCCATGACAGATCAAAGCAGAAAACTGTCCTTCAGGAGTTAGGAGGTACAAACTACCAGCTGGTTGCACACCATTGTAAACACTATTTTTAAATTAGTTGAAATAAGATAACCATAGAGATGCTGGCTCCAGGCTATTGTTTGAAAGATTTAAAATGTGAAGATGAGAACTCAGTACATTCCCCAAATTCTATCCTTCACTTTTTCTTTGTTTTGTTTTCCCAAGAGTTAGATTTGTCCAGAGCAATTTTCACCACTTCCTTTATTGTTGCATAGCAGAATTTATTAATTATTATTATTACTATTTTAGATCTTCTATAAACTTTATTCTTTTTAGAATTTCATACATGTAAACTATATTTACATCATTCTTCCTCTTCCCTCTTTCTCCTCCAGTATCTCTCATTTCTGCCCCTACTCTTGCTCAAATTCATGACCTCTCTTTCGGTAATTAATACTGTTTTACACACACACAGACACGCACACACACACACATCCTAATGAGTATCTTTTTTTAAATTAATTAATTAATTTATTAAAGATTTCTGTCTCTTCCCCACCGCCGCCTCCCCTTTCCCTCCCCCTCCCCCAATCCNTATTTCTCAAACAAGTAGAAACTGAATTGAATTGTAAAGAATTTCCAATCATAATGTAAATGGTCCTGGACCTAATCTCTAGCCATAAACTGTAACTCTGGACAAAAAGGCTATAAAAGAAGTTTTTATACACTGCTCACTCTATGAACAGGAAACCTATGATTGGTGGCCTCACATTCACCCTGGCTTTCTGCTGGACTGGTTTGCTGACCCTGACACAGAAGCAGTACAGAACAAGAGCTAAGAGAGGTGATATGGAGGTGGGAGCCTGTGCTTCTGAGCTGATGAAACTCACTGGCACTGTATAGGAAAGGGGAGAACTCTGCATATGGGCATGTTGACTTCCTGAATCACAACTGAGGAAGGGTACAAGATGAGATTCCTTGAGGCTTCTCATAAAACAGCTGCCTTTAAGAAGAAAGAGAAGAGAAGGCAATTAGGGTCATCCTGTGCTGCCTAGAAATCACTGGCTTTCCCCAGCTAGAGTGGCAAAGGGTGTGCACTTGTGTATGTCCAACTTTTTATTGAAGAGACCAAAAAGAGCTCACCTTTGCAGTGTGCACAATGCCCTAGAAGAAGGACAGCTCTAACATCTCCCCGAAAAGTTCAGCAGGATCATGGAGAATTGTCAAATTTTTAACTTCCTGTCATCTAAAAGAAACCAAAGAAAAGCAACTTGACACTCTTTAGAGGGAGCCAATACAATCTCCCTCACACTGTATCATACACAATGTCCTGTGGGTTTAGTAAAAGGGAAAATATATAGGTAGTATATATTATACATTAAGCATTTCAGGACATTTCAGGGGAAAGGTGCTTGCTGCAAAGCCTGATGACCTGAGTTCCATCCTCAGCACTCTCACAGTGGAACGCAGTACAAGTTGTACTATCCTCTGCAAATGAGCTTTGACACCTACATAAACACACACACTCACATACACAAGTGCACACACACACAAATGTAAGAGTCTGGTCTTTTTTCTTAAAATATTTACTGTTTTAGTTTACCATTTTTTTTGTTTATCATTGCTATTATTTATTATTTTGCATGTGTATGTTTTGGGAACAGGTAATAAATTGCCAGAGACAGAATTTTGGAGTCGGTCCTCACTTTGAGCCTTGTTGGAATAAGTCTTCTCTTGGTTGTTTCTTCTAGCCCATGAGCTTGCATCTGATTCCCTGGTTCCTACTTCCATCACTAGGTGGGAATGCTCAGATGACACATTTTCTCCATCACATCTGTGTTCCAGACACTAAAGGGTTTTCAGCCTTTTTTGGAAGACATTTCTGGATAGTCAGAGGGCATAGCCTTCCCACTGTCCTGGAAGATTATTTTAATAGCTCATCAACATGGAGCTCCCTTTCTCTAGTAGAACTTCCTGCATCTACCAGCCCTTATCTGGAAATGTCCCTGGATCTGACCTGGAGGACTGACCTTATCTGTAAGTTGTCTCTAAAGCTGACTTATATTTAGCTTGGACCCTGACATAGATTCCTGCTAGAAGGCTTCCTTGCTGCATACATGATAACTAAGGTTTATGCTAGGAGTATGCCACTTAATGAAAATTAGAGTTTGTACCCAGGCTTCGCAATTTTATATATACCTTATATTCTGAAATAAAATTGAGCTGGTTCACTGTACTTTTTCTCCTGGAGGGCTGTTTCTGTTCATGCTCATGGGATGCATACAAAATTTTCTGTCGCCCCTTCTGCCTAATTCTCCTCTTGAACTAAGGGCTAACAGGCAGAGAGGCCAAGAAAACCCTCCCACAAGGAGTTTTTACCCACTGAGCATTCTCCCCAGTCCCCCAAAATCAAGATACACAAAAAAGCATGAAGAAACATTGAAGGCAATGACTGATGTAGCAATCAGAATCCTTAGAAATTGGGGTTTATTTCAAAAATAGCATATAGGGTGGGAATGTGTTATTGTACGGTCCTTACCTTTGCTACATATTAAGGTAAACTGAAAATAAAAATATTATTTGCCAGTGTTTATTATTTGTGGACTGTGACAAGTTGAAGTCAGAAGTCCTGAAAAGCCCAATACTAAGACAACACAAAATTCAAGACAGTGAATGTGGTGGGTTCAAATGATGTTTTGTTAGGACAAACAGCAGTACAAGGGGAGGGACATCACGTCATAAGCATAGTATAAATGGAAAAGCCATCACAAATTATTGAATGTCCATCCAAACTTATAATTATTTCCCTAAAAGTAACAAGTTAAGCATTTCAACTGAACTTAAAAACTGTCAAACTGAATAAAACAGCACATTTCTAGCCATAGAAAAGAAAGACATTAAAAATATAGATTTTGGGGAAGAGTTTGAAGTTGATGTGATGCACTAATAGTACAAGACTGGGAAGGCACATGGCATACAGCAATGACCAATTCATGAAGATGAAAAGGTACACCAAATATAAAGAAATAATTTGAAGGTTTCATGAATTTCAAGCATAGTTTTAGTGTTTCTAAAGCAAAAATGGACACAGTAATGAAAGAAATAAATCCATAATCACAGCTAGACATTTTAATATCCTACACACAGCAATGTAAAGTGAACTGTTAGAGGAAGTAGATAGCAAAAGGATACCCAAGGATAGAGGTCTAAAATTCAATGAATACAGTCAATATATGTAGTAGGAGACTGTTTGTTCCCAGCTGCCCAGCCCCAAAATAATCACACAGAAACTATTAATTACATCACTGCTTGGTCCATTAGCTCTAGCTTCTTATTGGCTAACACTTACATCTTAATTTAACCCATCTCTATTAATCTGTGTATCACAACAAGGCTGTGGCTTACCGGCTAAAGTTCTGGTGTCTGTCTCCGGTGGGGCTACATGACTTCTCTCTTACTCTACCTTCTTTCTCCCAGCATTCAGTTTAGTTTTCCACGCCTTCCTATATTCTGTCATGTGCAGGCCTAAAACAGTTTCTTAATTAACTAATGGTATTCACAGCATACAGGTACCATCATAACATAATGGTATCCACATCACCCTCCCCTTTTTCTTTTTAAATAAAAAAAAAGGTTTTAACTTTAACATAGTAAAATTACATATAACAAAACAGGTATCAAGCAATAATTGCATATAATTATTTTATCTTTTATCCTAAGAAAAATATAACTATATATTCTTCAATTCTATCAAAAACTCCAGAAGGATACAATATTGCCTATGTAAATAGGAGGTGCATTGTAAGCAACTTCCAACACTCAAGAATTGACAGAGACATCTTGCTGCCTAGACAGTCACTCAGTGTTCTTCTATACTGTTGGGACATCTGTCTCCAGCTTACAAGCCCATCATATCCAGCTGACTTTTCCATGAAGCAGGAAATTTCAAAGACAGTTCTGCCATATTGGCAGTTTGTTAATCACATTTTTTTCTGTGTCCTGTAGAAGGTCTAGCAAGACTCTTTCATAAAGCAGAAACCCTGAAGGACTGTCCCACCTTTATGCAAGTTCAGCAGTCATTTCTCTGTGGTTCCTGCATGTCCACTTCATACAGAATAATATCAAGCAGTCCAGGCAAGATCAGTTTCTTGCCCAAATGGCTAACCAATTCCATAAGGAGCCTCTTCAATGCCCATCATTCTCTTGAAGTCGATTGGTGCTGCCAGTACATAAGTCTCATTGTCATGAAAAGTACTAAGTTCTTAAGCATTTTAAATGCCATATTCTATAGACTTTGAAAGATCTGAAGAATATCTATCCATCTGAAATACATCTCTGTACATCTAGAAAACCTGACTACAAGATTGACTATTATAGAGGACTCTTAATTAACCTATATTTCTTAATTATACATTACATTTTAAAATAAGCTGCACAAGCACAAAACCTTAATCAAGAGCAGAAATATACATATAACAAAATTAACCTAAAATTTGTATTAATAAACTAAGATTCATATCAATGCAAAGTATCCATCTCTATAGCATATTACCCTTTAAATGTAAGCAAACATTTATAAACAATATTTGGGAATATATGAGTGTAGTTTTCTCCAGACTACTTCCTGTTTCTTGTTGGGTGAAGTAATTTCTGGGGTGTTGAAGGCAATCTTTCAGGGAGTCTTGTTCCATCAAGCCACATTAGTCTGGAAGGATTCCACAGATTCTTATCTTCTGTGGAAACAAAAGCAGAACCTCTTTTCCAAAACAACAAATCCTTAGACTCAAATTTTGAAGTCAAGAAACCTTTAAAACATATGTGTTGGTTTAGCTTAGCAGCCCTCAGAATCAAATGTCTCTCTGCAGTCAAAAGAGTCAAAGAAAACACAATAATATACATAATCCAGAATCTCTATGTATATTCTATCTTTATGTGGCTTATTTTTCTTTATTCTTATTAATTTTTCTACAAGTTTACTCTGTCTCTTTAAAGACTTGTTTTATTTTTAAAACAATTTACTTCTTTTTATAACTTTTTATAACTCTCTATACTCTTTGTCTTCTTCATCCCAAGCCTACATACATTTTTTAAACACACTGTGACACATTTAGAGGTCTTTTTAATCTGAATCTGTCTTTATTGTGTATCTGTAACCCTTTTCTGACCAGGACTGCTTCTTAAAACGCTAAGAGCTTCTTAAAAACTAAGTGGTAGCATTGCTAGAGCAGATATGGCCCTGCCTGCTTGCTTTACTCAGTCCAACATGGCAGGACAAAGGTCTGTTTAGTGCTAGCCACGGTCATAGCCCCATTTAAATGTTCTGCCTCCTGAAGGAGTCAGAGTTCACACTGGCAAGAAGGCTCAGAAAGCTGCTGTTTCAAAACCATGCAGGTTTTTTTCTACTGCTGCTGATTCAAGAAAACCTCTCTTAAAGGAGCTATGGCGCTAAGCAGTGCTTAACTCTGTTTTTTGTTTGTTTGTTTGTTTTTGTTTTTGCCTAGAATTTCTTCTTAAACTCTCTCAGGTTTTAAGTGGATTTTAGTTTGCCACGTTGCCACCCATTTGATTACCTGTACAAAATAGTAACCCCAATAAGCATGGAGCAGAAACTTACAAGAGACTATCTGGGCTGAAGATGGTTCAGTGGTTAAAGGGGGTATTACTCTTGAGAGGATCCCAAGTTTGGTTTCCACCATCCACAGCTGGTGGTTCTCAGTGGCTTAATTCTAGGTCCAGGGGACTCAGTTCCCTCTTCTGAACTCTGTAAGCACTGCACACATATAAACACAAACACAATAT
>NW_026067934.1:4791229-4819394 GCF_014885135.2 Alexandromys fortis | reverse complement strand
ATATTAAAAATAAGCAAGATATCATTAGGTTTGAAGATATTTAAATCTTAAAGATTGTATTCTTCAACTATAATGTAATTAAGTTAAAAATTAATAGCAATAAGATATTTGTAAAACTTCTGAATAATTAGAAATTATAAAACATTGCTAAATACATCATGAATCATTGAGCCAATCACTTGGGTTAAAAAAAATTCAAACTCTATAAAAAAAGGAAAGATGACTTTTTGCAATTTTATAATGTAGAATAACAAGTTCTTTGAGCTATATGCATAGCTAAAATGAATATTTTTAAAACAAAAATATGTTTAAAATAAATAATCTAGGTTTGTACATTGGAAAACCAGGAAGAAAAAATATTATCAAAGTAATCAGATAAAAGACATTATAGATGCAGTAAGAAGCAATAGAATGGAAAAGTAAGCAGTCAGATTCAGCAGTCAAATGTGAGTGCTTTGAAAAGCCTAATGAGATTGGTAAACCTAAGCAAGCCTGGGCAGAGAAGGAGGAAGATTTCCAATACAAATGAGGTAAGAAATGACACTACAGTGTTAGAGCTATAAAAAGACAATAACACTTATGAATAACTTTATATTTGTCAACTTATGATGGTAAATTAGAAAGTCTAAATACTATAGTTAAGGATAAAATAGAATAAAAACCAAAAATTTTGCCTGTAAATACGTTTTCTGTGTTCATATGACATTTTATTAATAAATTTTAGCTATTACATGAAGAAAGTCTTAAACTCTTTAATATAAAAGATTAATTATCTAATTTTGTTATAACAAAAGTACTAATGATATATTCAGAATTTTAATACCTCACAATAATAATAAAATATTAGAAATTTGAATTATATAATAAAAATAAAATATCATGATCAAGAATTGGAGTTTTGTATAAATAAAAATAAATTTTGTTCTTAAATAAAAAATTTAAGCATCTGAAATCATTAGATATTGTTTATTAGTAGATATGAATCATTCTACAGTAATATAATAAAGGAGAAAAGCACATAATTCTGAGGAGAAAAAAGAAAATCAATCCTCAAGGCCCACTTATGATAGTAAATCTGAATAAACTATACTCCTACATTTAAAAAAGTAAACCCATGTATACATTGTGTGCTGTCCCATAAGACTAGGAAAAGCTGATGGCAGTGACTTTAATTATTTCCTTAGTACAATAATATAGATTATACCTCTGTCTTGCCATTTACTGCTTCTTAAATCTCCCAATAAGTATTAAAATTAAATTAAATTAATTAAATGCAAGGCTCTACTGAGGAGAAAGACACAAGCCACCAGCCAGAACCTCACCGGTAGGTCACAGCCTTGTGGTGATACACAGATTAATAAAAATGAGTCAATTTAAGATGTAAGAGTTAGCTAGAAATATGCCTAAGCTATTGGTCAAATAGTGTTGTAACTGATATAATTCTGTGTTGTTATTTGGGTCTGGGCAGCCGTAAAATGAACAAGCAGTCTCCGCCTACAGACAGACATGTCCTTGGAATAGCCAGTGCCAGTGGGTGAGACATGCATACCTACAACATAATCCATAGAAACATATACTCAGTGCTGAAGTCATGCATGAGTAGAGGCAAGAAAGAGCTCATTTTGCTTAAGTTGGGTATTCAGGCTTCGTTTCTGATGCTATTATAAATACTCTGACCAAAAGCAACAAAGTGGAGGAAAGGCTGCATTTAATCTACAATTAAGGTCATAGTCCCCTATTAGGGGAGACTATGTTAGGAGCGCCAAGGCAAGCGTGCTTGTATCTAACCAAGGAACTAACTTCACAGTCAAATAAGTGTTACTGAAACAATGTTTGGTTTGTTGGCTGGTTGGCTAGTAAACTCATGCCCAGATACCCTTCTTCAGTACATTGTTTAGGGATGTAAACATGGTGGGGGCTGGGTTCTCTTACATCAACAGTCAAGACAACCTCCCCAAGACAGGCCAATCTGTTCAAAGTTGTTCCTCAATTGAAGTTCTCTTTTCAGATAATTCCAGGTCATATCAAGCAGACAGTTAAAGCTAGTCAAGGTAGTGGAGGTTAGAATAATACAACTGTACAAGAGATCTGGACAAGATCAAGAAAGTCTCTCTCACAACCTAGTTGTGCAAGGAAAACTTTTTTATGAGCCCCTGTCAAATCTGGAGCTATTTAAATGGTAGTTTTTAGCACATCCTAGCACACATTCCTATTCTCTGTCTGGCCCTTTACTTGATAACTGGCGTGTGCCTTCACAGGAGGGTGGGGGAATATCCTGCTGACTGCAAAGGATGGTTCCTCCATGTGGACAGCCTGACTCTTTGTTGTTCTGGATCTTTCTGTGATTTATATTCAGTTGATGCAAAGTAATTATGGCTTCTTTTTTGTTTGCATTGTTGTAGTTTGGAATATATTCTTAAATAAATTGCTTACGTTTTGCAACGTTTTAATGAGTATTTGTTGCTTTGGGATTTATTTTTGCTAATGATTTATTACACCTTATTTTATAATGATTTTGTGCTATCGAAATAATATCAGAAAGTAATTTCAAACCAATGTTTTAATTTAAGTTCTAATCTGGGTAGTAGAACAGTGAAAATAATTTGCCACCTTGACAATGCAATTTTCTCAGGGACTGCTCTGGCTCACACAGTGCAGCAGGGTTCAAGAGGTTTTGCATCAAAGAGGAAACCCTGGAGATGAGAAGCTAGGTGTTCACTATGAGAAGCTGACCATGACTACCTGAGAGCAACCATCAAAGCCAATCCTTTTACAACTACATAAGTTGCCAAAGACCTCATCATAGACCATCTGAGATTGTTTGCATTTAAAGCAGTTTGAAAAGGTAAGCAACCCGATTGAGTAGGTGCGTTATGAATTGAACATTTAAAACAAAATAAATAAAAAGTCATTTAGATGGTTCATGAATTGAACATTTAGAACAAAATCAATAAAAAGGCCATTTTGAACTGTTTCCCTCTCTTTTTCTATAAAAACAAACCAAGTAATTTCTAAATTAGATTGTGAGAGGCATGGGTTGCATAGGATAAACAGCAAGGGTTGACTCAGTGGTTGAAGGGAGAAGTGCCAAAGTACTTCCCTAGACTAAATGTGCATGCACATACAAAGGTCACAGTCACCAGTGGTTGCTGTTGATCTGGTCCACTATAGTTTATGAATCCTGGTGAAACCAGTTAAGAGGTGTGCTCAGCAAATCTAAGATATGAACTCAACATTGACATGCCTGCTTCTGGCACTGATCAATAGACAGGATTTTTTTTTTTATGACAATGCCTTACTATACAACCAGAGCTTCAAAAAGTGGAATGGATAGGGCTGCAAAGCTTGTGTCATCTACCACAGTTACCTGATCTCTCACCAACTGGCTGCCACTGCATTTAGCATCTCAACAATATTTTCTGTGGAAACCATTTACTTCCATAGCCACTAGAGTATAGAAAATGTCTTCCAAGACTTCATTGAGTAGTGAAGCATAGACTTTTTAATAAACAATTCCTATTGGCAAAAGTATATTGATTGTAATGGCTCCTATTTTGATTAATAGAGACACATTTGAACCAAGTTGTAATGTTTTAAAAAACCATGGTCCTCATCTGTAATTCCTTTTGCACTAACCAGGTAGGAGGTGGGATTCACAGTAATGGCTACACGTAGTTAGTCTTAGACAAGTCACTGAAACTCTCTTAATTTTGGTTTCCTCTTATCTGAAATGGCTATGGTATAGAGGCAGGAGAAGAGAGGCAAAGCAAGGTCCTCGGAGCCTTGTGGAAAAGCTCCAAAATGGGAGAAGAAGAAGAAGGAAAAGGAGGAGAAGAGAAGAAATAAAACATTTGTAAAGTGGAAGGCTATAGCTCTCCCTCCACGTTAATGTAATCACTGGCACAAAGGTAATATCTGAAGGTGACCTGCGTGAAAATGTAAGGGACAGGTGCTACAGTAAGGTGTGTGTCCATATGACAGAGAACTGGGAGAAAGCCCACCCTGCAAATGCAATATAGAAGTCAAAATCCTTCATGCTGCCAGGCAGTTCAAGCTGCTGGATCTTTGCTTTGCTCCATCCTGCTTCTTCCTCTTCAAGTGTGTCTTCCTTAATAAGTTTCTCTGGCCTCTGTTGCTATTGTGTCTCTGCTCAATTATTTGTTCTAAGACACAAGAACCTCTGGGGTGAGCACAACCCACCCACTGAAAACAACTGTCTTACCTGTGCTGCTTAAATCACGGTTGTGAGTATCTGGTGAAACAAGGCCCACAGCTAGTTAGCGGAGAGGAGAAAATATAGGAAAATTTCAAAAATTCATAAATCTCATTTACTGCACCAATTGCCACAAGTAACACCTAATAGATGTTTACTGAACATTATGCAAATCATCAGGAAAAAAAGTCAAGCACAAGGAGACACATACAGACCACCCCTAACACACACACAGGAGAGATGATTATAATGAAACTTCCTCAAAGGACCCATAGTGTACATAGAGTATCACGCTGATTAACTGATAAGAACTTTAGCCCAGAATCCTTGGGAAGGGATTGGAATGCCGCATGACCAGAGCATCTCAGCTTATCTTTATCCCCTTTAGGAGTTATTCCTTATTGCTGGAGAAATGGCTCAGAGGTTGAGAGCTCTGGATGCTCTTCCAGAATTCCAGAGTTCAATTCCCAGCAACCATGTGGTGGCTCAAAATCATCTATAATGAGTCTGGTGCCCTCTTTTGGCCTGCAGGTGTACATTCAGGCAGAACACTATACTTCACTCATGACACTGATGAATAGAAGCTGTAAGAGCTACTCCAGGACTACTGTATTTTGGAAAGTATATTTAATTCAGAAACTAAAATAATCAGCTCAATATTGTGGATTTCTTTTTGCCTTAATTTAAGGGAAACATCAGTAGGAAACATATCTACAATGAAAAATTACAAAACATTGTGGAGCATAGTACACATCTGTTGCTTCGTTTGGATATGATCACAGCAACTTTGAACTAGAATACCATTTTTTAATGCTTAGAAGTTTGTATATTAAGCCTTGTGGGTGAAAGAAGGAACAAAGGAAGTATATATCTATGACCAGAAGAAATAAAGATGAAGAAATAGAAAATAGTGAAACCCAGCCATTAAAAAAGCTAAATCTTGTTTTAAGACTTTTTTTTTGGTGTTTGATACCCATTATGCGATATGCATAATGTGGTACTGTACCTCTGATATAATTAGGCTTTGAAAATTCCCATAGCTCTAACGGGGGCGGGATGGGAGAGACGGATGAAGAGTAGAGATTACGGTTGTGTGGCTGCACTTAGTGTCCTATTACCTCTGCCAACAGTGTATGATGTTACTTCCTCTCATACATCAAGAGTTTCACTGATATGGTCGGTGTTGTGAGCCATGAGGTGATGGCATGTTACCATGGACTGAATGTTAACAGTATTATATGCACTCTACAACTGTCAGAAAATCCATGAATGGGAGCAGATAAATATGGCTAATTATTTGATTGTTAATATGCCTTTATCTTATTTATCTGGAACTCTAAACTAGTCAGAGTATGTAAGATTGAAATGTTTTGTAAAGGGAATATCCTTAGAAATAGAAAGATATATATGTATATAATATTAATGCTAGTAGACTTGTCCTTTTTTCCTTCCAGAAATGTAATGGAGAAAAAAAGGTTTTTTGTTTGTTTTAAGGAATTGTGTCATTTTTGTACTCTTCATTCTCAAAATGGGAATTGACAAAGATAGAGAAATTATATTTTTAAGTTTTTCTACATCGAGAGAAATGCTCTATTTCGTAATATGAACAATTGCAATTAACAATATGATGTGTCCATTAAAATGTACAAACAGAACTCGGCTGTAAAATTAGTGAAAACAGCATGTGACTCTTTTTTAAAAGGGTTATCACGCATTCTAAACAGCAAGTGCTTATAGCCTCCGAAAGTCACTTGCCTGGAGCCCCTACTCTTAGAGTTCAGACTATTAGTAGCTACTTTGATGGAGTGAAATTTAGATTACATCGGTATTGCTCCAGCTACCGGTATCCCTTTATCCTCTGTATTTATTTTCCATTCAGAGACAATTTAAAATCCCTGTGTTACCCAGCTTTGCTTTCCTCCTCTTATGATGGATCTAACTGGGAAATGAGTGAGTTTGTGTAATAAGACATTCTGTTCATTGAGAGATGGAGAAAAGTGACAGGGTTCATGTCAAAGAAATGGCTACGTCTGAAATAAATATTGTTTTGTCTTATCCTAAAAATAAATAGAGTCATTCCTTGTCCCCCTCTATATCTGAACTAGCATCCTTGTGAACAACAGGTAAAATTGTATGAAAAGCATCAACCTGATAGATCACTAGTTTCCACCAAGATTAGGAATGCTGCCAGATAGGATGTGAGGCTTGTAGTAGACATCCGCTTGATTTGCTTTAACCTGACAACCTAATGTGTCCTTCCCAGTACCTTGATTTATGACTTTCTTTGTTCTGGGACCACAAAATTTCATGAAACTATTCACACCCACATTAGTACATAGGATTTGGTATACCCTGGATTTTTGTTACTAGATATGGCCGCTCCTATTTGGCTTCAGAATGAATTGTTCCTTATCCCATTTGAGGTGAGAGTTATGCTTCTGCATCAACATTTTATGGGGACCCACTGTTTGTTTTATTATTTTCTGGACTAGAAAGAGATGATAGACAGAACAAAGACTAGGGATCTGGTTTATGCCTCATTGGTCAAGGTTAGAAACCTCTACCCCATGTTCATACTCTCTGGCTGTGTGAGTGGGAGATCCTGAAACTGTGTTTCTGAATCAGCCACTTCTGGATTCAGAAACACAAAACACAACCATGTAAAGCAGCGTGAAAATTAAGTATGGTATGCTATATCAAGATCAGGCACATTACCATTGATTGAAAATGGTTTCACACTTAGACATTTTCAATGGACGATAAATAGGGTTAATGGATTGTGACTGAAATACTCCTGCCCTACTAAATCTTCCAGGAAGCTTTTTAAACTGGTAAATACATATTCTTCATGATGGCTTGCTAAAGTCTGCCCTAATGCAATTTCAAGCTGGTTAGAACTGTGTAAAATGCAAAACTCCACTTTTCCAGACATTCAAGCCTTAACACTTAAAAAAAATAGTGATTGAAAATATTGGAAATGAAGCTTTAAATCATCCAGCTTCATATTTTTTTTGCTATTCTGCACATTAACATTGTCCAGTAGACTGCAAGTTCTATCGTTTTGCATTTTTATCTTTGCAAGTATAGGAATGTTTGGGGCTATTCCTTGAATTGTCCTGTATAATGCAACAGAAGGAAGAGGGGTTGGGACACGCAAGTCACTGTTGGGGGAGGCTGCTGGTTCTTTCCTGGCCAATCAGACCCAAAATAATTACTCAAAAACTATATTATTTGCAATACTGCAATAGCTTAAGCATATTGCTATCTAGCGATATATCCTAAACTAACCCATCTCCATTAATCTGTGCATCACCATGAGGTCGTGGCCTACCAGCAAAGTTTCTGGGGGCTGCAGCGGAGGCATCTGTCCCTGGCAGCTACATGACTTTTCACTGACTTCGCCTACTCTTTCCTCCCTCTATCTGCTTGGAACTCCTGCCTTGCTCTATTCTGATAAACCACTGGTCAAAACAACTTTATAGGAGCTAGAGTGGCAATCAAAGCCACTTCTCTACTGTGGCTTCTGAGTTCATAGTACCACATCAAGAAGAATTAGGAAACACAACAAGGAGTGAGCAGAGCAAATGTGGATTTATTAAGAAAACTAAGAAAGAACTCATGGGAATGAGAAGGGTTCTAAATAAAGGAGAGCAATGTCCTGTCTTGTTTAATTTCCTTTTATGAGTTTTGTGGTGTAGGCAGTTTTTTTTTTTTTTTTTCAGTACCACGGGTCCCCTAATAAATGACATGGATACTTATAACTGTAAATGCTCAGCTGAAACCTTAGGCTTGTTGCTATCTAGTTCTTGTAAGAATTAACCCATATTTGTTTCCTACATTCTACCATATGGCTTGGTACTTTTCTTTAACATGGCATGTTCATCTTCCTTTTCCGCATGTCTCCTGATGATCTCACCTTTCTTCATCCCCACCTTCTCTTCGTGTGGCTCTCTCACCTAACATCTCCCTGTCTAGCTAGTGTCCAGTTGGCTCGTGATTAAACCAATGAGAACAATGCATCTGCACAGTGTACTAAAGGATTATTCCACCGCATTATGGTGGGAATTGTACAAAGATGGAGTACTCTGCACTGGGAGTGGTCATCTTTGAGCCTATAATGGGTTGCATGGTTTCTAGGCCCAGCTGGAGTGGCGATCATGTGTTACTCCTCCATTCAGAGGAGTAGTCAGGCATTTGAGTCACTTTCACGTTCTCTACTACCCACTCATTTTTCTTATTTTGCAGGCTATTGATTTATCTTAAGCTACACAATTAGTCCCTTACTTGCTCTTAGGCTACTTTAGTGGCTTAAAAATCTAACATGGATCTTTATCCTTACTTCTTAGGGAGCACGAACTCCTACCTCAGAGTTACCAGGCATCAATTCTAATACAGTTTCAAAAACTTGACAGGTATATTTCATTTGTAATAGAGTTGCTGACCTGAGTTTGAGGTAGATCAAAGATTTTGGTTCGAGTTCAAGGGGGAGTTAGGGTTTATTGCTGTGAAGAGATATCATGACCCCGGCAGCTCTTATAAAGGAAAATAGTTAATCGTGGCTGGCTTACAGTTCATTACTGTCATGGCAGGAAGCATGGCAGTATTCAGGCAGGCATGGTGCTGCAGGAGGAGTTGAGAGTTTTTTGTTTGGATCCACAGAAAGCAGGAAGTGACACTAATACTGAGGCTGGGCTGAGCATTTGAAACCCTGAAGCCTGCCTCCACAGTGACATATTTCCTTCAACAAGGCTACCCTTCTAATAGTGCCACTCCCTATGGGCCAAATGTTCAAACCCATGGGGACCATTTCTATGCAAACCACCAAAGGCTGATTGACCTTTGGATGAGAATATTTAGATAAGAAGAGTTATTAATACATGTACAGACAGGAAAAACAATAACTTTTAGGGGTTCTGAAGAGAGTTCAAACTGGAACGGGTAACCCCTTCTCCTAGGTTTCAGAGGTACTGAGGAATTACACTCTGTGGTTGATGTGTAGTTTACAGTATCTGCTGAAATCAGGCTGATTTTAGTTCCCTGGGAGCAGAGGAAAGGAGGGAATTTCGCATTCTGGGAAACTTGGAGAAGGGTCCCATTAATTCAATGTATCCCATTTATGTGGTGCCACTCACAGCCCCTGATAGCTTGGAGCCTGTTCTTCTGCGGCCAATACACAGAATAAGGGGTGAGAACAGAGAAACTCAGCTGTAGATGGACAAGATTCACAGTAGCCTGGTCTGTATTCCAGCAGTGACTCTCTGAGGTGCAGCCCTTGAGTGATACTGATAAAATCACCAATAGCGAGGAAACCCTTACAGCAGTATTTATGGGGAGATGTCATACATCAGGCACTAGAAAAATCATACCTGGCGGCTAACTTGCCAAGAACCTGGAAAACCCCAGATACTAAAAGCTGCCAAGCCAGGCCAGTGAAGCATGTGTGATGGTCAGGCTGCTAGTAAGAAATCATCAGGCCTGAGCATCATGGAAGAAGGTGTTCTCCTTCTAACAACTTTCTGCCTTCACCTCCTGCTTTCAGAGATGGGCACTAACTTTGCAGATGGACAGTATCACAGTTGCCCCTCTTTAGAAACTAACAGTGTGTGAAAGGAGGAAGGAGGCATCATAATCACCTCTTAAGGATTATATACCACGTAACGGGGAGAAGGTGTGGAGCATCTGGACTTTGTTGAGGCCCTTTGAAAAAGAACGGTCTCCTTTTGGTTATTTCTAAAGATCTCTATTTCATGTTTTTATTCCTTTAAATCTACTTTGTTACATAATATTTTTTGGCCAAAAGTATAGAATAAAAATTGTACCTCTGGATTTGGATAAAGATGTGATATTCTAAGCTGCCTCAAAGTTTACAACATCTGGCAGAGACTTTCTGGTAAAACACAAATACACAGTATTATGCCTTTCTTTAGTTGAAATGGGCCTATCAGTCACTTGCTTAAGTGATGACATTTCAGGAAACCTATTTATTCCAGAGACTTTAGGAAATGGCTCAGTGGTTAAACTGATGAGCAAGCTTGGATGGGGTTCTGAGTCCAGAGCTCCATGAAGAGCTGTCTGTGGTACTGGGCTCCTGTGGTAACATGGGATGTGGAAATGCTCATAAGTCAGCAAATCAACATTTGAGGTTGTTCTCTCACCTCCACACATGTAGCGTGTATAAATACATACACACAGAGAGAAATTTTGAAGAATAGAAAATAGTATGTATGTTGATGCAAAGTTCTCTCTAGTCATGGCTGTTCTCACACTCTGAGGTTATTCTTCTCTGCAAGAATCCCTGTTTCTATATCCTACTCTCTTCTCTTAAGTGTTATTCCCTTTTCTCTGCAATCACGTGTGTATGTCTCACTCTGTGTATTTTTTTAAATATAATTTTTTATTGAAAAAAAAATTTCCGCCTCCTCCCCGCCTCCCATTTCCCTCCCCGTCTCCCTTTTCCCTCCCTCATCCCTCTCCTCTCCCCCTCCCCTCACTCCTCTCCCCCTCCCTCTCCAGTCTGAAGGGCACTCCGGGTTCCCTGCCCTGTGGAAAGTCCAAAGTCCTCCCCCCTCCATCCTGGTCTAGGAAGGTGGACATCCAAACTGGCTAGGTTCCTACAAAGCCAGAACATGAAGTAGGATCAAAACCCAGTGGCATTGTCCTTGGCTTCTCAGCAGCCCTCATTGTCCACCATATTCAGAGAGTCCGGTTTTATCCCATGCTTTTTCAGTCGCAGTCCAGCTGGCCTTGGTGAGCTCACAATAGATCAGCCCCACTGTCTCCGTGGGTGGGTGCACCCCTCGTGGTCCTGACTTCTTTGCTCATATTTTCCCTCCTTCTGCTCCTCCTTGGGACATTGGGAGCTCAGTCCGGTGCTCCAGTGTGGGTCTCTGTCTCTATCTCCATCCATCTCCAGATGAAGGTTCTATGGTGATATGCAAGATATTCATCAGTATGGCTATAGGATAGGGTCATTTCAGGTTCTCTGTCCTCAGCTGCCCCAGGAACTAACTGGGGACATCGCCCTGGGCACCTGGGAGCACCAAATCTCTTGCCAACCCTAAGATGGCTCCCTTAATTAAGATGTGTGCTTCCCTGCTCCCCTATCCGACCTTCCTTTATCCCAAACATCCCGTTTCCCAAGTTCCCCCCAACCTCCCCTTCTCACTTTTCTCTCCCCATCTCCCCTTACCTCCCTCCCCCCCCCCCCCAAGATCCCATTTTTTGCCCGGCAATCTTGTCTACTTCCCATAATCAGGAGGATAGCTATATGTTTTTCTTTGGGATCACCTTCTTATTTAGCTTCTTTAGGAGATCAAATTATAGACTCACTGACCTTTATTTATCTCTAGAAACCAATTATGAGTGAGTACATCCCAAGTTCATCTTTTTGGGTCTGGGTTACCTCACTCAGGATAGTGTGTTCTATTTCCATCCATTTGCATGCAAAATTCGAGAAGTCATTGTTTTTTACCGCTGAGTAGTATTCTAATGTGTATATATTCCACACTTTCTTCATCCATTCTTCCATTGAAGGACATCTAGGTTGTTTCCAGGTTCTGGCTATTACAAATAATGCTGCTATGAACATAGTTGAACAAATGCCCCTGTCATATGATCGGGCCTCTCTTGGGTATATTCCCAAGAGTGGCATTGCTGGGTCCAGGGGTAGGTTGATCCCGAATTTCCTGAGAAACCGCCACACTGCTTTCCAAAGTGGTTGCACAAGTTTGCATTCCCACCAGCAATGGATGAGGGTACCCCTTTCTCCACAACCTCTCCAGCAAAGGATATCATTGGTGTTTTTGATTTTAGCCATTCTGACAGGTGTAAGATGATATCTCAAAGTTGTTTTGATTTGCATTTCCCTGATCGCTAAGGAGGTTGAGCATATCCTTAAGTGTCTTTTAGCCATTTGAATTTCATCTGTTGAGAATTCTCTGTTCAGGTCAGTGCCCCATTTTTTAATTGGGTTAATTAGCATTTTAACGTCTAGTTTCTTGAGTTCTTTATATATTTTGGAGATCAGACCTTTGTCTGTTGCGGGGGTGGTGAAGATCTTCTCCCAGTCAGTGGGTTGCCTTTTTGTCTTAGTGACAGTGTCCTTTGCTTTGCAGAAGCTTCTCAGTTTCAGTAGGTCCCATTTATTCAATGTTGCCCTTAATGTCTGTGCTGCTGGGGTTATACATAGGAAGCGATCGCCTGTGCCCATCTGTTGTAGGGTACTTCCCACTTTCTCTTCTATCAGGTTCAGTGTGTTCAGACTGATATTGAGGTCTTTGATCCATTTGGACTTGAGTTTTGTGCATGGTGATAGATATGGGTCTATTTTCATTCTTCTACAGGTTGACATCCAGTTGTGCCAGCACCATTTGTTGAAGATGCTTTCTTTCTTCCATTGTATACTTTTAGCTCCTTTATCGAAAATGAGGTGTTCATAGGTTTGTGGGTTAAAATCTGGATCTTCTATACGATTCCATTGGTCAACTTCTCTGTTTTTATGCCAATACCAAGCTGTTTTCAATACTGAAGCTCTGTAATAGAGTTTGAAGTCAGGGATGGTAATGCCTCCCGAAGTTCCTTTATTGTATAAGATTGTTTTGGCAATCCTGGGTTTTTTGTTTTTCCATATAAAGTTGATTATTGTCCTCTCAAGATCTGTGAAGAATTTTGATGGGACCTTGATGGGGATTGCATTGAATCTATAAATTGCCTTTGGTAGAATTGCCATTTTTACTATGTTGATCCTCCCAATCCAAGAGCAAGGAAGATCCTTCCATTTTCTGGTATCCTCTTCAATTTCTTTCTTCAATGCCTTAAAGTTCTTGTCAAATAGATCTTTCACTTCCTTGGTTAGAGTTACTCCAAGATATTTTATGCTGTTTGTGGCTATCGTGAAAGGTGATGTTTCTCTGATTTCCCTCTCTGCTTCCATATCCTTTGTGTATAGGAGGGCGACTGATTTTTTGGAGTTGATCTTGTATCCTGCCACATTACTAAAGGTGTTTATCAGCTGTAGGAGTTCTTTGGTGGAGTTTTTGGGGTCGCTTATGTACACTATCATATCATCTGCAAATAATGAAAGTTTAACTTCTTCCTTTCCAATTCGAATCCCCTTGATCCCCTTATGTTGTCTTATTGCTATTGCTAAAACTTCAAGCACTATATTGAAGAGGTATGGAGAGAGTGGACAGCCTTGTCGTGTTCCTGACTTTAGTGGGATGGCTTTGAGTTTCTCTCCGTTTAGTTTGATGTTAGCTGTCGGTTTGCTGTAAATAGCTTTTATTATATTTAGGTATGACCCTTGTATCCCTAATCTCTCCAAGACTTTTATCATAAAGGGATGTTGAATTTTGTCAAAAGCTTTTTCAGCATCTAATGAAATGATCATATGGTTTTTTTCTTTCAGTTTATTTATATGGTGGATTACATTAATAGATTTTCGTATGTTGAACCAGCCCTGCATCTCTGGGATAAAGCCTACTTGATCATAATGGATAATTTTTCTAATGTGTTCTTGGATACGGTTTGCCAGTATTTTGTTGAGGATTTTTGCGTCGATGTTCATGAGTGAGATTGGCCTGTAGTTCTCTTTCTTGGTTGAGTCTTTGTGTGGTTTTGGTATCAGAGTGACTGTAGCTTCATAAAAGGAATTTGGCAATGACTCTTCTGCTTCTATATTGTGAAATACATTAAGGAGTATAGGTATTAGGTCTTCTTGGAAGTTCTGGTAGAATTCCGCATTGAAACCATCAGGTCCTGGGCTTTTTTTGGTAGGGAGGTTTTTGATAACAGCTTCTAGTTCTTCGCGACTAACAGGTCTATTTAGGTTGTTCACCTGGTCCTGGTTTAACTTTGGTATATGGTATTTATCTAAAAACGTGTCCATTTCTTTTACATTTTCCAGTTTTGTGCCATATAGGCCTTTGTAGTAAGATCTAATGATTCTTTGAATTTCCTCTGTGTCTGTGGTTATGTCCCCCTTTTCATTTCTGATCTTATTAATTTGCATATTCACTCTCTGGCATTTTATCAGTTTGGATAGGGGTTTATCTCTACTCTGTGTATTTTTTTTATGAATTCATTTGACTGAGAATATGACAATGGGATAGCCAAGGGTAGTCTAGTGCCATATCCCAGTAATAGGGCAATTTCACTTGGGACCAGACAGATGTGTAATTTTTAAATGTATTATCTTTGAGAGAAAAGATGATGAGACTATTCTTTAACCCACATTCTAGGTATAGTAGAAGTTATTATGCTGTGTGGTGTGGAGAAATACTTAAGTACTTAATTAAGTTTGGGGAAGAATCTGAGTTCAAGCCATTTACTAGCTAGATTTCTTGTTGTTTTAATTGATTAAAATTTCTTCTGCCCTGGTATTTGAAGGCATAAGTCAAAAAAACAATCCCACACCAGTTTGGAATTATGATTAACAAAAGGGTTATTTATTTAAGGGGAAAAACTTACAGATCACTGTCCTAGACAACAGCCCTGGGTGCAACCAGGAACAGCGTCTAGCAGCTGGAAGCAGGAGCTGCAATCAAGAGAGGGAGAGCAGGGAGGGTTACTGCTGCTTATTAAGGCAAAAGAGACCACTCCCAAGTGGGCTGGTATCTTCAAGGCTATTGGCTGAAGAAGTGGAAGGAGCTCTCGCATCAGGTATTTACTTACAACTTTTGAATAAATGTAATAGTAGTCTTTGAATTTTATAGCCAAATCTTCCTTATGGGATTGTTTTTCATAATTTCATGAGGTAGAAATGTTACAGAAGAACACTATGTCTTTTAAGTTAGACATGGTTATAGATACGTAGAAGAATGGAGGATAAGGGGTCCTTAGGAAAGAATGAGAAAGCCCAGCATTTCAGAGAAAATATGCTTAGGCCAGTATCTGAAAGAAAAATAGAAAAGAATAAATGGGAAAATTTAAACTAACATTATAATTTTTAGTTAGAACTAACAAGCAAAACAAAGCAAACACAAAGAGTCTGGGAGGGCTCTTATCTCTTATCTGGGAGGGAGTGTATTATCTCATTAAGGGCAGAAACATTCCTCACATTCTCTTAGCATACTTTCAGGTGAAACAGGTTTCCTATAGTATAGTTTCCCAGCCAAGTGATCAACAGGCATAGCTGGATGAACTCTTAAGAGAGATGACAATGGATTGTGATGTTTTAATCACTGGAACAGATCGAAATGCCATGTTTCTATCTAGGACTAGAGAGAGAACTCAGATTCCATTCTTTTGACCAGGAGAAAGGAGTTCTCCCTTTATGAGACGCAACAAAGCCCTGGTGCTCCAGTCTTTTCCTAGAAGAGTTTAAAGTGTAAGGAAGAGCAGTTGTGAAACTCCCATTCTAGAGTAACCAGGTATATTAGCTTTACTCCTGTCACTGTGATAAAATGCTCCAACAAAACCACTTCAAGAAAGAAAAAGCTGCTTCAGCTTGCCATTCTAGGTTATAGTCTTTACAAAGAACTCTAGGCAAGAACTTGAAGCAGCTAGTCATATCCCCAGTCAAGAGCAGAGAGAGAGGATCTCATAGCTTACTTGTGTGTAATTTGTCTCTACAGTTAGAGAGTCCAAGACCCAACTCCAGGGAATGGTGTGAAACATAATGGATAGGCTTTCCTACACCAGTTGTGTTCACTGACAACTAAAATGGACCCTCATACTGGGGAAACTGGAGGGAATGCTCAAAGTTGGTCTTGGGGAAAGTGTTCATCCTCAGTGAATGACAAGTCTCCTTCTTGTAGCACACTGATTTCAAGTGTTGAGACCCTAAAATCATTTGGAAGATGGTTTGAAATCAGGTCACAGATGAGCTTACGTTCTTCTCTCTTGCTGACTTGTAAGTGTCAGAGAAAAGCCAAAAGAACCCAAATCGATGGAGTTACACTGTCACAGGACCCTCTCTAAGTGTGGGCTGACTGGAAACTGGACAGGATAAAATTAAGACAGCAGGTGAATACACATGCCCCGAAGAACAATAGCCACAAGAATCCAGAGAGTCAGTCCCAAAGCGGTTCATTAGAAAGGAGAATGGTGTCTGGAGAGAAGCCTCCATCATATCCTTATGAATACCTTCTAAAGGCAGATGTGTAAAAGAGGGAACACAACAAGGAATCAGAGTAGTAATGAGAACATAAGTCTGGCGTTTGGGAGTTACAACTAGGGTAGAAATAATAATATTTCCAGTGTCTAGCCGACCACAAGACTCAAGGTCCCTTTCCCTGAACTACCAGAACATTCCTATTTCCAGCTCCCATCAAAAACCCTTTATAAACTTTACAGTCCTATATAAATGCTAATTATCTCCATTAGCACAATCATTAATTTCTTATTAGGAAATAACCTGACAAGAATGGTTTATTTCTCTTTGTCAGAAGCCCGAGTACAGACCTTTGGCATGGCTATTAGTTTCTAGTGAATAGAGAACAGAAGCAAGCTTGCCCCTCTTATATTTGCATCTTGATTGGATGTTTCTTCCACAATATCTACACAATTAGCTAATTAAATACAATTTCCTCAATGATTTAGAGACAATAACGGTAAATCAATTTTTGGTGTTAGTCATAGTCTCAGGAGACATAAAAGAAGGCACTCCTTGGGCGTCAACTTTTATATTCTCTCATTGCCCTTCTTTCACTTCCAATGTCTCCCCCTTCCCCCCTTTCTCCTCTCCCTTCACCCTTCTTCTTCCTCTTCCCTCCCTTCCTTGCCTTCCCCCTTTTTTCCCCTTTCTCCTCTCTTTTCACCCTCTTCCTTCCTCCTCCCTCCCTTCCTTGCCTTCCCTCTTTTTTCCCCTATTCTGATATCTTTAACATTTCTGACAACTCGGAAACAGATGAGAGATTCTGTGCTTTATTTGCCAAAAGAAAAACAAAAAAGAAAAAAGAGAACATGAAAATCCCCTATCTACATTCATCTCATTTCACAACAGAAAGACAGTTTCAACTCTTTCTTCCAGGCTTGAAGAGCACAATTAAAGGTTTGTTGTTATTCTGTTTTTTTTTTCTTTTTAAAATGCTGTTTAAAAAATGTGCTAGAATCCTTCTTGTGTCCTATGAAAGTCTAACATTTTCAAGACCAATAGTGCCTGCCTGTCAGAAATAAGTTGTGGTGTTCTGTGTAGGGTAGGGATACTCCAGTCAAGAACAGATCACAGAAGTTACATAAGGCTACACCACTCAGTGAAATGGTAGCCAATGCATTCTGGGTAAGTATACTATATATACTGATGAAATTGTTAATGATGCCTTTCTTAGGCTATACCCTCAGTCTTCAGAGTCACCTCTCAATCCCAGAATCCCCTCACATTTTCTTTCATATGTCTAAGCGATGCCATCTTCAGAAATAAGGACAGATGAGATAATAAAATTCATATTCCCAGAAGCTAGTAACTATCTTTATGGCACTTCCTGGAGTAATTGATTTCTTATTGCAGTGGGCACTTGACAGCTACACGTCTCTCCTTGCATGCCTTTCATCACAGACATAGAAAGCAACCACTCAGGATAATGGAATAAAGTAGTACATTAGGATCTGCAAGCATATGTGCATTTTCCATAACAATGCAGAATAGAATTAAGGCTTTTAAATCAATTGCACATGTATTCACCATATAATTTAATTAGCACTTATGGAAGGCTCCATAACAGCTCCTATTACAATGTTTCCATTATAAATAATTGCAAACAAAAAATTTTTGTAGCATGAGGGTTGGTGTTCTCTTTGTGATCATGAGAGGGCAATTTATTTAAAAGCTTCACTGACGTCATGTACACAATAGTTATTTACCATTTTAGCAAAATGCAATGAATAACACTTGCCAAAGGGAATAGTGTGGTACTTAAATTAAGTATATACAATGAATCCAATAGAGCTAGCTAATTATGATCTACTTAAGTTATCTGATTTTAAAATGCAGAAGGAATTTTGCTGAAAGGTGAGAGTAAGTTTAATCTTTGTGTAATATTGATAACGACAAACAATAGCTGTTGGCTAGATAGCTAAAAAACATCTATGATGTTGCTTCTTTTCAGAACAGTACAAAGGCCTACAAGTAATGTTTATTTCACTTGCTACAAAGCTGGAAATCAGACAGGACCTTGTAAAACCTGTACAAGGGATCAAATTAAAGGGATCAGCATGTAAAGTTGTGTCAAAGTGCCAATGTTACTCCCAGCATAGAAAACTGCCTTTGTGTAAATTCTACGTGGAAATCAACAGCAACTTGTTCCTGCATTTCCTTTTAAGGAGAACTGAGACAGACTTCTGTGACCCCCTAAAAAGTTATATGAACTTAGAAAAATTCGGTGATTTCCTATTGATAAACAAATATTGCTGACTACCTTAGTTGGAGTAAATAAAAATGGGTTCTGAAAAGTTTCTCTGACAATGCAATAATCTGAATCAGACCAAATCAAACCAAATTTAAAAAAGCCTAGGTCTAATGGATGCAAATGCTCCCAGATGGCTTTTCAGCCCCCAAAGAGGAGATGAGAAAGGAAGACCAGAAAACCATTTGTTTGTTCTCTGGGAGGGCAGTTTAAATACTCTTTGAGAGTGGCCTTGAGTATCTCTGGGGAGGGGTATTCCTTTGGCAGGCTTTCTCAGGGGGGGAATCTGGACTGAGGCAACTCCCAGGGGAGGGGATTTGGGATGAAACTTCCACCCTAAAATTTCAGACTCTTTGGAAAAAATGGATGCCAGGGGCTGGGGTAAAGCTTCCACCCAAATAGGTTTCTTCCTTCTTCATAAGAAAACACAGGGTTTTTTTTTTTTTTTTTTGTCTTTTTTTTTTTTTTTTTTTGGTATCAGAGACCGAGACACAATCAGAACACTTATGGATAACTTGCTATGTGATCCCACAGGGGAACCCTGTTCACAAAAAGTAACATTGAGCCATGAGCAAACAACTTATAGAAGAAAGAATGTATGCCAGTGTTACAGTTTCAGAGAGAGAGAGAGAGAGAGAGAGAGAGAGAGAGTCTGTGCTCATCCTGGCAGAGCAGGGCAGCAGGCAGAAAGGCATAGCCCTAGAGCAACAGGGGAGACCTAACATTTTCATCTGCAAGTAGGAGACATAGACAGGCACACTGGGAACTGGGTTGGCTTTTCAAATCCAAAGCCTGACCCTAGCTACGTACTTCCTACAACAAAGCCATATCTTCTAAACTTCTCCAAAAGTTCTGCTAACTGGAGACCATATGAGTGTATGGGAGCCCATCAAGAAAAAAACAAACAAAACAATAAAACAGGTTGGATGTTCACCTTCCTAGACATGGACGGAGGGGGGAGGACCTTGGACTTTCCACAGGGCAGGGAACCAAGACTGCTCTTCGGATTGGAGAGGGAGGGGGAGAGGAGTGGGGGGAGGGGGAGAAGAGGGGGGGGAGGGGAGGGAAATGGGAGGCTGGGAGGAGGCGGAAACTTTTTTTTCTTATTCTCAATTAAAAAAAAACAATAAAACAAAATTGCAGCAACAATAACAAACAACAGTTACTTTCTGTTTATCCTTTCAAATATTTTTTAAAACAAATTTATTTATTTTTATTTTATGTGTGTTGGTGTTTTGCCTGCATGTTTGTCTGATCTTGGAGTTACAGACAGTTGCGAGCTTCCATGTGGGTGTTGGGAATTGAACCCAGGTCCTCTGGAAGAACAGTCAGTGCTCTTAACTGCTGAGCCATCTTTCCAGCCCCCCTTTCAAATACTTTAATGACTTTCCAAGGCATAGTAGGGCTCACTTCAACCCATTTCTTTAAGAGAACACCAACTTGTTAGATAAATGAACTGATGTATTTTTGCTAGTACTTCAAACTGTATAAACACAGTCACTTTACTTCGTGGAGATTGCCATGTAAAGCTGTAAGAACATGGGCCTGCCCTTCTAGGACTCTCCTCCCTCTAAGAATCCATGTCCTGCAGCCTGAAGAAATCAGGCAGTTCCTCCCTGCAGCTCTTTCTCCAAAAGTGTGTGTGTAGACCCAATAGTTCGAGCTTCTGTTTACTCTTCACTCTGGTTGTTGCTGTTGTTGACTGTCAACCTGCTAGCAGCAGAGACTAACCCTGAGCTCATGATGTAATATTACTCAAGAAGACCAACCATTTACTAACTAGAAGCTGATTCTATTGGAACACTTATGTCCTGAAAAGGCCAGGATCTTTGTTGTTCTAACAGTAATGAATATGAAATCCAGACACAGGTTTGCTTTTCTGAGCGGCTCTAAGTCTGTACCGCTTTCCCGGGGGTTTATAGAACCCACTCTATCAGTATAGGAGCCTATGTATCCAAGAGTGAGTTAGATATGATCCCAGGACTCATCTTAAAAATACAAATGCTGGGATGGGCCTGTCAACTTGACATTCATTGGTAGATAGTATACTGTAGCATGTAGAAGCTGTTCTGAAGATAGGGAATTGAGAGGTTTGTCAGCATCAGTAGGATGCCAAGAGGCATTTATAATGGCTATCAGAAGGAAAAAAAGAAGCATCAGTTATGGCCTATGGTGGTGGGAACTGTAGTTCATCCAACTAATTTTCTCTGCAAAGTTTTGGCGAGACATAGAAGCCCAAGGGAACACTAGAAGGGGTGGTTTCTGAAGAAATAGGAGCACATCTGTGTCCCACACAGGGGAAGGCTGTGAGAATAATAGAGACAGGAATCTTGGCTCAACTGTCAGAAACTTTAGTATCTGCTATTTCTACTGAATGCTACTAGCAATAAAGGTCCACTCTTCCTGGGACAACCTGAATGCAAACAGTGATGAAAGCAGTAGTAGAGGGACTTTGTTGATTCAGGTACATGTACTGTGATGCTGTGTTAGACATGGACTTACTGGTGCTCTGTTCGACCCAAGTCTAGCCTCTTCCTCTGCTTGTTCTGCTGCCCCCACTGTCTTTCATGGTTTAATACTAAAATACCCTAAATACTACTCTGCATTCTAACCATCTGCTTTAGAAAACCCCACAAGGACAAAAAAAAAAAAAAAAAAAAAAAAACTTCCCTAAAATTGGTAGGGAAAGGTTGCACAAGATTAGACAGAATGAATCTCATCTTTCTTACTTACCAGTTCTTCAAATATGACAAATGTTTTCAGAATTATTGCCACAATATTTCCTACCCAAAATGGCCCATCTCAATTCTTTCTAATCAAAAATGTATGACCATTACTTTGGCACATACATATTAGAACAAAAAAAGAAAGAAACAAAGAAAGCTAACATTAAACAGTTCTACATGGGGCATTACCACCCCTAGAAATTATAAGGAACTCTATGGCAGTGTATTGTGCCAAGTAGAGAGGACATCCCTTAGGAAATATGAGAGATAATCAGTTAGAAATTATGATGCAATCTTCACAAGGCAGTTCACAATTGATTTCCGAATGAGGTAGTGTGGAGGTACATGCTTTAGAGTCCAGTGGTAGTGCAAAAGAGTTTGTAGTCAGCATACTAATAAAGTACAAAAACAACAGCAACAACAAAACAAACAAACAAAAGCCAAGCAACACACACACACACCCCAAAACAAAGAAAAAAAGGAAACGGATCTTTAGCCAAAGAAGAGCTCTGAAGAGACTTGTGTGTGTTCACTTCTAAACATAACTGTTCCTGTACAAGAACAAAATGCTCCAAAATATTAATATTTACATAGTCAGGCATGGGTTTGTAATTCTGTAGTTCTGCACTCAACTAGCATGCATGGGGCCCTGAATTCAATACCCACCATGACAATAATATTATGCAATAATATAATGTAATGAAAGTCTTACATCTCTGAGGGTTTAGTGACATGTTCTAAATAAGAAAAATGTTATGAGATAAATCATGCCCTCCACCTATCCCAGAAAGCCTGACCTCCAGAGACAGCACTTATGTGGGATAATTAGGGCCCAGTGAAATAATAAAGGTAGGGTCTAAATTGAATCAACCTATCAACCTGGTGCTTTATTGGAAAGTGAACAGAAGAGAAAGGGAGGGAGGGAAGAAGAAAGGGAGGGGGAAGGGAGGAAGGAAGGAAAGAAGGAAAGAAGGAGGGAAGGAGGGAAGGAGGGAAGGAAGGAAGGAAGGAAGGAAAGAAGGAAGAGAGTCTGGGGAGAGGGACAGGGGAGGAGGTTGCTTTGTCTCTCTGGCTAGGCAAGCAATGTAGGACAAGGCAGGAAGATACTGATGGAGTGGGGCTGGGATCAAGGATGGGAAAACTCCAGCCAACCGATTGGCCCTTGGTCTTTTAGTCTTGGATTACTCAGCCTCCAAAGCTTTGAGAAAATAAATGTGTGTTGCTAAAGTCACCCAGTCCTCAGTCATTAGTTTTTAGCATGGCAGCCTCAGTTGCAGCAGAAAGTATTCAAAAAGGAGAGATAGATTTTTTGCAGTCAAAGTTTATATTCTTCTAGAAACTCAAAACACTGGCCAAACCCATGTCAGGAAGGGAACTGCTCCATACACTGTGTGCTCTGCAAGGAGGAGGCAGAGAAAATTGCACAAGAACTCTTGCTATATTTTAGTTTGCTGTAGTAAGTTTATTCGATCATAAGGTATTTATAGTCTTATAATCTCGTTAGTGCGGAGTAAGCACATTGGATGAGAGACCTGAGGAAGGGAAGTTTTCGTCGAGTGAGAGCAAAGCCCTTACTGAAAATACCAGGGGTTTGGGGATGGGGGTGATGCAGGATGAAGACTGACGAAAGGGTCTTATGTTTTAAATACGAAGTGCAATCAAAATGAACAGAAGCCGGAACTGCTAAATGCAGAGCCACAGTGACATAGAAACAGGAACAGTTCGTGTTCAGAAATGTCAGTTTTCTATAAATACAGAGGTTCAGTCATTACCAGCAGAATTATTCATTATTCTATGATTCAAAACAAGATGAAAATCCTGGGCCAACATTAAGACTCCAATCCCCGAAGAGACCTTTAATGTATTTTTTAGAAATGGCTTTGTCCGTGCAAAAATGTAAGTTAGCTGAGCATGACACAATCACTAGCCACCTTGGGGGCATTTAACCAACTTGCATAAGATCTCAGTTTTTTAAAAATTATTTTCAGCCTAAAATTCATAAATGTTAATATTAATATGAGTGTTCACATTTTATTTGCCTGTGATTTTTCCCTCCTTACATACTTTTTTCCATGCCCTCCTTGTCTGTCTCATATCTATTCTTCAAGCCCTGAAACTGCCTGGTTTTTCAGTTATTACTCCTGTTTTGTTTTGGATTATTTAGAGCATTCTTTGTGTGTGTGTGTGTGTGTGTGTGTGTGTGTGTGTGTATGTGTGTGTGTGTGTGTGTGTGTGTGTGTGTGAGAGAGAGAGAGAGAGAGAGAGAGAGAGAGCTCACATACACTTGTACACTTGCACATTTGGGTTTATCTCGTTTAAGGTTGGATGAACATTTTGAAACTGAAATCTCTGCCCTCCCTCCCTTCAGTTGCAGGATACTTTGGCCACTGCTCTTTTCCTTACTCCAACACAGACGTGCCTTCTATTCTTTGCATCCAGGGCTCCCATTAGACATGCCACGCCATCCAGAATCTATGTTCCTCAGTTCTCAGCTTTCTCATACACATCCTCTTATTTTCCACTTGGCTCCATATTTACTATTGGGTCACTTTTTTTAAAAAAAAAGTTTCCAACAACCACCCTATTAAGTTAAGTTAAAAGTATAATTCCCATACAAATTTCTTGTCTTTTGTTATTTTGGCAAGCATGTTAAGTTTGCGTGTGTGCATTACAGTCACTAATCTCATGGAAACTATAAAATTGTTAAAAAAAGTCTTTTTTTCACACATCACAATTATTTCTGCTTCTCCTGGGACCTGAATTTCTGTTTATTTTTCTCCTTGCTTTATTTTCTGATGTCTATATTACCGAAATGAATGAAGGCACTTGGTGTTTGGTTTGTGTTCATGTATGAACTAGGTTAATAAAGTCAGGTGACATGGCATTTTCTTGTGCTTTGTTTCAGATTTTTCTTCCATAGATTTCTCCCTGAATGGAAAGGCCCTCATGAGTTTTTGTATGTGGTCAGGTTGTTGTGCCAACATGCTAGACATGGAGCTTCCATGTGACCAAATAAGAGAATTATTTGGCTAGCAGAGAATATCAGTCTCTCTTCTCAGCAGCACAGGGTTTCTATAGCTCTCTGTTCTCTCATAGGAACTTGGGAGTGCTCACTCAGATGTGAGTGTGAGCTTTCCCCAGGTAATCAGCATTCTTTTTCTTTATTTTGGGGATTGTTGCCTAGGCTAAGACACATCTGTTGAAATAGGAGCGGCAGGGCTGCGTCCCCGGCACCCGGCCGCCCGCATGGCTAGTTTATACCCAGAAATAATTACACGGAAACTGTATTCTTTCAAACATTGCCTGGCCCGGCTAGGTCCAGTTTCTTATTGGCTAGCTCTTACATATTGTTCTAACCCATTTCTAATATTCTGCGTAGCCCACGAGCTGGCTTCCCAGGGAGGATCTTAACCTGCGTCTGTCTGGAGTGGGAGCATCATGGCGACTCACTCTCAGCTTCTTTTTCCCAGCATTCTCCTCTGTCTACTCCGCCTACCTAATTTTCTGTCCTATGAGGGCCGAGGCAGTTTCTTTATTAATAAGAAATCACTCCCACATCACACATCAGTGCTGGATTTTCAGTGTGTGTGTGTGTGTGTGTGTGTGTGTGTATGAACAAAGTATCCCTGATGGATTGCTCCATGAACTCCCTGAACCCCTCTCATTTTGCCTTGTTGCTGCATGTATTTGCTAAGTTGAGTGTATCTTTATGTATGATTATCCCTGTGATGATCATCACGTTCTTATGCTTATGATTTGGTTACCCAGGCTCATCAGGCCCATCTGCTTTTGATGTTTCAGAGCTGTTACACACAATCTTAGATTTTTTTTTTTGTCTGCTAGGCCCCATGATAATCTAATCTAAAAATGTATATTTTTGGAACATATTTTACTTTGTTGACTGGAAAATGCAAATGAGGAAATAGCACTTCATTTTATCCACTAAAATGTTAGTATCTTGGTATATTTGAGAAGCATCAACAAGGAAACAACATTGTAATCTCTTGCACACAATTAGAACTTGGTCATATCTTAAGGCTACATGGATCCCCGGGATGATTCTTACTCTTTAAGATGCTTCCACTCCCAGGGGTCCTTGACTTAAATGGGGAAATCTTGTAGCACACAAGCCTTCAAATCCAAAAGAAATTAATCTCCAAATGTGAAATTTGAGATATTACAACCAATCTCTTAGGACAAACAGTGAGGGGCGGTTTCAAATGGAAGGAGTCCTTCTACCTGCAGATTGTATTGTCTGTCACAAGACAAGCTTCAGTAGTGAATAGTGAAAGAAATCTTATAGCCCCATATTTCCTGGAGGAAGTTAGATTAATTTTCAACAGTCAAAAGAATTAATCGAGTGTCAAGAGCTCACCAAGTTATTTATCAATTATTTTGGAAAACACATGCCAAAGTTTTTATTTTTTTTTTACAATAATATTGTTGATCATTGCATAAAATTCAACAGTGAATGATTACCCAGGTCAAACAATCTCCTTTTTTAAATTTTCCACCAAAGTTTGTCAGATGGCTTCTGAATTATGTAGTACTAAGTGACACCCAAGCCATGTTAGATGACACCATGAATCTGGATGCAGTGCCTGTATAACGTCAGGGATTTTGGAAGAATTAGTAATCTTGATGTTGGTATATTCTCTTGATTTTGATAAATGACCGAAATTCTAAATTTTCACACAGAAGACTGAGGTCATAATTATAAAATATGTAATTAAAAATAGAACTAACATTTGAGACAAGGACATCAAGGACACAATATACCTAAGTAATTACCACCCTTAGGTGATGTAGTCCTTTTCCAGTTTGCTTTTACTAAACTGTACTGCAGTAACATTTTACTTTCCTCATTTTATTATGTGTTCCAACTCTGAACTTAGCAAGAGAGTAGAAATGGTATATAAGACCTTTAAACCCTAGAACTCAACAGGATTACAACTTTGCTTGATAAAATAAGACAAAGGCCAGGAACAGAAAGAATAGAAAATTATTCTATCTAGCCAAAGAAACAAAATGAAAATTTAACAGATTATTACAACCCTTGTTTGGTGATGATATGCTATTTTACAAAACAATGCATGCTTTTCCTTTTCTGTAAACAACACAGTTATTTATAAATGAGGTTGATAACTGGAGAAAAAAGTTTTAGTTATTAGTGTATAAAATCTATACATTGAAGTTTCAAACAGTCCTTTTGACTCTCTAGGCCCCATTCTCTAAGGAGAGATACCTTGCTCAACCTAGACATCCGGTAAGGGCGGGGGTTGGTCCTGCCACAAGTGATGTGACAGACTTTGTTGACTCCCCATGGAGGCCTCATTCTCTCTGAAGAATGGATGGGGCTGGGGTGAAGAGAAGATCAGGGGATCAGGAGGAATGGAGTGAGAGGTAACTGGGATTGGTGGGTAAAATAAGATTATTTTAAAAAGAATATTAAAAAAGAAGGAATTGTGGAGGATAGCAACTGTGTTGCTGGGTTACTGAGATGCTCAGTGAAGTAATACACAGAGAGCACTTTAGACAATGACTACTGCATTATTCTCTCCTCATGCTATTTTCATTATGAGAAAGTTTATGATTAATGTTGGTGCCTTATGAATATTAAAACCCAAGAACTAAAAAAATAAGTGCAAGTTTTTTAAAGGTTATTGGTCAGTTCTGCAACTTTTGTTGAAATTACAAAAATAAAAGACCACTGATGTCACAATTCACATATATTTGTCTGTATAATTGAATGGGATCAGATATGTAGTTCAGTGGTGGAGAGTTTGACTAACAGATAGTATTTACTGGGTTTCATCCTCATCATGACAAATAATAAAAATAGATATAATATAAAATACAAAACCAGTACTTTCTGTAGATAAGAGGAAAATATTACATTTGTGTCTTATTTAGGGTTTCTGTTGCTGTAAAGAAACACCATGACCAAAACACAAGTTGGGGAAGACAGGATTTCTTTGGGTTATACTTCTATATTATTTGTCATCAAAGAAACTCAGGACAGAAGCTCACACAGGGAAGGAACTCGGACGCAGGAACTGATGCCGAGGCCATGGAGGGTTGCCACTTACTAGCTTGTTTGCTACAGCTTGTTCAGCCTGCTTTCTTACAGAAATTAGGACTACCTGCCCAGCAATGGTACCATCCACAATGGGCTGGCCCTTCCTCTATTAATTATGAATTAAGAAAATGCCTTACAACTGGATCTTATAGAAGCACTTCCTCAATTGAGGCTCCTCATTTCAGATAATGGTTAGCTTATGTCTAGGTGATATTAGACTAGTCAGTACGGTTTGTATGCCCTCAAGTATATAGACAAACTATATACTTCTGGTTATTGTGGGCATCTTTTCTCTGAACGATGCATATAGATGATCTCACTTTTATATTTATATTGTATTAAAGCAGTGACTTACCTCAGTTTACCAAGTAGTTGTTTTCTTAGCAGCATCTACGCTCCATAAATGAATGACACACATATATTTGTAACTGTGGTGGGCTTTTTTATGTCTGTTGTTTATATGTTTTCTTGTTGTTTTTAGCTTGGAATTGTTGTCTGCATTCTTGCTTGTGACTATAATAAACATTATTTTCGGCTTCTCTAGAAACAACAGATGTCACAGATAAAAAGAAGCACCTTTCAAGTCACATGTCACAGCAAGAGCAGGTGCATCCTCAAGAGGAAAAAAAATCTTGTTTTCATGAAATTATCTTTTTTAATGAGAATAAATGAAGGGGAAAAACTCACAAGACCATATCAGTGTCAGTACCTTCTCCACAGCTCCTAACAAATATTTCTCTCTGCAGCTGGAACAGTTCTTTAACCTCTTCAGTTCTTGAGTTGTCTAGGAGTTGGGTTCTATATA
>NW_026067934.1:4769198-4791220 GCF_014885135.2 Alexandromys fortis | reverse complement strand
ATATATATATATATATATATATATATATCAATTTGGACTCTCTCTTAAGGATGAATTGAATTAAAAACTTAATGGTAGGGATGTTTTATGAAGATGGCAGAACAGATAAAAAGAGGGCCTTGGAAATGCAGAGAATCTCAGATAATAGATGTGAGAAGACATTCTAAGTAGCGTATCTGAAAGTATTTTATACTACAATTCAAGAGACTGGATGAAGAAGAAAAGACAGAGCATTATAGTCTAGAAGAAGAAATTAAGATCTTTCATGATTGCACTTTTGCTTCACTTATGTAAAAGAGGATGATAAGAATATTGTAGCTGTTCGGCCAGAAGTACAGAAATAGCAGAATCCTTGGAAACCAGAGAGATAGTTGATGCTATGGGAGAAGAAAGACTGTCATGTCTCAAGATGAGTGTGAGCCTGTCCACCATGGGATAAGAGCCATGGGACTCAGGATCATACTCTTCATCATTTGTGCACATTTGAAATGGTCCCACTTTTACTCATCTACTTTCCTCTCAAGATATTTAGTGGCTACACCAACATTCCTAGTCCTCCTTTTTCTTGGGTATTCTTTTTGTCTCTTTTTCTCAATTGACGGTGTCAAAAGGCAAAGATGACAATTTGCAGACAGGAGTTTCTTACCTATTGAATATCATGTGCATGCATTTGAATGAAACGAGCAGGATGCTTTTGACCAGAAATAAGTGTTAACATATATGTAGTTTAAAGTAAAAAAAAAATAAAACTGGCATGTAAGTCTTGCTTCATTTAGAATCATGTAAGATAAGGAAAGAGAAGGTGTTGGGATGAATAGGAAACACTCATGGCAGAAGATAGGCTTAAACTTTGTTTTGAAAGAAAACATAAGCACGCCAGAGATGTAGGGGGAAAGAACCAAGTAGAAGGAACAGATCTAAAGGCATGAGGGGAGGGTGAACTTTAAAAATACCAATAAGATTATGATCCTGTCCTGTGCAAGCTGCAGTGGTTGCTTATCCTAAGTGGAGTAGTAAGGCATAAAGTCATCTCTAAGAGCTTCACGGCTCACCTAAGACAGCTGAGTGGCATTGCATGGCTCAGCATCCAGCTGTTCGAATTCCTTCAGACTCAGCAGTTGACCCACTTAGTTCTTGAGCAAATCAGGAAACCAGCGAGCTGACACTCTGGAAAACACACTTTAACTTTCCATATAGCGCTTTCCTCTGAGTAGAATGTTTTCTGTTTCCCACAACTTTACCTGTTTAGTATTGTTTGAGGCTCAGCTCAAATATTGCCCCGGTTAGGCGGCTTGTTTGCCTCCCCCCTTCCAGTTTGTCCACACCTCCATGACTTTACTTTCTCTTTTAAATTATCACTCTTCCCATAGTTAGTTTGCTAAGATGTATCTTTACCGCAAGCTGAAATAGGGCATGAGCTATCTGAGGGAATAGACCTTCTTAGCCTTGCCCAGTGCAGAATCTCAGGTGTCTAGCCCAGGTTGTTCCTCAGCACTACAAAGAGTACTTGCAGGGCTGATGAGACAGATTACGCAGTGGATAAAGGCACTTACTGCTAAACCTGGTCATTCTGTCTCTGGGATCCACATGGTGAAAGGAGGAAACCGACCGCCACAGGTTGTCTTCTTACCCCTACATACTTTTTGTGACTTGTACATACTTACACTAACATAAACAGATTTAATACAAATATTTAAGATAAAACAGCCTATGAGTTCTTCGCATCACTTGAACAAACAGCAAATTAATATGGTGAATTTTTTTCAATTAAAATATTTTTCTTGTGCTAGAGACATGGGCCACTGGGCTATATTCTTGCCACATGCATTACCACATGTGTGTAATCCTAGTCTTCTATATTGAGATTGGAGATGGAGACAGAGGAATTCCTGGGAGGTTTAAGGTCAGCAAACTTGGCCTAAGAAGCTATGAACAAGAGACTCTATGTCAAATAAGGTACAAGGTGAAAGCCAACACCTAGGGTTCTCCTTTGACTTCTGACCCATAGTCACATACATAAATGTGTTCATACATACACAGGTTCACACACATCACACACACAGAACACAGATATACACTCACATATACACATACATACATGCACACGTGGAATTGGGAGTAACATGCATGTAAATTCCAGCAATCAGGATGTGAGTCAGAGAGACAAAGAGCTCAAGGCCAGAATTAAATTATATTATAAGGCCTTGTTTTAAAATACAAGAAGAGAAGGAGGAGCAGGGGGAGAAGAATGGTTGTTTCTATGCTTTCACTGAAAACAACAGTTAAAACAAACAATAAATGAATATATGTAGTCACATCGTTGATTGATGTATTCTGCTACAAGCTTTCTGACTGCTCATAGTGTCTAAGCATTTCTGAACTTCTATGTTCTGGAGACTCTATTTTGTGGTAACCCAGAACTAGCTTGTACAAGGCTTTAAGGGTTTGCTCCAGCAAAAACTAGAAGATAACACATGAGCGACCATTTTTAATTATGGGTGAGGCATGAGATTGAATAGAAATAACAAGTGTATGTTTATGTATGTGCTTGCCATAAAGTGTTGTAGGAGGCTGCCAGTTAGTTCCCCGTTGCTCAGCCCCAAAATAATCATACAGAAACCATATTATTTGCAATACTCTTTGGCCAATAGCTTAAGTGTATTTCTGGCTAACTCTTATATCCTAACCTAGCCCATCTCCATTAATCTGCATATCACCACTTGGCTGTGGCTTATCAGGTAAAGTTCTGTCCTGAGCATCTGTCTCCTGGGGGATGGGGGGGGGGCTACAAGCATCTCACAATTCCACCTTCTTTCTTCCAAAATTCAGTTTAGTTTCCCTACCTAGCTCTATTCTGCTAAGTCACTGGGCAAAACATCTATTCATTAACCAATAAAAGTAACACATAGACAGAAGGACTTCCTACATCAATAAAGTTCTCAATTTTTTTCATAAAGTTATCAAAGTACCTCTTAAATTTTTTGTAATGAGCTTAAGATTTAATGGTTGAGCCATCTATCCTGGGGGTAACAAATAATTCTTAAGGGTAGCTTGCATGTCCACCAGGAGATGGCCAACAGTAAACAAACTCAACCGTAACTTTGGAGGTTCCTTCTTTTATAATGTCTAGTCAAGGCTTTTTTTCTTTTCTTTATTTTTAAATTTTATATAATTTTATTATTTACTTATCTTTGCTTTTTTTTTTAAAATATGCTGGTCCTTCGTGAGTGTGAAAACAAGTGGGTCTCTGTTTCTATGTTTCTTTTACTTTTCTTGGGGTCTTTTCCTTCTGTTTCTTTTGTCCTATTCTGATTTGTTTGTTTTATATTAATATATTATTTATAATTATACTATTATAATATTATCCTTTAAAAGCCTGTCTATTTTCTAATGGGAGACAGGAATGAGGTGGATTAAGATGGGCAGGAAGGTGCAGAGGAACTGGAAAGAGTAGAGGGAGGGGAAACCATAATCAGGATATATTATATTTAAAAAAACATATTTTCAATAAAATAAAAAGCAGCCTTTACTTAGGAATTAGTTTTTAAGGATTTTGAAAACTTTTCAGATTACCAAGTTCCCATATAAGAAAGGGGCCCTGATGGGAGGAGCTTTCCCATATGAGTCTACATAAAGTAAATTCCATGAAGAAATCACAAGAATCCTCTTCACCTCCACCCCAGCGCTACTTAGTTAAGTGGTAGAAGATTAGAAAACCTGAAGCACTGCATTAGAACAGCACTTCCCACATGTTTTTCTAGTTTTATATTTGTCTCTTAAAGGATTTTTTTTAAACCCTGGTCCACATCTCCCAAGACTCTGAAAAGCTGTTCAACACACTGACCTAATGTATTAGATGGATGATTATGGTCCTGTGGGAGGGTAGTATCCTGGGGATGGAAAATCTGGATGAATGCAGTGTCATCTACTGGGCAGTCAGCAGGAAGCCAGCTGTAAGCAAGGCCACTGGCTGAACAGCACAGACTGTCTCACAATGAAGTGGGCAAACGTGGCTCTCAGAGTCAGCTCTTCATACCAAAATCCAATGTATTCAGTGTTTTTTTTTTTTTTTTTCTCCACTAATGACGAGTTGGTATTCTGCCTGACATTTTGGTATGTCACTCTGACTGTTGCATTTATAAAGAAGAAAAATAGAACCACTCAGCAGGGGAGCTTGACTCATGGGAGGTTGACTCTTGGAGCTTGACCTGATCCTGGAAAATGTTTCAGAAGCTGAGTAAGTGGAGAGTTAGCTGCATGTCCTTCTGTTCCCTTTCTTGATTTGGATGCAGTTGAATTCCATATCCTCCTCTATCCGTTGTTTCAATGAAGCTGTTGAAAGGTACCCATGCCATATGACTCTTAAATTTTCAGTCGTTTTCCAACTAATACTTTCAAGTTACTTTAAAATAATTTTGAAGGAAACATGGAGATTATTTTAATAAAGTCAATCTTATAGTATGACTTCTCTTTATCTGTGGATATTTATGTAGTGTGCACACAGTATAGCTGAATAATTTGTATTACTTAAAATTGATGTGGATAATACCCCATATTTGATGAAAGTAAATCATAAATGGAAACATTACACAGCCTGTCTGGAATACCTGTATATTTGACTGAACTTATGAATAATTATAAAAAATGTCATTTATTATTATAGTGAAAAATATAAACATAAAAGTAGAAGAGGTATATGGTGAGTGTTTGCCTAGTGTTCTTATTCATTCTTTGCAAGACTATGAAGATTATTGATAGAAAGAAATTTCAGTTATAATCTGTATGATATTTCTCAATTAAGAAGCAGAAAACTTTATCTGAGAAGAGTTGAAATATTATAATTTGCACTGTGCATATCAACAACAAGAATAGATTATCTGCCTGTCAATAGTCGGCAGGAAATGGTAATGGGTTACAGAAGTATGAGGGGAATGAATGAAAGCATTTTTATTCAATAAATGTGTATGCTCTAGTATTGTAGAATTGAATGTTAAAAATGTGTGAGATTCATTATACTCATTATGTGGATTTGGTTGTATATTCGTAACTGAGACCCTCAACAGTCTGAACATTTCTCTGAAATTCATGTATACTGTCTGTGCTTTATAACTAGCAAAATGGTAAAAAACAAACAGGACACAAATCAATCGCTTTTATAGTTGTTGATATATTTGCTCTGTCACCAATGGAAAGTAGATGAGAGGACCTCCAAATACTCGAAGTGTGAAAAGGGGCAGAAAGGGAAGGGATAAATGTTTATGAGGTAGAAATTTGCTTGGTGCAAGTGCAGCTAGAGTAGAAAGTCGCTTTTCATCTTAACCAAATCAACCTCCGTAGTCTAGGTTCTACATTTAAAGGGATCTAATCTCCCTCAATATTTCAAATCACTTAATTTTCTTTTCCCAGATGTATTTATTGTGCCTGGAAAGCTTTATTCAGAAAATAAAGATTGCTAAATCATGATTGGTTTTATCAGAGGATAAATCTTCCATGGGAGAGATCAAGAAAGTGAGGAAAGGTCTTGTCAAGCTGCAGTAAGCAGATTCTGCCCCACTGTGAGGACAGGAAGGGGAATAAAATCTAAAAATGGAATGTATTTGCTGAAGGATGCTTTGTCCTTACCCTGGATGAAGCTTGTTCTCACCAGTTTGGCACACTCCTGGTCCTGAATACTGTCACAGTCAAGATAAGACACAGAAACGAAAACTCAGTCTTTTGTAGTTCATCCTGTGTATAATTATGACATGTAGTTTTTGGTTCTCATTGTTTTAATGTAGGACTTCATAGCAAGGTTTGGAGAGATGCTATTTCTTGTTGTGTAATCTCCGCCTAAGCAGAAATTCCTCCCAGAGTAGAAGGAAGGAGAAAAGAGAAAAGAGAAAAGAAAGGTCAAAGGTAAAACCAGGATGGAAATGATTTATTCTTGTGAAAGTTGGGTAATGCATTTCTGTCACCTTGTCAACTGTCAAAAATGCCACCAACCTTTTTATTTACTTGTTTCAGTACATACTCCTAGAAATCATCAATCTTTGGAATTGGCACTTTAATTAAAACCTGAAGGGAGGCTGTTGGTGTGAATGTGCACATGGTTAAGAGCCTAAGTGTGAGTGTGTCTGCTTATGTACTCAAGACTTTCTAAAGGGAAACGTTTTTGGGTTTCCAAAAACTGTAATTCACTACAATGAATCTGAAACTGTAATAGATTAATAAATTCCTTAAAGGAGACCCGTGGAAGCATCATTAAAAAACAAATGTTGAACCTAAAGTGTGAGAAACCTTCTTTTGTAATGTTTATGCTTTTGTTGGTACAGCTTTTTAAATTTTAGAAAACAAAACCTTAAGTGACAGTAGTGATTCTGTGTAAGCACAGGTACAGTGAGCCCCAAAGATTCACTCAATGGACCAGTGCCTAGGAAGCCTACACATCGACTCTTTCCTATGTGAAATAAGAGCTCTGCTTAGAATTTTTCACACAGGGTTATCCCTAAGCAAGGTGCTGTTAATACTTTTGATTTTATCTTCATGTTTCTTGTTACTGGAGTTCACTGTCATGGGCCTGGTTCCCTATGTTCTGTTATCCCTTAATAATTAGCCAACTCGGATCTCTCCCACGAGATCTCGACTTAAGAAACTTACCTCTTTAAACTCCAAACACCACCAGAAGTTTCCTTCAAGAAACCATCTTTATCAGCTTCCATACTAAAAATATATTCTTCAATGCAAACAGGTAATGTCTTAGGTATTCTTTAGCTACAACAAGGCCATGAGCAATATGAGGTTGTCTATTGGAAAGGCTGATTCAACAGCTTAATTAATAAGACACATAGAAAATGTTTTCTTTTCCTAGTACTTGTACTTGTTTATACACATGCAACTGTACAAAGAACATGTACATTTTTAAAGAGGTATGTGATTGTGTTACTACTTAAAACAAGCTGAGAGACCAGGTTTGCCAGTGGATGCAGATGTTCAATGTACACACACAGAAACTCATTCAGCAGGCTCCCCATACCTGCTATTTACTGACTTTCATGTAACAGGCAATAGGAACCACTACATGTTCTCTCTTCTGAAAAAAAAAAAAAACATTTTAATCAAGCTTTTCTAAGTCAGGGATATATAAAGAAGAGCATTAAATTGTGAAAAAAGGATACACATACAAATCAGGTTACAGGACAATAGAGACGAATAAAGGTAGAGATAGGAACAAGAGAAGGAAACAGCTGAATTGATAATGAAATTTACGACTGGATTCTGTTTTATTGTGAATGTCCAAGCTGTATGCAGACAAAGGATATACTGGTTTTATTCCTTCAGGTTCCATTCTTTGTTGCATTGGGATTGGGTAATGCTGGACCACCTGTGGCATCTTGGCAATCATAGTTTCGTGAAAAGGTAGCCAACGGGGTGATTTGTTATGATGAGGAAAGGGGCTGTAAGATTTATTTTCAGGAAATATGACTATAGTATTATTCAGAGTTAAGCAAGAGTAAATTTACAAGTATGATGTATAATATGGTATATGACTGATATGATATGATATAAGCATTGCAGGGACTAAACTGTATTGTTCACCATTTTATCAGCTTGACTGTATCTGGTTTATTATCCCTTGTATTTGTCAGCCCAGCTCATAATGCTGCCTATAATTTTATTTGTACTAAACTTTTGTTGATAAACATCATGTAGTATAACTACATTCAAATGTTTATGAATGACCTTTCATATGGGTTTAGATCAGGATTCCAAAGCAAATGCTTATGCGGAATGAGTAGGTGCATAAATTACCGAGCTTGTCTAGGACAGGCAATACAAGCGTTGGGAAAGGTGAGGAGTCAGAAATGAGTAAGCACATGACCTTCTCATCAAGGAAAGTGCTGCTGACCTCCAGATTATTGGAAGTGAAAATTCTGAAGGTACTGGAACTTTCAGTTTTTAAATTTATTCATGTATGCAGATATGATTGTTCATGTTTCTATGTTCATATATGTGTGCAGGTGCAAGTATGCATGAGTGCATATGGGAGTCAGAAGGCCACCATGATATCATCATGAGAAATGCTATCTGCTTACTTAAGATATGCTCTCTCACTGTTCTGGAGCTCACCAGTTTCCCTAAACTGGCTGACCCATGAGCACCAGGGACCCCACTTTCTCCCCTTCCTCAGCACTAGCCACTATGCCTGGCATTTTAAAGTGTAGATTATAGGGAGCAAACGTAGGTCCCTGTACTTAAAAGCCACAGATTTTACCTATCAAACATGTCTCCCACCTGTAGAATGGCTAATTTTTAAAAGGAATTTGGGAATACATATTTTAAGTGGATGTGTACAAAAATGTTAGATTTTGTGTACTACTTCAAATAGAACATTGCGCAGGCTCACAGTTTATGTTTCTTATCCAGAGTATGTCTTGTGTGTATATAGAGTCAATAGTCAATTTGAACTTCTCATGCAGAATAAGAAAGACTAGGGTACATACATTCTCTCATGTTTTTTTTTAATTATCCAGTATCCATCTGAGGTGTTCATCAATATGTGTCCAATAATATGAGTGTCCATCAACATGTGTTCAACTGAAAAAAAACCTACCATTTGTAGTGAAAAAAAATTACAACTTATGCGTTGCAAAACTCTTCACTTAAATCTCAACTGATGAGTGGAGGGAAAGCCAAGGGAAGCAGAGATGAGAGAGGCAGAGGCAACAGTGAATGAAATGGCAGAACGGGGTATACCAGAAGGTGGGAAGTTATCTGAGCCTCACAAAGACTTCAGAAAATGGGTGGGCCTGAGTGGGGATTAATACTTGAGTACAATGTAGCTTTTGATCCTTTTGTTGTTGTTGTTGTTTATTTTATATTTTTTAGTTATTGCAAAAAAAAAAAATTCTGCCTCCTCCCCGTTTCCCATTTCCCTCCCCCTCCTCGCACACATCGTCCCTTCCCCCCCACCCCCCTCCCCCTCCTCCCCCCCACTCCATTCCACCTCCCTCTTGAGAATGAAGAGCAGTCCAGATTCCCTGCCCTGCCGGAAGTCCAAGGTCCTCCCACTTCTATCCAGGACCAGGAAGGTGAGCATCCAAACAGGCTAGGCTCCCACAAAGCCAGTTCATGTATTAGGATCGAAACCTAGTGCCATTGTCCTTGGCTTCTCATCAGCCTTCATTGTTCGCCATGTTCAGAAAGTCCGGTTTCATCCCATGCTTATTCAGTCCCAGTCCAGCTGGCCTTGGTGAGCTCCCAATAGATCAGCCCCACCGTCTCAGTTGGTGGGCGCACACCTTGCGGTCCTGACTTCCTTGCTCATGTTCTCCCTCCTTCTGCTCCTTATTTGCATCTTAAGAGCTCAGTCCGGTGTTCCAATTTGGGTCTCTGTCTCTATCTCCATCCTTCGCCAGATGAAGGTTCTAAAGTGATATGCAAGACATTCATCAGTATGGCTATAGGATAGGGTCATTTCAGGTTCCTTCTCCTCAGTTGCTTTTGATTCTAAGATGGGATAAATACCAAAACAGCACTTGTCTTGGTTTGCATAAGTATAACACTCATAAACTCATATCTTTAAATGCTTGGTTATCAGGGAATGGCACAACATGAGAAATTTTAGGAGGTATGGTCTTTTTTTGGTAGGTGTGGCATTGTTAGAAGAAATGTATAACTGAGGGTGGGCTTTGAGGTTTTAAAATCCCAAACCAGGTCTGATGGCTTTTCTCTTCCTGTTGCCTATAGATCTCCTGTAGAACTCTCGGTTACTTCTCTAGCAGCATGGCTGCCTGTGTGCTGCCATCCTCCCCACCATGATGATAATGGACTAAAGCTCTAAAACTGTAAGCTAGCCCCAATTGAATGCATTCTTTTGTAAGAGTTGATGCGGTCATGGTGTTCTCTTCATAGTAATGCAACACTGACTGAGACAGTACTGTGTTCAGAAAACAATATGGGCTTTTAGTTGAGAATTCTAGGAGTCTAGGCCCAACTACAACACAGTTAAAAGAAACCAATTCGAGTTTCTAGTTTGGTTGCTCTTGGCTGAGTTTCTCAACTTTGTGATATCTGAGAAAGAAAAACAGGTCACAGCACAATGGCAAAGTCAAAGAGTTAATGCTTCAATTTGATTGGTTTTTATTTGTTCCTTTTTTTAATGGTGTTTTTCTTTCCATTTTGAGGTGTTAGGATAGAACATAAGGTCTTATGCATGCTGGACAAAGACTATAGACTATACCACTGAACTCCACTTCCTATGCTGCTTTCTTTACTTTCTACTAGCCAGACGGGTTTTGCCTAAATTGGCTCAAGTTGTCTTTGAACTCATCCTGTAGCCCATTCAGGTCCTTTTTCCTTCGTCTCTTGAGTAACTAGGATAACAGGCCTCCACCAATAGATTTATATTTTAAAAGCCATTGTTATGAAATAGAAATGCCCTTTTTTCTGTTAAGGAATGTATTATCTCTGTGCAGATATTCAATTATTCAATAACATGAATGAGACCAGACAAAGTATAAACATGTGTGTGGCCACGTTTGTGTATGATGTGTAACATTTTTTAAAGGGAAGATATGGTGAAAGGCGATCTGGCCTCCAACTTGGAAGAGATAGGTAGGGGTGTGCTTATAAACAGTGCCTCTAAGTAAGGCAGGCACAGTCATGTGCATCTTCAAAAAGATGAAGAATTTTCTGTAACTCTGTTCAAAACTAAGAAAACAGGGAAGCAGAATGGCAGGAAGCAGGAGAGTTTTAAAAGCATAAACGCTTAGTACCAAGTCAGACCCAAATGAAAAAGGAAAATGAGCTTGTTTGAGGAAGCTAATGGGAAAAGAAAAGCCAGATCATGGAGGTCAACTCATTCGGAGACTCATCAAACATCAGGGCAGAGAGGACCCAATGGAGGAAGGGTGGGCATGGAATAAACCATTGCAATAAAAGGGTTCGTAAAGTAGATGTAGGTTCCTAGGCTACAGGGACTTCTTTGATCCAGGAATTCACCAGCCTCATTAAGTAAGGCCTGGTTTTCGTTTTAGCAGCTGCCCTTGCTTTCTCATTCCATTTCTAATCAACTATTATAACCCTGGAAGGCAGACAGAAAATTGAGAAATGATGGGACAAGTTGGGCCTCTGCTCATGTTTCTACGTGCCTCATCAGCACCAGGCCCTGACGTCTCGCCTGATTTCTGAAAGCTTTGTCTATTCTGGCAAGGTATGTATGATCCCGCAGACACAGTGTGGAGCCTACAGAGTATTGAGCCTTGCAGATGTCATTAAGGCAGTGTTCCCAGCTGATATAACGAATGCAGCCAGCAGGAGAGCTAGTGAATTGAGTTTATCAAGGGGACTTTTGTATTCTTATTATGCAGTTTAACAATTTGGGATCACCAAATCACATATCATCATAACTCCCTTTCTGCCAATGTTTTCTCCTTTTCTTTCAAGACTCACCACTAAATCATTTCACAGTTTGCTTTAATGACAGTGGCTATGGATTCACGGTGGTTTTGTAATAAATCTGCAGCTGTCAGGCTTTTCTAAAGAATTACAGAGCCTCTTTTCCAAGCAGAGAGAAATGAAAATCATACCAAAGAGTTAACACCTCAGATTTAATGTAAGGACTCTTGATTCACCTTACAAAAGCAAAATTCTCTTTTAGTTTTTGTTCCAGAATGACTCCTGATCTTAAGGATAATGCCCTTTCTGTGAAGTAGGAGACGAAGAAAAGTTCTGGTGAGCATAGAACTGCCCCAAAGGTCTCCATCTTCAACAAGTCCAACTGACATCTAGTTTATACCTCCATGCAGGCTGGCAGCACCTGCCTTGGTGCCTCACACATGAGTTGTTCATTATGTAGACAGTCATCAGACAGATGATTGATTACAAAATCCTTTGTTCTTCCCAGGCCTTGGGGAGGCAGTGGGAAGGGCCTCTCTTCTTTTATGACTCTTTACTAAGTAGATCATCAGGACCGGGATGCATTCCAGGGACTTTTATTTAGGGACTTGGAAACTAGGCAACCGACTTTCTTGGTTTTAGTCAGATTTAGAGCGATGTGGTGGAAATATTTTGAAATGATAGACAACTAGATTTTGTTTCTGCACTTCAGCCTACATCCTTGAACTTGAACCTCTAGTTGTGCTTTAGGGAAGCTTACTAATGGCTGTGCTGGGATGAGCACTAATTACAACCCTAATTACTTTGAAACTATACAAGTGTTGTCACGTGGCTGTTTGTTTTCTACTTATGATGAGAAGCAGAGACAAAAGATCTTATTGACCATATTTGGTTCACACTCTTCCTTTGTTATCTCTCCTGTTTCTGCAGGTAATTAAAATCTATGAAAATTCAGAGCTAAATCTAGTGGTTAAATAATTCATTGCATATTTAACAGACAATCTGTACTCTTCACTTATTGAAGGTACAATTAAAAACACATAAAACTTTAATTCATATAATGTTTAATTGGTAGGTTTGAAGCCAATTATGGTACCAATGTACTCTTCCCTCAGTTTTAACTCCTACATTATTTTTCATTAAAAATGTTAAATTAAAAGAAATTGTCATTAAATATCAGAGAAAGCTGTCACTGAATCTAGCAGGGGGTAGCTGTTATAAAAGCTAAGATTACTAGGGAGATGGTTCCAATGCACTTACTTCTTGATAATCATTGTAAGGAAAACACACATACACATGTACACATAGACATTGTTATAATAAAATATTAAGCATATAAGTAAACAGAAAACTAGATAGCATCAAAAATATAAAAATAATACCAAAAAGAGATAAACATGGGATAATTTTATAAAATAACAAAATCAACAGACTTAGAAAAGAATAGATATGCCCTAAGACTCAGGATCGCTCATCTGAAAATTGTAAGGATAGCTTTATAATTCTCTTTACATCTGCTCTTTCCCCAGGAGAGCTTTTACGAATAAGAAAAATAAAGAAAATCAAATCAAATCATGGTCTACGGTAAAGTTGAACACCTGATCCAAACTGGAGGTCTTACCTTTGTCCTTTATTTTTTAGGGTACAGTTGTGGAGGCTGCAGTTTGTATTTGTAGTTAGGATCAAAGGGGTGCTAAAAATTTGCCATTTCCTCTTTGCAGTCATATTCTTTTCCTTCAATTTCTTTGTTTTCTGTACTATTTTACTGAAAAACCCGAGTTAAAAAAAAGAAAGCTTTTTGTACTAGGTGGTAAAGCTTATACAGAACATGAGAAGGGGCAGAGTTCATCTTGTCACCAAGGAAACATAGAAATCAATTCACAATTTTTGGGACATATATGCTTTTATTTCAGAGCAGTGTTTTCTATTATAGAGATGCCATGTTGGGCTATTTGTTTCATTGCCACAACTAAAATGCTCAACAAAGACAACCTACTAAGGAAGGGTTCATCTTTGCTTACAGTTCCAGGGCCCATAGTCTACCATGGCAGGGAAGTGTTGTAGCAAGGACAGGAGGTGACCGTAGTCACAGTGAGTGCACTGCCATGATGAGACTGAAGAATGCCTATGCTTGGGTCCCTTTCTTCTCTGGATTCAGTTTTAGGGCCCAACCCATTGGATGGTGCTGTTCACCTTTAGGGTGGGTCTTTCCCCAATACAGAGAATCCTTGAGAGACGAATCTCTGGATATCCAGAGATTTGTTTTAATAGTCATTCTGCTTTCAGCAGGTTCATAGGAGTAACTATAATTGGTGCTGAAGGATCCCAGATCAGCTGATCAGCTGCATCCCAGCTTCCTCATAGGTGCTGAAGGATCCTGGGCCAGCTGCATTCCAGCTTCCTTGCATGTTTACCATTCAGTACTTGAGTGTTTTTTGTTTATTTGTTTTTAATGAGAGTTTGGTGTTGGAAGGAATGTTATTTTGAAGATTTACAGGGAAATCCAAATATCACAGTACACCTGTGGGAGGGTTCACATTAAGTATTTTCCAGTACTGGGCATCTCTTGAAATAATACAACCAGAGGTTTATGTTTCTACTTCAGTGACAATTGCTCTCCTTATCTTACATGAGCTCTCAGATTTACCCAGAAAATGTCTCTCTCATCATCTATTCCATCTGCTCCCATCTCCACTAACATCTGTGGAAAACATATGAGCCAGCTATGATAGCACATACCTGTAATCGCCACAATTGGAGGCTGAAGCAGGAGGCTCAATAGATGGAGGCCAGCCTGAGCAATACAGTAACACCTTGTTTCAAAACCCATACTAATTAAACTTCTGGGACGAGAAGAGAGCAAAACAGCCTGTGTTGATAATAACCCTCTCATAAGAAGAAAAATAAATTAAAAAAACAGAATTAGTTCATAAAAATCTTAGGCTCAAACCCAGGCTTGGGTACTTTTCATTCTCTTCTGTCCTGGCAACATAGACTAACTTAGAACTCCGTGTTCAAAACAACTAGCTTTATATAGATGAAAACAGCAAGATTAGAATTCCATACTTAGAAGTGTCTGTCGGTGTGTGTGTGTGTGTGTGTGTGTGAGAGAGAGAGAGAGAGAGAGAGAGAGAGAGAGAGAGAGAGAGAGAGAGAGAGAGAGATGATGATGATGATGATGATGATGATGATGATGATGATGTCAATCACAGGAAATGCTCATGGACTTTCCAGATACCAAGTTCTCATCAGACTGGATGGAGAATAAGACTAGGTGTGTAGGAGTCACTTTCCACCCAAATTATGTGACTTTGTATGAATGCCATACCGCCATTCTCAGGTGTGGTATGGCATGCTATCAGAACAGACATTCTGGATTTTGCTCCTAGTTAGACCTCTCAGTGCCTTCCTGTTCTATTGTCCCACACTAGCTTTGAAAAAAAAAATCTGTGTTAATTTTTCTTAGAATTGTTATTGGAATTTTATTACTCTGATTAACAGATTATATAACCCAAGATGTAAAATGGAAATATTTCTAAGTTTTAGGTAGTCTTCATCAGAGCTATTTGCCCTGAAGGCACTATGAGTTGTGGTGATTAATTTTGCCAAATGTAAAATTTCTCTGAAATGTATATATTGTATTACAGCTGTTGTGGCTTCTAATTTAAGTCAAATAGTGTTTAAAAGCTTATAAAAAATAGCCCTGAGTTCCGATCAGAACCCTTTGGCATCTTTTTTTCCCCCAGGGTTCTAAGATTTCATGAGGTGCCCTTCTGTGGCTCTGTTTTCATTCATTTCATTCAGCACCCAGTGGGCACTTTTAGTCTGGAGTTTTATATGTCTTTCACGGCTGGAAATTTTTTCTTATATAATTTCTTTGATAATTCTCCTCTCATCATTTTTATAGCACAACTATTAATACAATGAAAGTAGAATAAAGTTTAAATGAAAGTTCTTCAGTTATGTAACCCAAACCATAAAAATAGAAGTGTAAGGAGACAGATGCCAGGTGTTAGCCACAGAGTTGGCATATATTTATCAGAGGACTCTGAGATTTAGTGAAAGCAACTCTTGCTATTATTTACTTAAAATTTTCAACAGCTAAATTAACCAAAATAATTCACAGTATTTAAAAAGCTCATTATTTATATAATGCGTTCATTTGAAAATGATGCATGTTTGACTCTGGAGATTGTTAGGAGAGGAGAAAATTGAATGGGAAAATGGAAGAGAAGATGGCATGCAGGAAACATGTCCTGAGCAGCCAGTGCTGGGGATGAAAGCTGAAATGTAACAGCATTCCCTTCTCCAGATATGTGTTCAACTATAAGCGACAGTGACTACATAGTGATAAATGGCTAAACTCTTAATTTAAAGGAGGGTTCATGCAGTGGTACATTGTATAGTACCATGTCTTTCCTCCAATCTTTCATAGGTTTCTTGTTCTACCTTACCTTGGGCTCCTCTACTGTCCTGAATACCCCCTTGTCAATCTATGGCTTAAAGAAGAATCTCCCATCTGGCAATGGGTCCAGGTACCTGGCCTAAGGCAGCCATCAAACTTTTAAATTCAAATAGCTATCCCATCTGATTGTTCCTGCTTGCATAAGCATCCTGCTCCCATTAAAAGAATGTGAGATTCTGAGAGGATTTTGTTCTGTTTCTTACATTATATATAGTTTCTTTTCAGATGTCTGATTTGGTTTCTCCTTTACCATGCAGGCTGTTCTCAAATGACTGTCAATATTTGAATATCTATTCCCATTTAAGACAAACAAAGATGCTGGAACATTATTTGAAGCTTCATTTTCTCAAAGAGAAAAAAATCTGTAAGAAGGAAGATGAAGCAGTGGATTAGTAGACAAACAGATATAATTGTGAAGTGAGTTGTTTTTCATAACTATGAAGGCTAGCAGGTCTCACAGCAGGCTTTACAATAGAAACTGATACCCTAGGTTTAAAGTCCTAACTATCAGAATTAGGGAAGCTAATGGTCTCTATCCAGGGCCAAAGACCCTAAAATCTGGAAATCTGTTGTTCCAAATTCCACAGTTCAAAATTTGTAAAACAGAGTTCTGATATTCAGAAAACAATGCTCCAGCTTGAAGAGAGATAGAGAGACCTTCCCTCTCTTTTCTGTTTTACATCATGAACCCCAGTCTGTCTGATGGTGTCTCCTCACAGTGACACATCTCCATCACTGATTCCATAACTCCTTAAGACCAACCTCTCAGACATATCGAAAAGCAATGCTGTTGGCTGCCATTCAAGTTGACATGCAAAACTATCAACTTTAGCTATTCTATGTGGACTGTGGATTTCTCTTCCTTGGCTTTTAGGACATAAAGTTTACGCGACACTGTATTGTCACTAGACGTGCTTACATTTGAGGTGACATTATTTTTTTCTCGAGAGGGAATACATTCTATCTCTCTGACCTAGGCTTTGTGTGCTGTCTGGGTAGTACCCAGAACAGATGAAGAAGAATCTTTAGTTATTTTTTAATGAGCAATTTTAACTTGGTCCTCTTATTTAAGTCAAAATTTTCATCATTGGCTATGTTCAGCCAAATATACTTACTCCCAGAACTTTTAATATCCCTTTTTCCTATAAGGTAAACCTTTATCTCCTACAAAAGATAGTAGAGATCTGAGTTAATCAAATGTTTGATTATTATAAGGACTACCAACTATAAACAGTTTTTGCAAACTTCTCATTTATATCAACTTTTCTGAATAGACTTCCCTTTCATTATCCTGATCAGCATTTGCTTTGGTTAGAATAGATCTCTTTATGGTATTTAACTTATTTAACAAATGCTTACATAGAGCTTACTAAATACCATTGTGAGGCTGAGTATGGTTCAGACGTATTCATTTCATTATCCCAAGAGCCTATGAGATGGTACTGTCATCACCAATCTAAGGACCATTTTCTCAAGGCCACATAGCTGCTACATGGCAGTGCTAAGTTTACAATTCAGGCAGTTTGGCTTGATCTTGGTCTGCTCTGCTTAGTCACTTTCCATGTTTCCAAACCACCATTAAGACTTGGCATTGAGAGTGGATGAGTCAAGCGAAATGGAATTTCTCTTTCCTTTCTTCTGTTTTCATATCCACTCCCAAAGAAATGTTTTTTACAAGGCTTTCAGAGATGCTCTTATGTGTAAATGTTTAGGCTGAATACAGATGTTTTTCCTAAAGCCATAACATCTGTCTGGAGGGACAGGAATATTAGAATCAAGTAGTTTAGAAAAAAAAAAAAAACATAAAGCCATCTGGCTGCAGCGATTTGGTCCCTGATGCTTTTTGTGTCGTCTCTGTTTTGGAAAATCCTATGACTCTATGTCTGTAGCAAACTTACCAAGTTATAACTCACATACGTAGTGCAGAAGTAAGATATGGATTTAAATACAACATAATGCTTCGCCTATAATAGCAAGATTGTCATCCAAATCTAGATATCAAGTGTCAATCACAGCCATAATTTCTTCATTCCTCCTGGCAATATTTCACTCATTTCCCTGTCCAAGCCAACTTACCTCTTTGGAAGCCTATTCCCATGGAAACTGCTCTGCTCTTGGTCAGTGACCATTAGTGTGCCTTTTCTAGGATACTACACAATGGAACCAAAAAAAGCATAACATATATATTCTCTCTCTCTTTTCCCTCAGAATTATTTGAAGATCAAATCATATTTTCCATGCATTGATAGCTTATTATTTTCTCTTTCTGAGCAGGGTTGCTTTGTGTATCTGTATATCAGTTCATTTATTACGTTACTGATGGATATTAGTTTTTATTACAATTTTCCATTTCTAATAAAAACAATTTGTTATTAAAATGTAAAACAATTCTTTACATATACATTTATGTAAAAATACAGTTCTTGCACATCTGTATCTATATTGTGCTTTTAAGGTTCATTCCATACTCTACCTATGTAATGAGATTAGCTGAAGTAGGACAACATGATGTTCCCAAAACAAAAGTTTATAAGCAATGATTCTGCATTCAATCCTTTACATGTTGAATGTAGATTACAGAGATGTGAAAGCTACAAGCCCAGTGGAAGAGTATCCTTTATGACAGTAGAGTCTTCCTCCTATTCAGTGTTATAATAAATGGTTCCCAAACACAAGAAAAATTGAGTGAGACAAAGGACTAACAACATTCTATTATACTAAAATAGTGTAGGTGGCTGGCTGCGTAGAGATGGACAAGCGACAGCGTGAGTGGTGGAATTTGCTGAAAGGAGGGAAAACATTGCCAGAATAATCCCAACTTTGTTCTAACATAGCAGGCATTGACACTTGAGGAAAAGAGCAAGTAGATAAAATCATCTCTGTATTCACTGTTCAGGTCTGAGAATCTGGGAATAATCCACAATGAAAGACTGTGTTCAAGCAAGCCAAAAATTTATTTAGAAAAAACTGATATCAGGAGGACAACAGCTCTAAACTGTGTTCCGGAACCAGTTTTAAAGGAGAAAGTAGCGAAAAAAAGAGACAGCTCCAGAGTCTCACCAATCATAATATAGTATGGGGAGAAGCAGTTGGGGACATTTCATGATGATGCATATTCATCAGGGTGTTCTGTGGTTTGGTGGACAACCAGTCAAAAGGGGTGGAACATTTGAGATTTATACTTATGCAAGGGGTTCGGGATACTGCCGGCTAGCCTCAGGAAATTGTGGGTAGCTGATTTGGCAGAATGGCAAACTGGGACAACATGGAGTTTCTGCTGCTAACCAGGATTAGCATTCACCACCTAAAATGGTTAACGAGGAAGATATTAACAGTTCAGCCGTCAAGTGACTCTTTCTAGTATAAATCTCCTGCACGACTTCACCCCTCAATTCTTTCTGTTATTCTCTCTCTCTTTTTTGTGATACTTGATTTGGGTGATCTCTAGTTTGGTTTCTTTTCTTCCTGCTTTTGAATGATTTCTCAATAAAAATAAAGAAAGGTAGAAGACAAAGAGGAAGAAAAGTAGTAATAGAAGAAGGTAGGAGGAAGAGGAAGAGGATGGTGATGACTAAGATCACTCTCTCATCTGTGGCTCGATTTCCAGAACCTGTCAAAGATCGGCCTTGACAAAAATACTTCTTACCAGGGTAAGGGTGTGGGAATTGAAGAAATAAAAGTAAAGAATATGAAGACGCATAGACAAGACAAAAACCATAAGACAGTACCAGGAGGATATTCCAGGTATTTCTGAAACCCTTAAATCACCCGTCTTTATTCTTCCACAGCTTTTATACCCAGTGGAAACTGGGGGAGAAGGTAACAAAAGACTTTATTAACACTGAAAGACCCGAATAAATCCAGACCCCTCTAGCAGGAAGAGAAGAGCCAAAAATCTAGGATTAGCCGGTTCAGTGACTCTGTTTCAGGAACTAGCTGAAGATAAAGTTACATTGTAATCTTGAGATAATCTTGAGAAACAGGAAGTTTTTGGAATTTTCCAATGATGACTGGTATTTTCAAAATTTTCAAATGATGCCCTCCATACCCCCTTTGGATTACTAGATTGTGGTTTATTCCCTTAAATACCCCTTCTCCCAGCTACTCGGGGTCGAACCCCTGCGTGGGTTTTGAGTCCTGGCCCCAGAGCTAGTACCTGTCAATAAACCTCCTGTGATTGCAGCAAGGATGAACTCTTGTGAGGAACTGGGTGGGGGGGGTTGTGTTATCCCAAGACTTGAGTGAGAGTTTCCCTAGGGGGTCTTTCAACAGGATACAAATGATAACTTACACAGTCAATGGTATTATCACTATGAGACATCAAATCTTTAACCTTCCATCCTTTAGGAAGCTCAGGTGCTCTAGGTCACATAACTGAAGGCTGTCCTTACCTAGGTGATCTCATAGTTACACTGGAAGGAGCAGAAGTACATTTGCATATCCTGACCAGCCATCAGGATGGCATTGAGCTATCTTAATTTCAAAGGAGCCAGGCAACTACCCCCTGAGTTAGGAGGGGCTATTATGCTTGTCAGTCTCCAAACTCTGACCATCAGCCAAGGTGGAAAGGGGCCTGCATTCTTTGGCCATCACACTTGTCTTTCTTTGTTGTAGTGGACCTGTCTTAATCTCAGTCCAAATGGGTAATTCTGCCTAGAAACATGGACTCAGGAGGCATGAATCAGAGGGCTCATGTCTTACAGCCAGGAGTTTCAACTCAGCTGCAGGAGGTATGACCCTGCAGCAGACTAATGAATCTGGAGACTCTGGTCAATGCTTCCCTTTCTCGAGCCAGCATTTGGTCACATTCCCCTACTCACTCAAAATTTGTGCTGGGCTTCACCTCTTTCCAGACCCCACGGCTGAGCATGCAGCTCCTGCTTGTTAATGTGTTTCTTACAGGAATGTTCTACTTTCAGTGAGGATGTGGGAAACTGGGAGGAATAACGGGGCCTTTCTGTCTCCCTTAGATGACCTGGGACTCTACTCCAAACCTTGATGAAGAGCATAGGTCAACAGCAGGCTTAATCCATCAAGACTGGCATTTTATGGAGGTGAGACATAATGGGTTCAAGATGAATGTCCATGTTACTAGTCAACCCTGTGATGGAAATTACAGCCATTCCCTCCCATGTGTAGTGACATTTTAAATTGTATTTTAATAAATAAAGACTGCCTGATGATCGATCTGAGAGTAAAACAGCCCCACTGGTTAGTCTTACCGACCAGAGTATGGTAACACACACCTTTAATCTCAGTAGATATTATGACACACACCATAATCCCAATAGTCAAAATAGTTGCCATAGAACCTGGGCAGTGCATTCCTTTAATGATGGTGGTGTATGCCTTTAATGCCAGCCCTAGAGAGGAATATAAAATGGGGGAAGACAGCTCTCAGATAAAATCTCTTTCTGAGATTCCTAGAGGCAGAATCACTATTTCAGACTGAGGTTGAGGTAAGATCCAGTGGCTGGCTGTTTTGCTTTTTGGATCTTCAGGTTGAACCCCAATTTCTGATCCTGAGTGCTTTTTAATCGTGCATCACCCTTGAGCTCAGATTGTGATGAAAAATGAGAGCTGTAGATGGATAGCTGTGAACACCACAGACAAATGGGAAGGTGAACTAACACAGATAAGGAAGAAAGGTATAACTAAGGCTCCTGGGGGAGCATATGAGTGCTTGCAAACCAGAAGAGTCAAGAGCAAAAACAGCAGGGAGTCTATCCACCACAGCAAACACTGTGAATCTGATGTGAATCCTTGAAAACAGCAAGAGCTTTCTTGCCAGAAGCAAAGACCTGTATAGGGTTATAGTTCTCTTAGCTCACAAGTTAAGTAACCTCTGTAGGGCAAGTTCTGGACCCTTATCTCCCTATGTGAGTTAAGAATGCTAGCAGCTTCAAGAAGTCCTTGTTTTTTACTGCTGAGTAGTACTCTAATATGTTGCAGGCAAATGGATGGAAATAGAAAACACCATCTTGAGTGAGGTAAGCCAGACCCAAAAAGAAGAACATGGGATGTACTCACTCATATTTGGTTTCTAGCCATAAATAAAGAACATTGAGCCTATAATTCGGGTTCTTAGAGAAGCTAAATAAGAAGGAGAACCCAAAGAAAATCATATAGGCTTCCTCCTGAATATTAACCTTCATCAGGCGATGAAAGGAGACAGAGACAG
>NW_026067934.1:4726809-4768623 GCF_014885135.2 Alexandromys fortis | reverse complement strand
CCCCCCCCCCCCCCCCCGGGCCTTTTTGCTATATAATGCTCCTGAAAAAAAAAATAATAAAGTTGGCAGCTTGATCAGAATACAGACTTGCTGTGCATTTCTCGTGTCTCTTGTCTCTTCCTTTCTCCCCTCCAGGGCCCACGGTCCTTGGTTTCTTTTCCTGGTGGTCAGGACACTTTCTCATCCTAGATTTGTGTGACCCAGGAATTTAGGATCCTGAACATTTAGTGGCCATCAAAAATCAGCACAAGCTGATTACTTGACACAAGCTAGTAATTTTGGCAAACAGAACCTCACTTGAGAAAATGTTCCTCCCAGATTGGCCTGTAGACAAGCTTGTGATGCATTTTCATGACTGATGGTTAATGTGGGACAGCCCAGCTCACTGTGGAAAGTGCTACCCATTGGCTGGTGATCCTGGGTTGTATAAGAAAGCAGGCTGAGCCAGCCATGGGAGCAAGCCAGTGAGAAATATTACTCCATGGTCTCTGCTTCAGTTCCTGCTTCTAGGTTTCTGTTTGAGTTCCTGTCCTGGCTTCTCTCAGTGATGGGGTGTGACCTGAGAGTTGTGAGATGAAATCAACCCTTTTCCACCACCCCAAACCATGAAATTTAATCTTGTTTGATTCTTACTCAGCACATTGTATAGCTGAGATTGTGTATGCCCATAGAATGTAATACTTGTTAAAATGAGTGATAGTTCTATGTATGCATGCATGCCAAGCTCTTCTCAGTGATTCCATCACCCACTACCAATTCATTATCTGTATTTGATTGCCACAAGGTACCTCAAGATTGCTCTGTGCAGAACGATTCCATTGTTTGTCTTTCTCCTCCTTTACCTCTTTTCTTCTGTATTAGTGGTGATAATGCTTTCTGAAATACCTAATAAGATAATAAGATAAAATATGAATATTACAGTTTTACTTTTTCTTCAAACTGTATTCACTCAGATATTTTTGACCTTGGCTTTTTAATGTTACATCTGCTCACACTTCTACAAGAAATATTTGTTCACATGTTTTGTCTCTCACCTATCAAGCTTTTTGAGATGGTATATTGAACTTTAGAGGACTTAACTTTAAAGATAAAATTATATAAGAATAAATAATTGTGTTGTTTCTGTCACTAAGTTGTTAAAAGGATACAATCATTTATAGAACCAAATTATCCTGGACATATAATCAAAGCTTAGCAGATTTTGCTCCCGTTTTTGTCGTCACTCTATCTTCCCATTAAATCACATAGAGGAACTCGGTTATGGTATTATTGTGTAATAGAAATGTGGAAAGAGGGAAGCATAGAATTATTAATCCAAAGGAACCAAGTTCAGTTGCAAAAGCACAAGTTGTGGAGACCTATTGCATAGCACAGTTACTATAGTAACATATACTAAAATCCAAATATCAACGTTTTACAAAATGGATGAGTTGTCAAACTGTATTCTAAATACTCATATTTATATCCACAGATTAGTTCTGCTCATAGCCTTGGTCAGAGAAGCTTTCTTTTGCATTGAGCAGATGCAGAGGTCCATATTTTTTTTATTTTTTTATTTATTTTCGAGACAGGGTTTCTCCATAGCTTTTGGTTCCTGTCCTGGAACTAGCTCTTGTAGACCAGGCTGGCCTCGAATAAACAGAGATCTGCCTGCCTCTGCCTCCCGAGTGCTGGGATTAATTGGTTTAAAAAAAGTGTTGAGGGTAATGACCCTCAAATGCTCAGCCCAATATAGGACATTTATATCAGGCCCCCTGAGGCTTAAGAAACATTTCAGAAAAAGGTCTGAAAAGATGCCAGAGTTTGAGGATGGGGAAACATGCTGTGAAGTAGTCTGATCTTAGACATGACATAGCCATTGTACTGACTATTATTCTTTTTAAAGCGGGTGAATGTGGAGGGTAGAGACAAATATGAGACACACGAAACACGCACAGCGGAGCGGGGTGGGAAGGAGACGCAGACACGCGGCGGTCCCATGTGGATGCACTTTAATGGGGGTGGGGTAACAACAGGTAAGGTACAGGTGTGCAGACACAAGAGGGTGGAAGGGGAAAGAGAGGGCATGGCTAATGGCGATTCCGTTTTTTAACAGGGGACACAAGGGCGTCTGGGAGAAATGTCCTGCACATGTAATAGCGGTAATCCAGGGGAATGTTGGGAGCTGTAGTTTCCAAAAGGAACAACACTGACAAATTCACTGTAGCTGTGGTTACCTGCATAAGGCTTGCATTAAGATCAGGCCCTTGCACATCCCAACCTCTGCTTTCTGACATATTGACAGCTATAGTCTATTAAGTATGGAGGAATGTGATTTCTCTGATGATATAGCAGCTGGTCAGTTGTCTGTGCTCAGCTAAATAACATCCCCCCTCTACACAACACCCTCATGAAAGTAACCCTAAGTAAACTGAGTGGGATACACAATCCTAGAGACCAGACCAGGAAGTGTGAAAACAATTGATAAGAAGAAGGAATTCAGTGATAGCCAGAGGGGAATACTTAAGTATCATGGGGGAGGGCAGTATACATGATCAGGATATTATATGCATGCATGAAAGTGTGAAAGAATAAACAAAATAAATTGGTAATAAAGTAGATACTGTACTAAATGTTCTTAATCTCATAAAAAAGCAGCAAAAAATTTTTTAAAGAAAAGTTAGGTTTTGTGTCATGGATAGGTACTAATTTTCACATCCATCAAGTTGTATATATTAATTATGTACACTTTTCTGCATATAAGAAAATAATTATAAACTTTTAAAAGCAAAACAAAAAAACAAAGATGTATCTTCTCTTTTTCTCATGCACATCAGAACTAGGAGTTTTTGCTTTAGGTTTATGAACTAATATGTACTAGAGTGGTAACTGTACGCAGTGTTTGAGCATAAAGAACACTATTATGTCTGAAACAGATGAATGAACTGAGAGCTCATTGAATTAACTTCATTAGGAAATAAAATGATAAATAATATTTAATCAATCCTTGATATTCTGAAAGGAATTGCCATGAAACCTTGTTCACAAACACTTAGTGGTCTTTGACCTCCCCTTGAGTGACTGACAAAGATTATACTCTTAATTACTCAATAGCAATTCTTCTGAGTTGAGAACCTGAGCTTAAGAGCTTTTGTTTTCTCTTTGTCACAACCACAAACAAAGTATATGTTCAACTGAAGTGTTTGATGAAGACCTAGATAAATTCTGCTTAAGAAGTAAAACATAAGATGGTAATTGCCTCAGGTAATGAATGGAGTCAGGAGTGCTGCTTACGATGGACACCAACCTTGTCTCTAGTATTCAGACGACTTGGAATGTGTCCAGATAAGAGCATCGAAGCACAGATAATAACCTATAGATCTAACACTGATTTTCTACCTCTGCACATTTAAGATACATTAATTCATCATTTTATTTTCTTTGGAACATTTTTTTTCCTGGATTTTATGGAAGTGGTTTGTAGATTGGTATGTTCAATCTCGATTTTTACTGAGAGATGTGTAGGGGTTAGTAAATTATATGTCTAGGTGTGTCTCTAGGGGAGTGAGAGATGATGCTAGATCATGAGATCTCTGGTTAATTGATGGTTTAATCCACTAATGAATTTGGTCTTTTCTGACTAGATGATTGGGAGGTGGCAAGACTGGAAGATAGGTCCTACTTGGAGGAAATGGTAGCTGAGAACATGCTGGTGAAGAGTGGATCTTGGTCGTGGCCCCCTTCTCTTCATCTTTATTTCCAGGCTACTGTACCATGGACAGCTTCCACCATCACTATCTAACAGGACTGGAGCCAGCCCACCATGGACAGACACCTCTGAAACCATGAGTTAGAAAAAAAAAAAACTTTTCTTTTTTAGTTGGTATTATCAGGAACTTTGTCATCAAAAGGCTCCTAACACAGAGGCTGGATTGTCTCTTTCTTTCTTTCTTTCTTTCTTTCTTTCTTTCTTTCTTTCTTTCTTTCTTTCTCTCTCTCTCTCTCTCTCTCTCTCTCTCTCTCTCTCTCTTTCTTTCTTTTTGGAAATCACAAAAGCTAACTTGTACTACGAAACATTTTTCTCAACGCAGTAGGCACTTAGTCCTATAAGTAAGGAAAAAAAACATGTGTGTGTGTGTGCTATTAGGTGTGAATGTTTATATACAAGTGTATGCAGATTCACTTGCCTACCATACAAATAGATATCAGAATAGGGTATTGATGCTCTCTTCTATCCCTCTTCTCCCATTCCTTTGAGGCAGAGTCTCTCCCTGAGTCTAAGATCATGCCATCTTAGCTGCACTGGAAGGCAACAAGTTCCAGCAATCCTCCTATTTCTAACACAGTCTTAACTGAGGCCTTCAGGAAATGCTGCAAATGCCCAGCTTATAGCGTACATACTGATATTCAAATTCTAGTCTTCAGGACTGTGTAGAAAGTTCCCTTAACTACTGAGCTATCTCTTCAGCTCCGGGTATTTAAATAAATTAACTTTCTTCATTTTCCAAATAGTTAAAGGAACAGAATTAATCCCAATCATAAAATCTTACCCTGATCTTGTTGATTTCTGAGAAGAGCTATCTAGCTTATGGACAGACAGGTCTCAGCATTCTAGGTTATTACAAAGAAAAGACAGAAAACTTCTGATAGCTTTTGGAGCAAACCACCATGAAGCTGGCCTTTTCAAAGTCCTTGGGAAACAAGACAGCATTTCCTGTTTATAGGAAAGGCTTCTTCTACGTGTTTGGATTAATCAGAGGCTCCAGATTTGCTTGCTTGGGCAGAGCTGTTTATGCAGACTTCTAGTAAGTGTTTGTTTGGCATTTGGTATGTGAGAAACACCACTTTAGTTTCTAGTGACACTGAGACGGATAAAACAGAATATAAGTTTTCAAGCATCTTTTGATATATGTAGCTAAGGTTTTATTTCTCAAAGAGAAGACAATGAAAGGAACTATCACTTTAGAGCTACACTATTCTAAAAAGTGCTCATATTCATAAGTCCTCAGATAATGTCCTGATCCCCAAAGGTACACACGAAAGCAAAACTGTCTTTCCTGGGAACCCTCTTTGCTTTATAAAGATTCATCATTAGCTTAGGGAAACAGTGTAGTTTGGGAAGCACTGGCAATTGTATTTGTGTTGCAGGGAAAACAAGAAACACCTTTTGTTTAGCTTAGTTTAAGACAGTGAAACATTGAGTAATTTTTGAAATAGAAAATACCTCTTAAGATACCATGTAACATAATCTTGGCCTTCAGCAAAGAGTGTATCCATCAAGCCAAATCATTGGCAAAGCTTTTCAGGCTGTTGAATCCAAATTGCACTTGGCCCAGTGAATAAGGGCTTTTAAAGTCAGTAAATATTTTCCTAGGAAGAAAGCTAAATTCCTTCTTGATAAGAACTCTAGGAATAGGGGTCAAGATTGTTACTTAGTACAAGTGAAGACACTTTGGCTACTATTCTAAGAAAAAGAATGTTGGGGGCTTTCAGTAATTAAAGCTACAGTAGAGTGTTTTTTGAGGTTCACAAGATGCTAAATTATATGTTAGAAGATATAACTCGTGTATGAGAGAAACTGAAAAATAATAATTCTAATGATCTTAAGGTCATGTATATAGTCAGATCAAGAAAAGAAAGTCAGGGAAGAGAAGACTAGGATAATGATTTAGGGAGAGAATGCTGTGGGCCTACAACAGAGTGGAAAGCTGGGCAGAAAGGAAAAGTCAGAGCAAAAATCAGAAGATTTGCACAGGCACCAGGTCTTTAGAGTAAGGTTTACCTTTGTTTATTCTCATGGCCAGGAATATTGAGGCAAGAACTAGTCTCAGTAAACAATAAGAGAGTAGATGAAAGGTGAAAATTTTAAGTGGCTCACATGTTACAGAGAACAGAATATGGGGTTAAAAGGGATGCTACTAGCTCAGTAGTAGGGCCAGGACCAGTAACGATGACAAGCAGAGAATCTTTTTCAGTAGGACGCAATTGTGTAGGAGACAGTCAAGCAGACAGGATAGATGGAAACACTAAGAAGCAAGATTGGTGATGGTAGACCAGCTGGCCTTTTTAAAGTCCTTGCGAAACATACTAGGTACTATTGCTTCTTATATATGCTTACTCATAATATAACCAGTAATAATAGACTACATTATAAGTAATAATGGCTTCTAATCAGCAAAAGAAGCCTCCAGAATATCCCACAGACAACAGGTTAAATAAGAGTAAATGTATCTACTTCTACATCTTGGTAGAGGAGAGAATAAGGAGAGCACAGTAGAATTAAAGCTCTTGAGACACCTGCAAGGTCAGATGTAGTAACAACAGCTATGTGTAGCAGGTAGCAGAGAGCCATGGTCAACAGTTAACAAAGCTAGCATAGGACATGGACAGAGAATAGCTCCAACCAGTCTTTACTATGCAGGCAGTACATACACAGAGCATGATCCAGGGGTGTTATATACAGAGTGTGTGAGCCCTCCACTGGCTCAACCCATGGTAGCCTAGAGAGCAAACCAATATGTAGCCTTTGTCCACATTTTGTCATAACATTCTGTAAACACCAGACATAAAAACTGAATGGCTTTTCTCTCTCTTGGGAAAGCCTATCACTCTCAGGGCTTTCATTTTTCCTCAGCTTCTCACTTTTCTTCAATTTCACACTTTTCTAGAATTGTCTTGCATGTGCCTATAAGAATCCACATCTTCAGTCTTCCCTGGTATGAGAGACTGAGAGCCACTGTTTCAGCTTGACTTGGCCACTGCTGAGCTTCCAGCAACTTAGGTTCTTCATATAAACATAAGGGGTCCTGTTCTACTTAAAAATTTCTGCATTAATGTGTAAAAAAAAAATTTCTTCACATGGAAACCTTTTTTTTTTCCAGAGGGAAAAGAAAAACTCATGCAACTCCTAAACTCAAAGAGCTCAGAAAATGTGGTTAACAACAGCTAGGAGGAGACTCTTTGGGATAATGATCAGCCTGGGAGTTGTACAAGAATCTCCCAGAATTCAGTGTGATATGAAATTTCTGTGTTGTAGCTACCCTTGTGTGACCTGTACTTCCATAGGAAATGCCAGGGAAATTGCTAACTTGACTAGAATCACTTCTTTGGTCTGTCATCAGTGTTTTATTGTGGATGAACAGTCATTCTTTAATCTGTCTCTGAAGAAAACTCACCACCATTCTTATTAAGAAATTACTGTTTAACTGTGAGAACCTTTAACAATATAAGAACGTCTCTTCTAGCCTTTATTATGTTTTAGGTAATTTGGCTCCAGATTTACTTTGAGAATTTTTCAAAAGCACATTTTCTGTCAAGTTTAGACCTGGTTATTGGTTCACATAAATCTTTCAATTTTGCAGTGCCTGAAAATATATTCTATCTTAATTCTCATTTTTTTCATCAAATATCTTCTATCGTTCTAATGCCTCATGCTAACATTGATTTTTATCAGGAGCCATTTTGTTAAGATCTTCATATTTAGCATTGTTTCTCTGTTCCAGAGTCACAGGGCAGGGAGGGAATGGTAGAAAGCACAAACACAGGATTTTCAGTTGGATATATCTGGTTTTGAGTCTTAGTTCTGCCATTTACAGTTTGTGATCTTAAGCAATGTATCTTACTTCCCCTGAGCTTTGGTTTCCTACACTATAAAATTAGCATCACTATGGTTACTCTGTAGTACTATTTTGAGAATAAGAATTAATAATTGAGAAGTGCTCAGAACACTCCCTGGCTCTTAGTGGATAAGAGTTATTATTTTCAATATTGCTACTGGTTATTAAGCTTGGTAATCACTTGCTTTTCTTGAGAATCACAATGTGAAGAGTGCCACCTTCTTCTGGAGATGAGGAAGATTCCATGAGGAAAGTATAAAGAAAAAACTCAAAGGAAAGTTTGTGGCCTGATGTAGTAGGATTGTAGCTCACATCCCACCTTGTAGCCTCTGGGAATCAAGGAGCTATTCATAATTACACAACAAGAGAGAATTTTAATAAAACAATTAATATTAGCAACCTCAGTGTTTTCGGTCTTTTGCTATTAGACATCACACCACTCATATTCATCTTTGGTTGTTCCTGGAGCTTTCCGGTTCTATAAATGTAGACATCCATGAGTTGACCCAGCACTCCCCATTCCCACCCCACACGTAGATCTCTCTTGTTGGATACCCATGCACAATAGAAATTGTGATTGCATAACTACAAACAAACAAACAAAAGCACTGAACTCTGGCATCCAAATTCCACAAATTTGTCCAGCATAGTGAATTAAATATCTGAATCCTACCTAACAAGAGACTTCTCAGAGACATGTTTATCACTGTTGTGTGTGTGTATGTGTGTGTGTGTGGGGTGTGTGTGTGTGTGTGTCTTCCTTTACTTTTTGAAGGTTCTTTTTTTTTTTTTAATCAACAAGTAGACAAGTAGAGAGGGCAGGAAGACAGACACACTGACCAGAGAGGCACCTGACTTTTAGAGCACTTTTCTTTCTGCTCATTCCCAGCCTGAGTGACAATTGCCAAAGAGGTTCATGATGAAAAACCATATTTCTTTTTAGGCTAAATGAATTAATTAACTTCTGTTTATAAAAGGTCAGAAATTATGTAACTTTAAGAAACAAATAAATTCCAAAAATATGCCAAAACACATTCCAAAAAACAAGCGAAACAAATACAATTTCCAAAAAGCCATTTAAATGTTTTTTGTTTCTTTCCAGAACAATATTTAAGAGGGAAGTGACATTCCTGTGATTTCAGCTCCTTAGCTGAGAGCGGTAAACCATTGTGTGCTTGAATTTAATTTCTTTCCTAGAAATTAGTGGCAGCTGAGCATCCTTGGGATTTTGTAATATTCTTAATGAAAATATTTAATTTTTATTGAAAATAGATTTGTTTTTATACAATATATTCTGATAATTGTTTCCTCTACCCAAATCCATCCCATATCCTCCCTACTTTCCAGCCCACATAAATGCACACCCTCTCTTTCTCAGTAGAACATTAGAATACAACAGACATCATCATCATCATAGCAATATTATTGAAATAATGTAAAATCAAATCAAATCAGAATAGCACAAATTAACCAACAAAAAAGAGTCAAAGAAAAGGCATAAGAAACACAGACACTCTCTCTTTCTCTCTCTCTCTCTCTCTCTCTCTCTCTCTCTCTCTCTCTCTCTCTCTCTCTTTCTCTCTTTCTTTCTCTCTCTCTCACACACACATACACACACACAATCCATAAAATTATTATTTGAAATCATAATCTATAAGCAAATGATCTGTAAGGGAAAAATTGGTCAGAAAAAGCAGTGTGAGCCAAAAAAAAAAAAAAAGGCAAAAATTCTTCCAAAATGCCATCAAGTTTGTTTTGTATTGTCAATCTACTGCTTGGCCTCAGGCCCACCCTTAAGTGTGGTTCCTATAACCCAGTGATGCTCTGTTGGAAAAACTAATTTTTTCTTTTGTTAGTGTTAATTAATTAGTCATAGCTTCTGGGTTAGGAATGGGGCATGTGTTTAGGTTTCCTCTCAGCACTGGGACCTTATCTGGCATCCACAGTGCAGGCTCTGTGGATGGTGCCACCGTCTCTGACTTCATGAGTGTCAGTCCTATTGTGTCTAGGACTTGCTTTCTTGGTGTCCTCCATCCCCTCCAACTCCTATAATCTTTTTGCCTCCTCATCTTCAGGGTTCCTTGACCCCTGATGTGAGGGATTTGATGACAACATTCCAGTTAGTACTGAGTGTTCCAAGGTCACCACTCTCTTTGAATTGTTCAGTGTGAGTCTCTGTATTAATCCCACATGCTACAACAGGAAGTATCTCTGATGATGGGTGAGCAAATTACAGGTTTGTAAGTATAGAAGAATGTCATTAGGGGTCATTTTATTGCTATGTTCCTTTAATAGAATGATAGTATTTAGTTTTACCCTAGGTCAATGGCCTCTCTGGTTTTTGGCCAAGGCAGTGTTGGGGATGGGTTCCATCTCAAGGAGTGGGCCTTAATTTCAATCACATAGTGGTTTGTTATTCTGACAACTTTTAACTACTGCACCAGCATATTTTGTAGCCAGATCACCATTGGAGATTACAGGTTCTTTAGCTGGGTTGGTAGTTATCTTTCTCTTCTGGTAGTGTGAAGAGGACTTCTAAGTACCATGAACTAATTGGTAGGGGTAAAGGCTCTAGGTAGACCCCAGTTCTGCTTCTTCAAATTCAGTGATTCTTCTAGGTGTTGCCTTCATCAATAAGTCCTTACCATCAGTTTCTTGGAGAGCAGCCAGTAATCTTGGCAATATCCTGAATTGTTTGAGAGTTTTTACTTGGGCTCCCTTTGCCAGCATCCCCAGTACTGGAAGTTTCATTTGAAGGTGAGAGATGTCCAACTGGGGCTTTGTTTCCCCAGTTATTTGATAATTCCAATTTAGATATTTTTCATATACATATATATTTTAAGAAGCTTTTTACTCTACTAGGTTTCCATTTGACCCTTCAAATGGCTCTTAGATTTAGCTGCCTCTCCCCTTACATGGCCTTTCATTATTTACACCAATTTCTTTTTCCATGTATTTATAGCATATGTCAATGAAGTTTAAAAAAAAAAGCATATGACTTTAGGAAATTAACACCTGGAAGTCATGGAAAACCCCTTTTACAAGAACACGTTCTTTCTTCATTTTCCTAAAGTTAAAATAGAACTAAGTACATTTCTCCACAAAGTCATCTTCCATTAAAGGTACGTGCTGCCACTTTGTAGGTTTTTCCGTCCTTCTAATTTATGCTGTCACCTGTTGACAATGATTTGGAAACATTTACATCTATTCACTGGGCTCCCACCTCAAGGCACACAGTGTTCTGTCTTCTAACGTACTTTAAAGGGCGGAAGGGCGTAGACATGAGGCAACAGGGGTCTGGGCTCTGCATTCGCTGTGAGGAAGCAGAGAGAAGGTTAGGGTTCAGAATTTGAAGGTTGATGTTTAAAAAAGCCATGGATAAGGGAATATGCCAATAATTCTCGTTGGTCTTGTTGCTTTTTAAAAATTCTCTTAAATTGTTATTGTGTAAGCTATTCTCTTGGTTTTTTAAATCATTTTTTTCCTGATTAATTCCTCTCCTTGAAAATTTAATTTTGTAGGTAAGCTACAACTCTATTTTGTAATAATTATTCATTTGTGCTCTATATTTCCAAAGAGTAAGAATTATTTTATTGTACACCCTCCCCCCATATTTCCTCCTGTGTCACTGATGTCACTCTCAGCAGACATCCAAGCTCCATATGAGCTTATTGAGTTTAGGAGCCAGATGGCAGAAACGATGTGGTGTAAGAAGAGCTCCATTTGCAGTAAGGAGTCTTGGCTTCTGGGCTATTTTACTAGAAAACTGTAGCACTCATCCTTTGTCTGGGGAACACAGAGGATGAAGCTCCCCTGACAGCATGAGACTGGTTCGGGGTCCGAGTCCACGGAGAATGGAGCATTCTCAATGCTGCCTTCATATGAAATTCATTCCTTCACTCCACTAATATGTATTCAGCAGTGCCTGCATTAGGGATTAAAGGGTTTGCCCCAGCAATAGACGCTGATATGTAAACAGAGAGCTGTCATGAGTGGTGTGGTCCCTATAGCTTCTCAAATAGGCTCTTGCTGCTTCTCCGCATGATACAGTCAGCTGTGGCTGGGACCCATCTCTGCGGCCTTGTGGATGAAACATTTAAAACTTATGGATGAATTGAAAACCAAAGACTTTTCCAACAGTGGAAGGCTCATTGCCAAGGGTGCCACACAAAAAGAGGAGCGCTTCATATCTAGGCTATGTGATCTGTTGAACTGTGTCCTCCTCAAAATATACATTTGAAAATCCTTAATCCACAGATATTAAAATATGATATTGATTAAGGTTGTGATTTTTACATTTTCTAAAGTTTAAATGAGATCAGTAGGGTGGGACTTAAAATAGTATAAATTAGCACCTGGGGGGGGGGGGCTGGCAGTTTACTAAGACTGTCACTGTAAAGCAGTAAATCGGGTTGCTTAAATAACAAGTTTGTTTTCTATTGTAATGGCTCCTGTCTATTGCTGTGAAGAGACACCATAACCACAGCAACTCTTATGAAAAAAAGAATTTAACTGGGGTTTGCTTCCAGTTTCAGATGTTTAGTCCATTGTCTAAAAGTCCATCAGGATTAGTGAATAAAGAAACCTCTTCTGGATTGTGGATATCCGTCTGCTCATGTATCTTTATTTGACCTGAATTACCTTGTCAGGGCCTCATCTCTAAGCACACTGTGGGCAAAAGCTTTAACAGCAAAGATTTGGAAAGACAGTGGCGAGTAAGACACAGCAAAAATATGGGCATGGAGAGGAGGTTGAGTCTGATGATACGTGAGAAGATACAAGGAGAAAACCTGGAGAGATCCTTCCCAATGAATACTCAGAGGGAACCAATCCTGCCAAATACCTCCTGGCATCTAGAACATCGGAAGTAGGTGAAGGCATGTGACCACAACACTTTGTTCTAGGATTTTAAGCAAACCAACATAGTTCTTGTAGTCTCGTAAAGTGGAAGTAGTCTGTGTAATAACCTTTGAACACAGCTTTGCTCAAAGGAAAAAAAAAAAATCTGAAGCCAACTTTGAGAGCAAACCTAAGAGTTTCTCCTGCCCATTTGTTTTCTATTTCAGAACAGCATGGCTGATCATGTCACCATCCAGACTTCTGGACACATCAGAGCAGTTATTGTCAGAGTGAGAGAGAGCTGAAAGCTTAACCTGAAAATTCAGATGGAGTCTTCCATTGCTTTGTGCAGAAGAATGGAAAACATGAGGCGGAGGATTCATGAAGGGAGAGAATAGGAGTTCAGGCAAGCATAAGGAAGCTACAAGAACTCACATAAGAGTTCTGAAGTGGAATGAATCACTTAAAGGATAGTGCAGGAAAATGCTTTTGTAGACAGTGATTCAAGAACACATGGGAGTCATGTGATAAGAGTCACCCACCAGTGATAGTGAGAAAGCAGGAAGGCAAGTTCACACTGAGCATTCTTGGCCGAGAGGGCATATCTCTCTTCAGAGAAGAGTTCCCAGCCATGGAAAAGACCAAGTATCTAAGACCCCTAACCTCCTGTGGGAAAACTCGTGTCCTTCTCACATTAGAACATTTCCTTTGAACAAGAGACAGTCTCTCTGATAGTAAATCATGGGCCATAATTTACTCTCATGACTCAGTGGGCGTAACAGAATCTGACATATATGATGTATGAACTCAAAGTTCTGACTAGGAAATGAAGTAGATTTTAGCAAAGTTCATTTTTTTATCTGTTGAAAATGTTTCCTACATTCTCTTTCTGTCTCTCTCTCTCTGTCCCTGTTTCTGTCTGTCTGTCGTTCTGTCTGTCTGTCTGTCTCTCTTTCTGTCTCTCACACACAGTTGCTAAAGATATGGATGCCAATTCATCAATTTTAGTCATCTCTCTTAACAGGTTAAATTTTCAACACTCAGAATGGCTTTCTTATTTTCAGTGGAGAAAGTGGAATCACAATGTAATAGAAGCTGTTTATTTTTGTGAAGGAGAAGAAAATGGAGTGAAATCATCGGTGGGTTTTTAATGCCAGATTTTCTTATTTAGAACATTGTTACTGATAATATGGCAGAAAATACGTAGCTGAGTAACAGGGTCACTCAGTCATAAAATTCTCCTAATATGGAAAATGACAGACCCAAGCTGTGTGCTGACAAATAAGGTCAGTGCTCACCTTTTATTCATATGATTTCTTTGGAAATTCCCATGGAAGGCTGGAAAACTGAATGCACATTCCAGTGATGTGCATGATTCTTGTTTCTGGAAACAGCATCTCATAAATCAGCAACAGGTACCAATTCTTCTAATTTTACTATTTTTACTTTTCTAAAACTGATGGTAGCAAACAGAATTAGGGAATTTAATTTCAAATACATGATCCTGTAAAAACTTATCTGTAGTAATCTAAAGGAACATGATGTATAAAAAATTCCAAAATAAACATGTGTACTCAAAACATTGCTGACATATTTACTTTTTCATTGAAACCAAAACACCAAATACACATTTACATATTTAAGGATTTCAAATTTAGTTGTCAGTTTAACAAAGCCTAAGTTGTTGATTTTTTTTAGCAAAACAGTAAAGTAGAAAATAAAAATAAATTGGCTTGTTCTAACAGTGTCCCATGGAAATAACTATAGCCACTTTGGTCATTGATGAACTGTCTACAGTAGTGCAGATTAGGCAAATAAAAACAAAGATTGCCTTATTTAGCTCAAGCAGGAAAAGAAATATTTTTCTTAACATTTAGTATCCCATGAAGAAGAGGCAGACAATGAAGATACTAAATTCAAGAAAGCAAAATCAGTACACTGGGGGAGGGTTTTGTTTAGACTCAGAGACACATTATCTCCACCCCCATTTACACCATGAAAGGCCCTCATTAGCTGTTCTTCAAATGTCCAATACAGACATCAATGACCATTTTACTTCTTAGTTTTAAGGTACTAAACACTTGATCTGAAGCCATGGCATCCAAAGCTAGCTAACTGACATGTTGTGGGCATGGTTGCATAATACTTTGTGACATTTTGTTTTTATTGAATAATAGCAAATCACATGAATTTTTGAGAATTTGCCATTCTTCTTCGTGGTAACTACTGGGATCTACAAAATTCTTTTATTGTTGAATGCTTTCCTCTGACGTGTATATGTGTTCTATGATAAGCACACCAAACCCTATCTATCTATCTATCTATCTATCTATCTATCTATCTATCTATCTATCTATCCTCTTTCATCTCTAACACTACATATATTCCATGACTGTGATTGATTCGTATTGGCCCAACTTTTTAAAACTCCCATTAGTAAATTTCTTATTTTATAGTAGTGTTTCTAAAATATGAAATGACATATGACTGAATGAACAAAACCTTATTGTTTTTTTTTTAAATTAATTAACAAAACCTTACTGATTAATGTGGTGATAATTCCTTTGAAATTTGGTTTCTGCTTGGGATAAATTCCATTTAACAAAAGGAGAAACTAATTATATATAAACATATTTTTCTTTATAACAGAGATTTTACTGAATGGGTTCAGTCAAAGATGAAATTAGTGACTACGTTGTGACACTTAAAATAGTCCATGACTAGGTTACAATTGATTTGTTGAACTTGTGGGAAAATAGTTAAGGAGATGGAATTAGCTTTAGAGGAAACTTTGGGAAGGAGGTATTTAACACTTATGTGTTAAAATCATAATTAAGAGTTTTAAAACTCTGTAGTCCAGGTTGGCCTCGAACTTGTGATATCCTACCTCTGCATCCTTCAGCAAATCCTACCGGTGTGTGCCACCACAATCACACTTGCTAGAAGCCTAGGTAGGCTGCCTGCCTATGGAATTCCTCCACTCTCACAGTGCTATCCAAAACACTAGGCCTAATCCCCCTATCCTCCTTATTGCCATATCCCAGCCTACAACTTATACAGAGACTACTTGCTGGACCAGAAGCCACACCAACAATCAGAATGCCAGGTAGGCTCATACTATGAAGAGAACACCTGCCTGGAACTGGAAACTGTTTAGCTCAGAGTCCTAGAGTAGAACCAAACACAACTTGGAAAAAAAAATCAATAAAATTACTCTTTTTTTATTTTTATTGAGCTCTACATTTTTTTTCTGCTCCCTTTCCTGCCTCTCACCTCCCCTTCAACCTTCTCCCAAGGTTCCCATGCTCCCAATTTACTCAGAAGATCTAGTCTTTTTCTACTTCCCATGTAGATTAGATCTACGTATGTCTCTCTTAGGGTCTTCATTGTTGTCTAGGTTCTCTGGGATTGTGGTGGTTTGTAGGCTCATTTTCTTCACTTTATGTTTAAAAAACCACTTATGAGTGAGGACATGTGATAATTGTATTTCTGGGTCTGGGTTACCTCACTCAATATGATGTTTTCTAGCTCTATCCATTTACCTGCAAAATTCAAGATGTCAATATTTTTTTCTGCTGTGTAGTACTCCATTGTGTAAATGTACCACATTTTCCTTATCCATACTTTGGTCCATGGTCATTTAAGTTGTATCCAGGTTCTGATTATGACAAACAATGCTGCTATGAACATAGTTGAACACATGTCCTTGTGGCACGAATAAGCATCCTTTGGATATATACCCAAAAGTGGTATTACTGGGTCTTAAAAGAGGTTGTTTCCTAATTTTCAGAGAAATTGCCACACTGACATCCAAAGGGGCTGTACCAGCTTGCATTCCCACCAGCAATGCAGGAGTGTTCCCTTTACTCCACAACCTTTCCAGCATAAGTTGTCATTAGTGGTTTTGATCTTGGCCATTCTTACATGTGTAAAATGGAATCTCAAAGTTGTTTTGATTTGCATTTCTCTGATGACTAAGGATTTTTAGCATTTCCTAAAGTGTCTTTCAGCCATTTTAGATTCTTCTGTTGAGAGTTCTCTGGTTAGGTCTGCATTCCCACTTTTTTATTCAATTGTTTGTTCTTTAGATGATCAATTTCTTGAGTTTTTGTATATTTTGGAGATCAGACTTCTCTGTCTGATGTGGGGCTAGTGAAGATCTTTTCCCATTCTGCAGGCTGTTGTTTTTATGTTGTTGACAGTGTCCTTTGCTTTACAGAAGCTTTTCAGTTTCAGGAGGTCCCATTTATTAATTGTTTCTCTCAGTGTCTTTGTTGCTGGGATTATATTTAAGAAGTGGCTCCAATGCCAATGCATTCAAGTGTACTTCCAACTTTCTCTTCTATAAGATTCAGTGTGGCTGGCTTTATGTTGAGGTCTTTGATCCATTTGGACTAGAATTTTGTGCATGGTGATAGATATGGGTCTATTGTCATTCTTCTACATGTTGACATCCAGTTATTCCAACTCTATTTGTTATATATGCTTTCTTTTTTCCATTTGATATTTTTTGCTTCTTTGTTCAAAATCAGGTGTTCGAAGGAATGTGGATTAATATCTGGGTCTTCTATTAGGTTCCATTACTCCTCCTGTCTGTTCTTATGCCAATACCAGGCTGTTTTCAGTACTGTAGCTCTGTAGTAGAGTTTCAAGTCAGGGATTGTGATGCCTCCAGAAGGTCTTTTATTGTACAGGATTGTTTTAGCTATCCTGGGATTTTTGCTTTTCCGTATGAAGTTGAGTTTTTTTTTTTTTTTTTTTTTTTTTGAGGTCTGTGAAGAATTTTGCTGGTATTTTGATGGGCATTGCATTGAATCTATAGTTTGCTTTTGGTAAGATTGCCATTTTTATTATGTTAATTCTACCTACCCAAGAGCATGGGATAACTTTCTGGTGTCTTCTTCAATTTCTTTCTTCAATGATTTAAAGTTCTTGTCATACATGTCTTCCACGTGTTTGGTTAAAGTTACTCTGAGATATTTTATGCTATTTGTGGCTATTGTGAAGGGTGTTGTTTCTCTGATTTCTTTCCCAGCCCTTTTATCATCTGTGTACAGGAGGGCTACTGATATATTTTTTTTTTTTTTAGTTAATCTTATACCCTGCTATATTACTTAAAGTGTTTATGAGTTGTAGAAGTTCCTTGGTAGAATTTGTCTTGTTGACCATGTCCTTTGCTTTACAGAAGCTTCTCAGTTTCAGGAGGTCCCATTTATTAATTGTTTCTCTCAGTGTCTGTGCTATTAAGGTCTGTGCTATTTAGGAAGTGGTCTCCTGTGCCAATGCATTCAAAGTGTACTTCCAACTTTCTCTTCTATGAGATTCAGTGTGGCTGGCTTTATGTTGAGATATTTGATCTATGTGGACTTCAGTTTTGTGCATGGCAATAGATATGGGTCTATTTTCATTCTTCTACGTGTTGATATATAGTTATGCAGCACCATTTGTTAAATATGCTTTCTTTTTTCCATTTGATATTTTTTGCTTCTTTGTAAAAAAGCAGTTGTTTGAAGATGTGTGGATTAATATCCAGGTCTTTGATTCCATTCCATTGGTCTTCCTGTCTCTTTTTATGGCAATACCAAAACTACACTTAATGATATTCTATTGTACTCATAGATGGTTTCTTAGACAGAGAATCTTCCTACAGCAGCTGATGAGAGTAGATGCAGAGACCCACTGCCAAACAGTAGGAATACCCCATGGAAGAAGTGGAGGAAGGATTGTAGGAGCCAAGAGGGGTCACGAAAACCAAAATAACACTACCCACAGAATTAACTAAGCCTGACTCAAAGGGGCTTACTAAGAGTGAATTGATAATTACGGTATCTGCATTGGTCTGCATTAGGTCTCTGCATATATGTTGAAATTGTTTAGCTTGGGATTTTTTGGAGACTCTCAATATCAGGAGTTGGGATGACTGTGACTCTTTTGTCTGCTCTTGGGACCCTTTCCTTCTACTTGGTTGCCTGGCCCAGCCTTGATCTGAGGGTTTATGCCAAGTCTTATTGCATCTCGCTATGCTCTGTTCAGATGATATCCCTGGGAGGAACAGTGGGTTTGAGAGAAAGAGGAGGATGTGGGGAAGAGAATCTTTGGTTAGGATGTATTGTATAAGAGAATAAATAAAAATAAAAAAGACCTGGAAAATCAAGATTTGTTGAAATAGATTATATTAGTTATTTAAATAATATGTCATAAATCAAACCAGATATAGGTCCATATATCTACAGCCTCCTGAATTTTCATAAAGGTACAAAAAGCATTCAATTGGATAAAAGATAGCTTTATTAACAAGTGACACTTGGAAAACTGCATATCTACATGCAGAAAAATGAAGCCAACCCTTCCCTCTCTACTTGCACACAGATCAATTGCAAATGGATCAAAGAGCTCAATGTCAGACCTCAAACTCCGAAACTTCCAAATGAAAGAGTAGGTGCTGTACTTTAGGATATAGGCTCAGGGAAGAATTTTCTAAATTGACTTCTAGTATCCCTTCAAACACGACGACAATCAGCAAGTCAGACGCCATAAAATCAAAAAGCTTTTGCATTATGAATCAAACTGTTAATACACCGAAGAAGCTCCACACACAATGGAAAAACAATTTTTGCCAGCTGCAGGTCAGACAAAGAACCAGTATTTGGAATGTGCAAGGAACTCACAAACATTAAGCACCAAGACAATATACAAATCAGTTACAAAGCAGACAAAGATTTCTCAGAAGATGAAATTCAAATGACAAATAAATGCATGAAAAAGTGTTCACCAGCTTTAGCCACCATGGAGATGCAAACTGAAACCATTTTAAGATTTCATCTTAGCATATAGGTTTCACCCTTCCTCAAAGAAATATCTCCTTGCAATAGAAAGAGAATTACAGAAAACTACAACTTATCAAAATATAGAGAGTAATTGATCATATGGTGCTCAGCCTCAGCTGATAGATACATCTACAACATAACTCCTAGACCTAAGGCTCTGACACCATAGAAGAGAGTGTAGCAAGACTGTAAGAGTCATAGGAACAGAAAGTTTACTGTGAGATTGTTCCCAATCAGGGTTAGAGAAACTATGCTGTGAAGTCTCATCAACAAGGCTGCTTATATAAGACCCAGTCAAGCATAACTTATGCTAGCATGGAAGGAGGGAATTTCATGAGACCTCAACCCTATACAAAGGATTAGAGAAAACTACGAGTGAGTGACAGCCAAGAAAGCAGGCCAGAGACAGAGACCTCTGTGGGACTGGACGCAAGTCAGCAACTTCGACTGGAGCAGCCCTTGCAAGTGACCTCTGCAGGAACAGGTACCCGGGAGTGACTGCCAAGGGAACAAGCCGAAGCCAGAGACTTCTGTGGGAGCAGGCCTGAGCCAGGGACATCTATCTGCTGGAGAATGCCTGAAAAATCAACCTCCACCAGAGCAGGCCCAAGGCAGCGACCTCCACAGAAGGCACAAGGTATTGACCACCAAGGAAGCAAGCCCAAGCTAGAGACCTCAGTGGGACCAGCTCAAACCAGGGACCTCAACAAAAATAGTTTTAAGTCACTGACCTCTGCTGGAGCAGGCTTGAGCCAGACAGCAATCTCCGCCATGGCAGACCCAAGCCAGCAAACTCAGGAGGAGCAGCCCCAAGCAAGCAACCTTTTTGGAAGCAAGACCAAGAACCACTGGGATTGAAGAGTAACCACTAGGGGCACCAAGCTACATCTGTGAATAATAAGTGACCTCTGGTGGCTAGAACCATGCTCCTGACTTTACCACAGGAGGAAGCATCTGAGCCTTGAATCCACTGGTACCTGGAAGATTGATCACCAGAGAACAGCATCAACTACAGTAATCAGAGGAAAAGATGGATAAACAAGGTATAAACATACTCAACCCCACAAAGAACACACAACATCAACAAAAACTAGTGGCTCTATAACAGCAAGACTTGAACACTCCAATAAAGATGAAGCAGAAGAAAATGACCTAAAACATAACTTCAGAAAAATGTTTTCATTTTAAAAATGAAAAATTCCCTCAAAGAAATGAAGGAAAGGACAAACAAAAAATTGGAAGAAATCAACAAATCCTTATATAAACCCAAGAAAAAAAGCAATCAAACAGATGAAAGAAGTGATTCAAGACTTGAAAACCAAAATAGAGACAATAAATAAAACACAAACTGAGGGAAATCTAGAAATGGAAAATATAAGAAAAAATGATCAGGAACCAAAAATGTGAGCATAAACAACAGAAAACAAGAGCTGGAAGGGAGAATCTTAAGTGCTGAAGATACAGTAGAGGAAACAGACTCATCAGTCAAAGAAAACATTAAATCTAACAAAAGCTTAACATGCAATATCAAGGAAAAAACTAAAGCTAGAAGAAGTCCAACTCAAAGGGAAAGACAATATATTCAACAAAACCATAAGAGAAAACTTTCCTAACTTAAAGAAAGATATGTCTATGAAGATACAAGAAGCTTACAAAATACCAAATAGACTGGATCAAAACCAAAAGTCCCCTTACCACATAATAATCAAAACACTAAAGATACAGAATAAAGAAAAAAATATTAAGAGCAGAAAAGGAAAAAGGCCAAGTAGCATAAAAGGCAGACCTATCAGAATTACACCTGACTTCACAATTAAAACAGTGAAAGCCAGAAGTTCCTGATCAAGCATTATGCAGACATTAATGGACCACGAATGCCAGCTCAGACTACTATATCCAGCAACACTTTCAGTCACCACAGACTGATAAAACAAGATATTCCATGACAAAACTAGATATAACCAATACCTGGCCGCAAACCCAGCTCTACACAAAGTACTAGAAGGAAAACTACAACCCAAGTAAGGTATCCACATCTACAAAATTACAGACAATAGATGATCTCACAGTAGCTAATCCCAAAAAAGGGGGAAACACACAATAATATCACCAACAACAAAATCTAAAATAACAGGAAGTAGCAATCATTGGTCATTAATATCTCTTAATATAAAGGGACTCAACTTACCTATAAAAAGGCACAGGCTAACAGATTGGACATGAAAACAGAGTCACTCCTTCTGCTGCATACAAGAATCATACCTCACTCTCAAAAACAGACATTGCCTCAGAGTAAAGGGTTGGGGAAAGTTTTTCCAATCAAATGAACCTAAGAAAGAAGATGGTATAGTTATCCTAATATCTAATAAAATAGCCTACAAACTAAAACCAATCAAAATGGACAAAGAAGTACATTTCATATTAGTCACAGGAAAAAAATCCATCAAGACGAAATCTCAATACTGAACATATATGCCCCAAATATAAGGGTACCCTCATATGTAAAAGAAACACTACTAAAAGTTAAATCACACATTAAATCTCACGCACTAATAGTGGGAGACTTCAAGTCCCCACTCTCACCACTGGACAGGTCTATCAGACAGAAAATTAACATAGAAATAAGGGAACTAACCGATGTTATGAACCTAATGGGTTTAACAGACATCTCTAGAATATTCCATCCAAACATTACAGAATATACTTTCTTCTCAGCACTTCATGGAACCTCTTAAATATTGATTTCATACTAGCTAAAAAAAAAAAACAAACCTCCAGTGATACAAAAAATTTGGAATAACCCCATGTATCTTATCGGATCACCATAGCTTAAAATTAGAATTCACCAGCAACACTAATTTCAGAAAGCCTACAAATTCATGGAAATTAAACAATGCTCACTTGAATCATCAATGGGTCAAGGAAGTAATAAAAGAAAAAATAAAAAAACTTCCTAAAATTCAATGAAAATGAAAACACAAATGACCACACAGCATACCCAAATTTATGGAACACAATGAAATTTAAGAGGAAAATTCATAGCATTATATGTCTATGTAAAGAAGATGGAAAAATCCCACACTAGTGAGTTAACAGAACACCTGAAAACTCTAGAATAAAAAGAAGCAAACTCACCCAGGAGGATTAGATGGCAGGAAATAATCAAATTGAGAGCTGAAATCAATAAAATACAAACAAACAAAAAAAACAATAAAAAAATTAATGAGACCAAGAATTGGGTCTTTAAAAAAAATCAACAAAATCAACCTTAATCCAAAACTAACCAAAAGACAGAGATAGAATATTAAAATTAACAAAATTGAAAATGAAAAAGGAGACATGACAACAGAGACAGAGGAAATCCAGAGAATCATTAGGTCATCTTTTGAAAAACTGTACTCCACAAAACTGGAAAAGTTAAAATAAATGGACAATTTTCTGCATAAATATCATTTACCAAAATTAAATAAAGACTAGAAAAGCAAATTAAATAGACCTTTAACTGCTAAAGAAATAGAGTCATTAAAAATCTCCCAAGCAAAAAAANTGATTCCACACAATAGGAACAGAAAGAACATTGCCAAACTCTTTTTATAAAGCTACACTTACCCTGATACCCAAACTACACAAGGATATTACTAAGAAAGAGAATTACAGACCAATCTCACTCATGAACATTGGTGTAAAAATACTCAATAAAATACTGACAAACCAAATTTAAGAGCACATCAGAAAAATCATCCACCATGATCAAGTCGGCTTCATCCCAGAGATGCAGGGATTGTTCAACATACAAAAATATGTCAATGTAATCTTCCATATAAACAAACTGAAGGAACAAAAAAAAAAAAAACACATGATCATCTCATCATATGCTGAAATTACAAAATATAACATCCCTTCATGATAAAGGTCTTGGAAAGAGCAGGGATACAAGGAACATACCTAAACATAATAAAGGCAATACAGCAAACCAACAACCAACATCAAACTAAATGGAGAGAAATCAGGAATAAGGCAAGGTTGTCCATTCTCTCCATATCTATTTAATATTGTATTTTAGGTTCTAATTAGGGCAATAAGACAACAAAAGGAGATCAACAGGATTTAAATCAGAAAAGAAGAAATCAAACTGTCACTATTTGCCAAAGATATGACCCCAATAATTCTACAAAGAAACTTCTACAACTCATAAGCACCTTCAGTAATATAACAGGATACAAGATTAAATAAAGAAAATTTGTAGACATACTGTACACAGATGATAAATGGGCTGTGAAAGAAATCAGAGAATCAACACCTTTACAAGAGCCACAAATAACATAAAATATCTTGGAGTAACTCTAACCAAACAAGTGGAAGACCTGCATGATAAAAACTTTAAATCTTTGAAAATAATGAAGAATACACTAGGAAGTGGAAAGATCTCTCATGCTCTTGGGTAGGTAGAATTAACACACTAAAAACGGCAATCTTACCAAAAGTAATCTACAGATTCAATGCAATGCCCATCAAAATCCCAGCAATTTTTTTCACAGACCTCAAAAGAACAATACTCAACTTCATATGGAAAAGCAAAAGACCCAGGATAGCCAAAACAATCCTGTACAACAAAGGAACTTCTAGAGATATCACAATTCCTAAATACGAACTCTATTACAGCGCTACAGTGCTGAAAACAGCCTGGTATTGGCAATAAAACAGACAGAAGGACCAATGAAACCAAATTGAAGACCCAGATATTGATCCACACTGCTATGAATACCTGATATTTGACAAGAAGCATAAAGTATAAAATAGAAAATCAAAAGTATATTCAACAAATGTTGCTGTCATAACTCAATATGAACATGTAGAAGAATTGAAATAGATCCATATCTATTGCCATGCATAAAACTCTAGACCAATTAGATCAATGATCTCAACTTACATGCAACCAGAGTGAACCTCATAGACGATAACGTGGGAAGTACACTTGAACACATTGGCACAAAAGACCACCTCCTAAATATAACCCCAGCAGCACAGACACTGAGAAAAACAATAAATGGGACATCCTGAAACTGAGAAACTTCTATAAAGCAAAGAACATGGTCAACAACACAAAATGGCAACCTACAGAAGGGGAAAAGATCTTCATCAACCCCTTATCGGATAGGCGGATGATTTCCAAAATGTACAAAAACTCAAGAAATTGGTCATCAAAAGAGCAAATAATCCAATAAAAATGAGGTACATACCTAAACAGAAAATTCTCAACAGATGAATCTAAAATGGCTGAAAGATATTTTAGGAAACCCTTGAAATCTTTAGCTATCAGAGAAATGCAAATCAAAAAAACTTTGAGATTCTATCTTACAACTGTAAGAATGGCCAAGATCAAAAACACTGATGACAACTTATGCTGGAGAGGATATGGGATAAAGAGAACACTCTTTCATTGTTGGTGGGAGTGCAAGCTGGTATAACCACTTTGGATTTCTCTGAAAATTAGGAAATAACTGTCGGAGCCCGTTTGGGTCCAACACAAACTCCCTAACTTGGCTGGAACGGAGTCGCGAGGAATAATCAGACACAATTTACACGGTCATCTTGGAAAAGGCCAGACCCTCCGTTTATTGTCCCAACATCTTATATATCCATCCCAAATGAGCGAGAGCATACAAAGGCTGTTGCCTGGGCAACCAGGTGCCTGGGCTTTAGTCACGTCTAGCAGTCAGGTAGGCCCTGAATTAGCATCTCTATAAGATAACCTTCAAATTGCATAAGGAAAGAGACCCCAAACATCCTGACCAGTTTCAGTCAACACCTCTTCTCAGGTAATTCACACTTTAACAAAGGAAGCTAGGAGCAAGGCATCCTGACTTTTGTTAAGGGCAGACAGCTTGTCTGCAGAGCTATGTATCAGCTCAAACCGGGGCAATGGCTTTTGTGGCATATCAGAATATGCGCCCACAAATAACCTTCCTCAAGTCCCAGGAATATCACTTTTGGCTATATACCCAAGGGATACTCAGTCATACCACAAGGCTATATACTCAGCTATGTTCATAACAACATTATTTGTCATAGGCAACACTTTGAAACAACCTAAATACCTCTCTCCTGAAGAATGAATAAGGAAAATGTAGTACATTTACACAATGGAGTACTACACAGCAGAAAAAAGTAATGACATCTTGAATTTTGCAGGTAAATGGATGGATCTAGAAAACAGTATATTGAGTGAAGTAAGCCAGACTCATAAAAACAAATATAGTATGTACTCACTCATAAATCAAAGAACATCCAGTCTACACTTCACAATTCCCAGAAAACCTAGACAACAAATAGGTCCCTAAAAGAGACATATTTGCATCTAATCTACATGAGAAGTAGAAAAAGACAAGATCTCCTGAGTAAGTTGAGAACATGGGTATCATGGGAGAGGACTTAAGGGGAGAAGAGAGAAAGAGAGGGGAGCAGAGAAAAATATATAGCTCAATTAAAATAATTTAAAAAAGAATTACAGAAAACTAAAGAATACCGAGGATAGGAAAAATAATCCTTCCTATGCAATATCCCCTAATTGCCTTTCCAATACCAAGCGTTCAGCCCTAAAATCCTGCACATACAAGTAACATTATTTGGAATGAGCAAGTTCTATTGATATAGTTATGTAGTTAGGGGTATTGTGTATGAGTGCAACAACAAGTAAATAGAGGACCAAGACTTTGGAAGATAGCAAATGGGTACATAAGAGAGTGGGAGGGAAGAAATGGAAGCAGAGAAGAATGAAATATTTCAATTTAGACTATTTTTTAAATGACAACATATACTTGTGAGGGGTGGTCATAGGAAAATCCTCAGGCATTGATTGTGGGAGTACAAACTAGTTCAGCCTCTTTGAGTTTGAGGCCAGCATGGTCTATACAGTGAGTTCTACAACAACTAGGACTCTGCAAAGAGACCATGTCTCAAAAACAAAAACAAACAATTATAAACCACAGTTCTAATTCATCAAAGAACTAGAAATAGGTGTACTTTATGATCCAGCTATGCTGCTTCTGGGCACGTATTTAAAAGATTATTAACTACTTCACAGACTCATGTTTATCTGTGTTTATAGCTATAATAATCACAGTAGTTATACATAAGCAGCCTATACGCCAATAAATTGAGAAATGGGATATCTGTGTGTGTGTGTGTGAATTTTATTCAGCTATAAAAAAAATGAACTTAAGAAATTTTTAGCTAGATGGATGGAGCTGTAAAACATATTGAATGAATGACCCAAAGACTACAAATGTTTGCATGATCTCATACATATTGATCTTAGCTTCAATTTCTTAGACTTGTGAGTTCAATTTTGAATACCTCATAAACCAGGAGATATGAAAATATTAATTTGTGTGGAGGGGTAAGGAATATCATAAAGGTGGAATAATAGTGGGGCACAGATGATATGAAAGAGAAAAGGGCAATGGTAGAGAAGGATGTTTAAATGGGGACCGGAATGACAGAGCATAGCAAAAAGGGAGTGTTGAAACAAAGAAACTAACAATAATGTAGGGATAAGCCCAGCCCCTTAGGGGGCGTGTTCACCTCGGGCGAATGTTTACTCATAAATCTGGCTAGCGGGAGCCTGCGCCCTCTCTGCTTCCCTGTTTGTCGCGGGAACCTATGGTCCTGTAAGTCTATTTCCCCATTAAAGCTGTATATATTATTACAATCTGTCTGAATTCATTTACGCCGTTATGCAGTAAGAATGTTTGGAAAAGACGTATCTACCTACTATTTTTTATAAGTTTCCTACATTCATTCATATATACACAATACATACATGACTATATACATTGAGTTGTTGAGAATTATCCTACAGAGGATGATGTTCATCCTGGAAAGTCTTAGGTTAACAAATATAAAGCTCATTTCCAGGTGTGAGATACCACCTATCAGGTTGTTGGTCAGAAGTGTCCTAGGGTCAGGCGGTAGGGCACATGCCTTTCATCGTAGCACGTGGGAAGCAGAGGCAGGCAGATCTCTGTGAGCTGAGGTCAGCCTGGTCTACAAGAGCTAGTTCCAGGACAGGCCCCAAAGCTACAGAGAAACCTTGTCTCGAAAAACCAAGAAAAAAAAGTGTCTAGGGATTCCCAAGCAACAGAGGCCATTGTAAGTGCTCTTGGTTACTTACCATACAGGATGGCTAGACCATATAATAGAAGATGCACACATTGATCAAAAGACATGGAAAAGATTAGTTGGTACCTATCAGGAACCTTTATCTTTGCTGACTTGCTTTCATAGTTATGGAAGGTGCTATGCAGGCTATAGAAGGAAGAAATTTTGTAACAATCTCATTTCATGAGCTTCAATAATGGCATCATGGGAGGATATATGCCTGTGATTATTGACATGAATGTTATAGGGTTAACTAACCAATTTTCGCTCAGATTTTAGGTAAGCTTCATAGAAGGAAATACATGTTTAGAACTATAATTCTTGCCAAGAACCTATAGTTTGGAAGCTCATATGACACAGAAGAAAACTTACTTTTATTTTGCTAGATAGATATCCTAAGAAATCTACCTTATAAATTTGTATTTTTATATCTGTAGATTGGTATGAACCTCAGACCTCACCAGAGAAGGTTTTGTGGGCAATGGATATTGATCATCAAAGAAATTTAAAATTGGCCCAAGAATGATATTGTCACAAAACAAACACATTGATAGATAGAATAGAATTGAATAAAATTGTGGGAGTTACCAACAACTATCTGATTTGATTTAAAGCTTACGCCATGATTTGGCATCAGTTCCTGACATAGCTTGGGTGACATGAACCTGGAACTTCATAGGCCAGGGACCTAGAAGAAAACCAAATACTACTGTTTTGCTAAAGGAATGTAGCAATCAAATGACTCCTGACCAGTGCAATAGATATGCCTTGCTCAGCCATCATCAGGGAAACTTCCTCCTGCAGCAGATGGGATATAATACAGAGACCTACAGCCAGACAATGTGTAGAGAGTTGAGAAAAGGGATGTCTCCATCAAATCCCTCCTCTCAGGACTCAGAGAATTTTGAAGAATAGGTGGAAATAGTGGGAGAACTAGAAGGAATGGAGAACATTCAGGATACAAGGTCTTCTAAACACAGCAAGAGCAATGCACATGCAAACTTACAGGGACTGGGGAGCATGCACAGGGCCTGCACCAGATGGTAGACAGCTTTGTGTTTTATGGAGTATCTGTGTGATTCAGCATTTATCTCCCCATCTGTATGTATGTCCTGTGCTTTTTCTTTGGCTCTTTTTCTTGGCTTGTAAACTTATCAATTAAGGAAATACATACAAAACAGCATGAAAATTATAATGCAAACATCCTAATGAATTTTCTCAAAGTGAGTGTCTCTTAGGTGCCCCTCACAAATAGTAAATATAATGTTCCTGTCATCCTCGGAGCTCAGTTGTATCAAGTTCCTGTCTTCACACAGGTGAATGGCATACTGTCATTCATCTTCACAGTGTAACTCATTCATAAAAATACATGTCTAGAGAGTTGGCTTAGTTGTTGAGAGCACATGAACTACTCTCAAAGAAAACCCTAGTTCCTAGCACCCATGATAGGCAGTTGATGGGCAATAGGAACACCTATTACCTTATGCCCATTACAGTTAGATTATAACTCCAGCTGCGTATTGTCTATGGCCCTCTGCTGGTCTCTGTTGGCAAATGCATTCATAGGGATATATACAGATATTCATATACACCCATAACTAAAATAACATAATTTTTAACAGAAATTCATACAAATAGAGCCACAATGATGTACTTTTTGTTCTGACTTCTATTGCTCAGCATTATATTTGTGAGATTTGGCCTTGTAAGTGTATAAAGCAGGGCTTTGCCCTCTACCTACAGTTGCATGTCGTAGTCTATTTTAAGACTCTTACTTGAAAATTCATTCTATTCATAATGTTAATATTACTTCCATATTTGGACTTTATTATCACTGATGTAAATATTCTTTTGGGTGAATATTCACAGACCTATTTAGTAGTTATGTACAAATGAAATTCCTAGCTCATAGTATTTGCATGTATTAATATGTATTATATATTGCTAATATTAAATGATAATAAAACGTATCTGCTTCAGGGCTGGCATGGTGAACCATGCCTATAATTCTAGTATTCAAGAGGCTGAAGCAAGAGGACAGCCCAGAACAATCAATGTTATCTTTTCGTCCTTCAAATTATTCCTCTGTGAGGATTTCCCCACTTTCTGAGAAGCTGCTGTTCAGCCACTCTCCTCCTCCTCTTCCTTAAAATTTATATTTAAATTTCTGTGTGTGTAAGAGAGGGGGGATGTGCACGTGAATGCAGGTGTTTGTGGAAGCCAGAAAGGGGAGTTGGACACTGTCGCGTCCACCCTCGACCAGCAAGGAAAAACGCAACACCCGGAGCTCTTCCTGCAGCAGTTTTCAGGACTTTAGTCACAGCAATCTATCTCCTCTTCCTTCTCTTTCTTTCTCTCTCTCTCTCTCCTCTCTCACCGGGCAAACCTCTCCCAGCCCTTAAGTAGGCATGGGCTGCCAATCCCGGATTGCCAGGTGGGCACTGCCCATAGGCCCACGCATATGCAAGCAGCTGATGATCATTGCGTGATCAGGCGTAAGTCAGACTTTAGCCATAGGAGTTGATTATACATCTCCATCAGGTGTGGCTCTATGCTGCTCGCTACAGGACACCCTGGAGCTGAAGCAACAGGCAGTTGTGTGCCACCATTGCAGGTGCTAGGAACTGAACTCGGGTCCTCCTGCAAGAGCAGTCCATTCTCTAAGCAACCGAGCCTCTTCATCCTTGTCTTCATTCATCCTTAAAACTTCCACTCAGATTTTATACTCCTTATGAAACTATTTCTCCTTTTCTTCTTGTCTTGTGCTTTCACTTCTTTTTCCTGGCTGCAGCCATATCATTTGTCCGGTGTCTCCGTATCCATTTTTATTATCTATCATAATATCACTTATTCTGTTCCACAAGTTAACAGGCATGAATTAAAGTGTTTGTGGTGGTTTGAAAGAAAATGGCTCTCAGAAGGAGTGGCACTATTAGGAAATGTAGCCTTATTAGAGCAGGTGTGGTCTTTTTGGAGGAAGTGTATCACTGTGGCAGCAGGCTTTGAGGTCTTAGATGTGCTCAAGCCACACCCAAGGAGTCAGACCACTTCCTATTGCTTACCTATGTGGCATTCTCAGCACCATGTCTTCCTGCACACTACCACACCAATCTATAATGATAATAGACTAAACCTCTGAAAATGTAAGCCACTCCAATTCAATGTTTTTCCTTTATAAGAGTTGCTATGGTCATGGTGTCTCTTCACAGCAATATAAACCCTAACTGTGACAATGTTAAATATTGTAACTTAGATGTAGTATCAAAAGGCAACACTGAATGCTAAAGTTCAACATACAGAAAGAAGAAACCTGATGATAGAAAAGAATGCCTCTTCAAGTAAACATGTAAATAATTTTAACAAAACTTTTCCAAGGGAGCACAATAAACTTTCCCATACCTGTCAGCCAAGACACAACTGCGATCGAGGTCTTGTAGCATCTGCTCCACTGTCTATCTTTGCCTTCATGTACCTCTGTGGAAGACTCTTAAGGTCGATCAAAAGTATCACTTTTGGTGCCATTTAATATTAAGTTCATATTTAACTTTGCATGCTCACCTAAAAAATAAAGGCTTATCCCTGACGCTTTCAATGAAATAGCAATAAGTTCCATTCACTGCAGACTTGTTTCTATCTCTTGAATCTTTTCATTCTTTCTGTGACTCATTCACTCTTTTCTTTATTCCTGTTATTATATTGAATTTTTGTGAAAGTACAATAGGAGTCCTACACATTCTGCTTTTTTTTCAGTTTCAAGTCACTAACACCCATGCCTGTGCTATTAATAAAGTTGGCTGTGAATCTTGATTAGATTTAGATTCAAGGTTTGATTTTATTTATTTTTCAAGTGTACTTTGTGGGTATTTCTGTGTGTCATATTGCTTCATGGATCCAGGCCACAGTGACTGCTCACTTCATCTTTATTGATGTTCAGGATAATTATTGAAGACAGGACCTGGCAATCTAACCCCATCATTATGAAATATCTCTTGAGCTCTCAGCTTATGTTTTCATTAATTTATAATCATTGTCTGAATCCATTATTTATTTCATTAGGAATTACAAAACAGATTTTTTTATTGTATCATTTCTTCCACATTTCTACCTAGAATCTTCATTGAAAAAGGAGATTTTCTTTCAACAGTCAGAGCCCTTTGATTGTCTTGAAGACAGCATATAATGTGTCTTTCCTGTCTTAATAACTAATATTCAGACTTGTTGCCTTGGTCCTTCCAAGGACACCCTGGGAAGCATAACTTTCTAATTCTCTCATTTAAGATTCATTTTGAACTCATGTTTTTGTATTTGATGTGTTTTAATTAGCTACATTTAACAGAACTTTGATGCACAAACTGCTCCTCCCTTTACCAAATAGGCCTTGTAGTTTGTTTTTTCTTTTATCTTTGTCCACTAATGTTCTTAGACAAATATCTTTGGATATTTAAGGCATAGACCTGGAGTGAGCCACACCTCTAAGAAGTTCAGGATCTCAACTTTCTCCTTCTAATATGTAGTCATGGATTTGGTTTGTTTTCTGTTATTTTGTTGTTATTGCTGCTACTGTTGTTTTTCCAAAACTAGGAAATATTTATTTCTGAAAATAAGACAAAAATAATATGAAGTAATCACAGGATAGTTTTATGTCAACTTGAAACAAGCTTAAGTCAGCAGAGAGGAGGGAACCACAGTTGAGAAAATGCGTCCACGAACTCAAGCTTTAGGTAAGTTTGTAAGGTATTTTCTTAATTCATGATTGACTGAGGAGGGCTGAGCCTATTGCAGGTGGTGTCATTGCTGGCCTTGTGGTCCTGAGTGCTATAAGAAATCAGGCTGAGTAAACCATAGTAAGCAAGTCAGCAAGAACTCCTCCATAGTCTCTGCATCAGTTCCTGCCTCCAGGTTCCAGTCCTGTTTGAGTTCCTGCCTTGACTTCCTTTGGTGATGAACTACAACATGGAAGTGTAAGCCCAATGAATCCTTTCCTCCCCAACTTGCTTTTGGTCATGGTGTTTCATCATAGCAATAGTAACCCTAACTAAGACAAAGTACACAATAATATTTCTTTAATTTTTTGAACAATGTATTCTCACTTATTTGGTGTGGGAGAGGGTACATGTGGCATAAAATATGTGTGGAGGTCAGATGAACCCTTCTACTATCTGAGTCCTGGGGTCCCTAGGATTTCCATCAAGCATCCTAGGCCCCACAATTACATTTTCTAGTTGTAGTTTAAAGTATTTTATTTAATTTCTTTAGTTTTTAGATATAGATCAATTTTCTTTTGCAACAAAAACTTTTGGCTGATGAAACCAGTGAGATCTAACTGCATTTTTATTATAACATAAAATTAACTAGATTAAATGTGATATTAATCTAACTACCACTGAAAATTATGCCATATAACATAGCATAAATCGCTAGGCATTTTAAAATAAAATATAATTTATCTCATCAGATTGCATGGTATAAATGTATAAATGCACACAAAATAATTCATATTTCTTTGCATTTATATAAAAACTTGACACGTTGCCAAATACAAAGTAAACATCCTCTTTCTCCCTCTCTGTCTCTCTGTCTCTCTCCCTCTCTCTGTGTGTGTCTCGCCATTAGATGAATCAGAAAAATTATCTCTCATCTACTGTGTATATAGGCAGTCTTGAAGATACCCCTGAGTAAGAAAAATAAAATAAAACAGGCAAGATTTAGGAAGCTAGATATGTATTAACTTTGGGGGAAAAAAGAATGATTTCCCAGAATGATCAACAGATGGGTCTGAGAGCTCAACTAATCCAGGCTGAAATAGTCAATCCAGGCTTTAGGCAGGGAAACAGAAAAAAAAAAAAAAAAAGAACAAGCCATATACTCCATGGGTAGTTATGTAGAATGCCTAGGAGTATGGAATAAGTCTGATACAATAATGACTTCCTGTAGAAAGGACTGAGACACACAGCTAGAGATCCAAAAGCTCTCATTTGTTTTATGGAAATGACATCACAGAGCAGTCTTTGGGGCTGCAATCAGCATTCCCAAGATGATAACAGTTTTGCATTGCCGAATGAATTCTAACATTAGCATCAACATACGGCTAAGACATGATTGTGAGAAACCATATCAACTGTTCATCACACCAACTACATGAAATGCAGAAAGTGGAACTGTCGAAGGAAAGGGAAACACAGGCAGAATGAAATGAAGACACTGTCTTTTAAATAAAGAAATTAGTGCATATTTCAGTATACAGAGGGACTTTATAATCATAAAAATCACTGGAGCAGAAACTATTAAAATGTGTCATTTCATTGAATTGGGATTAAAGTGAGATGGGTCAGATAACTGTTGCATGTTTTTTAAAATAATGATTTACATACTCATGTGCATGAAAAGCATTGCAATGAAGACTGATACTTACTTGGTGGTTTTGGATGATAGATAGACCTGTTTAAGAAATGTAAATCACAAAATTAAATGAGGTAAAATACCTTCCAGGATGCCAACTAAAGATTAAATTGTTGAATGTAGTATAAGAATAGATGGTAGAAATGAAAATTAGAAAGTAAAGTACACCATTGTGAGTAGTGGGCGTTCTTATGTGAGTGTATGATATAAATGAAATAGAAGTAAAAAAAAGCCAACATAACTGACAGAATTCTGAATGCAAGTGGAGAAGAGGTTTACTCATTTTTAAAATACTGGATATTTTCATACAATATATTTTTAATACAACTTACCCTCCCCCAGTTTCTCCTAGATCTTGACTCACCAAAATGAGAATAAATTTAATAGAAAGCTATATTGAGACATATCTAAAACAATGAACGAAATTATAAAATGACAGTAGGAAGGAAGAAAGAGAGATTACAGTGGGGTAGGGAGGGATTCTAGTGAATATCCTGTGTCAGGTTCCTTTTTCCAGATGGCAAATAAAGACTGGGCTCTGTTAGAACTTTCTCTTTTCCAAAATAATAGTATATGTTTGTATCTTTATAAATCTGGATGAACAAAACTAATGATCAGAGATTTTGAGATGAAAGCAAGTTGTTGATATATAAAATAGCCATGAAAAAGTAATTGCATGTGTGTGTATATTTTCATATTTATATGCACATATGCAATGCAAGCTCAATAGGGGATAGCTAGTCACTGCTCTGACTTCAATATAGTTTGCTCCCAGGACTCACGTAGTGGAGGCTAAGGGTGCCACTGAGTTGGTGGACTATGTTGTGATGGGGCCTGATGTGAGGAATAAGTTGTGCAGTCCAGAAGGGAATTATGCTGGTCTCGCAGAATGAGTTACTTCTCTTAAGAGTAGATTAAGATAGAGTGAGGCTGCCCAAACCTCTTGGCCTCATTGCAGAGGGTTGGTGCTGTTTTTTTCTCTTTACTGTGCTGTGACCCAATCAAGGGTCTTCACCCGAAGCCAGAAGGCCCCACTCTCAGACCTGACCTTCAACCTCCAACACTGAAGTTGCAAAAGAGAGTAAGTCACAGAACCAAGGAGAACCACCCATTCCAAATAAAATAAATGGAAAAGATCAGCTGACAAAGGCATAGGGAATCTGGCAAAGGCCAAGTCTGAAAAAAAGGTAAATGGGAGAGCAACAACCCGTCACCTCTCAGCAACATCTATGCAAGACAGTGTCCCCAGATAGCTCATAGTACACAGCTGGCAACCTGGAAACACACAAAAATGAGGTGGAAAGATATGTTTAACATGTTCAGTAATAGCACAATAATACTTTATGGAATTTATAGGTAACACATCTACACAAATTGTTAATATTATTGAAGTAAAACTGATCTTTATCTTACCCACCCTGTTTTGTATTTTTTAACATTTATTTTTTATTCTATTATATGAGTCAGTGTGTGTGTGTGTGTGTATGTGTGCACATGCCATGGATGATATGAAGAGATTATAGAACAACATATGGGAGACATAAATTTCTCCCACACCACCCTGGACTTGCCTTTATTCATCAATATCACCAGCCAGAGGTGGTACTGCATGCCTTCAATCCTAGCACTTGGAAGGCAGAGGTAGGTAGATCTCTGACTTAGTGGCCAGCCTCTTCTACAGAGCAAGTTCCAGGACAATCAGGGCTACACAGAAACTCTATCTCAAAATAAAACAAAATAAAACCCAAACAAACAAATGAAAAACCAACCAAACGTAATTCTCCACACTTGTAAGTCCTTAGTGCTTAAGAAACCTGGTTTAGTTTTTCTTTGTATTACTGACTTAGAGCTTTTCATCACTTCCATTTCTTAATGAGAACAAAACTATAAATTTACCCCCATATCTTTCTTTCTACTTCAATCTTCTGTTTGCCTCTTCAACCACATCTTCTGGAACCTGGACATGCCTGAGGGGAAGGAGTGGCTCGTGTACTGTTAATCCTCACTGCCTGGAAGCTGTCTAGATCCACCAATATTTTTTTGTTTTGAAAATTTAGTTCATCTTTCATGGATGTTTTCTGCAGACAGTTTTGGCTTATAGTGCACAGTCTGCAGTTAATAAAAATGCTTTATGCACATACACAATTTACAAACTAGTCTCTATGCCTTTAAATTTTCCTTTTTTCCCCAAAGGAATAAACAGTAAACAGCAGAACATACAAAGCTACAATATAACAATGCAACATAAGAAGAAAGCATATGGGAAATTAAGTGATATAGGAAAAGAATTATATCTAATGAAATTGTCGATACGAGGCAAGAGAATTACTTTCTTTTGTGTGGTCAGGAACTGGATCTAGTTTCTTGCAAATGCAAGGTAAGCATTCTACCACTGAGTTATATATAACTACAGATACAGAAGCATTAAATACAAGGTTAAAAAGATGAGCACATAGAATTAAAAATTTAAATCAATCTACAGTTCCTAGGAAGCACACATAAAAGAGAATAACTCAGCTGAAAGGAAACCTGAATACACAACATATTAGTAAAAGTTAAAGATTTGAATTAAATCTCAAAATAAAAGTTCTCAAAATAAAAAATAAAATATTGCATTAATTACACATCTGAATAGCCCTTGTAAATGATTTTTTTTTCACAGTGACTCTTCAAAATTCACACAATGAAATGTCATTCGAAACAGGTTGGTGTTAAGAGGTAGAGCCTTTGGGAGGTGATTGGTCCATGCAAATAAATGTCTCTTGAAGGGATTGGTACCCTTGAGGAGAACCCAAAAATGCTCTTTAATGTTCTTCTCTGCATAGATGCAAAGGAGTCAGCAACAGGGATGGGAAAAGTAAAATCCATACCCAAACCTGCTCACAACAGCATCTTAATCTTTATGTCCAGAACTTGACCGTGACAACATCTTCATCTCTATGTCCAGAATCTGACCATGACATCTGCATCTCTATGTCCAGCACCTGACAGGGGCAGCATCTTCATCTCTAAATCTAGTCTCTGAAGTTGGAACAATGTATTTGTTTGATTGTTTATGACACCCAGTCTAGGGTATTTTGTGATAGAGCCAGAACAAAACCTAACAAAGCAAAAAAAAAAAAAAAACAAAAACAAACAAACAAACAAACAAAAAAACCCTGCTAAATTGCACAGATATACCAAGACTTTTAAGAAAACAATACTTGGCAAATTGTGTTTGGTTTGGTTCTGTTGAAAGCTTTTTTATTTTAAATTTTATTTAATTGTTATTGCTTTTACTGAGCTATATATTTTTCTCTGCTCCACTCCTTTCCTCTCTGCTCCCCTTCTATCCTCTTCCTTGGTCCCCAAGCTTCCAATTTTCTCAGGAGATCTTGTCTTTTTCTAATTCCCAAGTATATTAGATACAAAAAATGTCTCTCTTAGGGTCCCCATTGTTGTCTAGGTTCTCTGGGATTGTGAACTGTAGGCCGCGTTTTTTTTTCTTTATATCTAAAGGCCATTTATGAGTGAGTACATATATTTGTCTTTCTGGGTCTGGGTTACCTCATTCAATATGATAGTTTCTAGCTCCATCCATTGTTTAATTTCCATGAGTTTTTTTTGGGGCATTCTGAGCTTAGTGTTGCTGTTGAATTCTAATTTTAAGCCATGGTGATCTGATAAGATATATGGGATTATTCCAATTTTTTTGTATCAGTAAAAGTTTGCTTTTTTTTAACCTAGTATGAGGTCAATATCTGAGAGGTTCTAAGAAGTGCTGGGAAGAAGGCATATTCTTTAATGTTTGGATGGAATATTTTATAGGTATCTGTTAAGTCCATTTGATTCATAACATCTCTTAATTCCCTTATTTCAATGTTAATTTTCTGTCTAATAGACCTGTCCAGTGGTGAGAGTGGGGTCTTGAAGTCTCCCACTATTAGTGTGTAGTGTTTAATGTGTGATTTAACTTTTAGTAGTTTTTTTTAAACATATGAGGGTGCCCTTCTATTTGAGGCATAGATATTTAGCATTGAGATTTCCTTGGTGTAAGAGGACCTTCTGTCCTTGTGTTGCTTTCATTGGTTAATAAAGAAACTGCTTTGGACCCTCAATAGGGAAGAACTTAGGTAAGCAGCGAAGACAAAACTAAATTCTGGCAGAAAAAAAAAAACAGAGTTGGAGAGTTAGCCAATCAGAAGTTAGAGCTCTTGAGCCAGGCAGTGTTTTAATTAACACAATTTCTGTGTGGTTATTTTGGGGCTAAGCTAGCCAGGTGGCTGGGATGAACAAGCGGGCCCTCTCCTTGCAACATTTCCTTTTGATGGCTTTTTCCTTTGACAAATATGAAATGTCCTTTGTCTAATTTTATTGATTTTATTTTGAATTCTATTTTATTAGATATTAGGATAGCTAAAACTTGTTTCTTAGGTCCATTTGATTGGAATTTTCTTCCACAACCCTTTACTCTGAGGGGAAGTTTGTCTTAGAGGCTGAGGTGTATTTCTTGTATGCAACAGAAGAATTGAATCTGTTTTCATATCCAATCTGTTATCCTGTGTCTTTTTATAGGTAAGTTAAATCCATTTATAGTAAAGGGATGTTAATGACCAGTGATTGCTAGTTCCTGTTATTTTAGCTTTGGTGTTGGTGATATTATTGTGTATGTTTTTCCCTTCTTTGGGATTTGCTGATGTGAGACCATCTAATTTCTGTGTTTTTGTGGATGTAGCCAACTGCTTTGGGTTGGAGTTTTTCTTCTAGTACTTTGTGTAGGACTGGGTTTGTGGCTAGGTATTGGTGAAAATTAGTTTTGTCATAGAATATCTTGTTTTATCAGTCTATGGTGATTGAAAGTTTTGCTGGGTATAGTAGTCTGGGCTGGCATTCATGGTCCATTAATGTCTGTATAATGCTTGACAAGGACCTTCTGGCTTTCTTTGCTTCAATTGCGAAGTTAGGTGTAATTCTGATAGGTCCACCTTTTATGCTTCTTGCCCTTTTTCCTTTTCCACTCTTAATATTCTTTCTTCATTCTTTGTGTTTAGTGTTTTGATATTATGTGACAAGAAGACTTTTGTTTTTGATCCAGTCTATTTGGTGTTCTGTAAGTTTCTTGTGTCTTCATATGCATATCTTTCTTTATCTTAGGAGAGTTTTCTTCTATGGATTTGTTGAATATACTTTCTGTGCTTTTAAGTTGGACTTCTCCTTCTTCTATCCCTATTATTCTTAGCTTTGGTCCTTTAATGATGCCCCACATTTCCAGAATATTTTGAGTTAAGCTTTAGTTAAATTTAATATTTTCTTTGATTAATGAGTCTGTTTCCTCTATTGTATCTATAGTGCTTGAGATTCTCTTTTCCATCTCTTATATTCTGCTGTTTATGTTCTTGAATTTTTGGTTCCTGATCATTTTCATTTTTTTATATTTATTTAATTATTAAAGATTTCTGTCTCTTCCCCACCGCCGCCTCCCATTTCCCTCCCCCTCCCCCAATCAAGTGCCCCTACCTCGTCAGCCCAAAGAGCAATCAGGATTCCCTGCCCTGTGGGAAGTCCAAGGACCACCCACCTCCATCCAGGCCTAGTAAGGTGAGCATCCAAACTGCCTAGGCTCCCACAAAGCCAGTACGTGCAGTAGGATCAAAAACCTATTGCCATTGTTCTTGAGTTCTCAGTAGTCCTCATTGTCTTCTATGTTCAGCTAGTCCTGTTTTATCCCATGCTTTTTCAGACCCAGGCCAGCTGGCCTTGGTGAGTTCCCGATAGAACATCCCCATTGTCTCAGTGTGTGGGTGCACCCCTCGCTGTCCTGAGTTCCTTGCTCTTGCTCTCTCTCCTTCTGCTCCTGATTTGGACCTTGAGATTTCTGTCCAGTGCTCCAATGTGGGTCTCTGTCTCTGTCTCTTTTCATCGCCTGATGAAGGTTAATATTCAGGAGGATGCCTATATGTTTTTCTTTGGGTTCTCCTTCTTATTTAGCTTCTCTAAGATCACGAATGATAGGCTCAATGTCCTTCGTTTATGGCTAGAAACCAAATATGAGTGAGTATACCCCATGTTCCTCTTTTTGGGTCTGGCTTACCTCACTCAGGGCAGTGTTTTCTATTTCCATCCATTTGCATGCAAAATTCAAGAAGTCCTTGTTTTTTACTGCTGAGTAGTACTCTAATATGTATATATTCCATACTTTCTTCATCCATTCTTCCATTGAAGGGCATCTAGGTTGTTTCCAGGATCTGGCTATTACAAACAGTGCTGCTATGAACATAGTAGAGCATGTACTTTTGTTGTATGATAAGGCCTCTCTTGGGTATATTCCCAAGAGTGGTATTGCTGTGTCCAGGGGTAGGTTGATCCCAAATTTCCTGAGAAATCTCCACACTGCTTTCCAAAGTGGTTGCACAAGTTTGCTTTCCCACCAGCAATGGATGAGTGTACCCCTTTCTCCACAACCTCTCCAGCAAAGGCTATCATTGGTGTTTTTTTATTTTTGCCATTCTGACAGGTGTAAGATGGTATCTTAAAGTTGTCTTGATTTGCATTTCCCTGATCACTAAGGAAGTTGAGCATGACCTTAGTTTTCTTTGGGCCATTTGAACTTTTTCTGTTGAGAGATCTCTGTTCAGCTCAGTGCCCCATTTTATAATTGGGTTGATTAGCCTTTTACGGTCTAGCTTCTTAAGTTCTTTATATATTTTGGAGATCACACCTTTGTCAGTTGTGGGGTTGGTGAAGATCTTCTCCCAGTCAGTGGGCTGCCTTTCTGTCTTAGCAACAGTGTCCTTTGTTTTACAGAAGCTTCTCAGTCTTAGTGGGTCCCATTTATTCAGTGAGGCCCTTACTGTCTGTGCTGCTGGGGTTATACGTAGGAAGTGGTCTCCTGTGCCCACGTGTCGTAGAGTACTTCCCACTTTCTCTTCTATCAGGTTCAGTGTGTTCAGACTGATATTGAGGTCTTTAATCCACTTGGACTTGAGTTTTGTGCAAGGTGATAGATATGGACCTATTTTCATTCTTCCACAGATTGACATCCAGTTTTGCCAGCACAATTTGTTGAAGATGCTGTCTTTTTTCCATTGTATACTTTTAGCTCCTTTATCGAAAATCAGGTGTTCATAGGTTTGTGGGTTAAAATCAGGGTCTTCTATTCAATTGCATTGGTTGACTTCACTGTTTTTATGCCAATAGCAAGATGTTTGCAATACTGTAGCTCTGTAATAGAGTTTGAAGTCAGGAATGGTAATGCCTTCAGACGTTCCATTATTGTATATGATTGTTGTGGCTATCCTGGGTATTTTGTTTTTCTATATAAAGTTGATTATTGTCTTCTCCAGATCTGTGAAGAATTTTGATGGGATTTTGATGGGGATTGCATTGAATCTATATATTGCTTTTGGTAGAATTGCCATTTTTTACTATGTTGATCCTCCCGATCCAAGAGCAAGGGAGATCCTTCCATTTTTCTGGTGTCCTCTTCTATTTGTTTCTTCAAAGACTTAAAGTTCTTGTCAAATAGATCTTTCACTTCCTTGGTAAGGGTTACTCCAAGATATTTTATGCTCTTTGTGGCTATCGTGAAAGGTGATGCATCTCTGATTTCCCTCTCTGTTTCCTTATCCTTAGTGTATAGTAAGGCAACTGATTTTTTGGAATTGAACTTGTATCCTGCCACATTACTAAAGGTGTTTATCAGCTGTAGGAGTTCTTTGGTAGAGTTTTTGGGGTTGCTTATGTATACTATCATATCATCTGCAAATAATGAAAGCTTAACTTCTTTCTTTTCCAATATAAATCTTCTTGATCCCCTTATGTTGTCTTATTGCTATTGCTAGATCTTCAAGCACTATATTGAAGAGGTATGGAGAGAGTGGGCATCCTTGTCTTGTTCTTGATTTTAGTGGGATGGCTCTGAGTTTTTCTCCGTTTAATTTAATGTTAGCTGTTGGCTTGCTGTAAATAGCTTTTATTATATTTAGGTATGACCCTTGTATCCCTAGTCTCTCCAA
>NW_026067934.1:4707709-4724895 GCF_014885135.2 Alexandromys fortis | reverse complement strand
CTGGTGAAGGTTCGCTAGATTCCTGAGTTATTGTAGTCAGTGTTGGCAATGTTGGATTCCTTGGGTTGCGATTTTCCTTCTATTACTTTCTGTAGCGCTGGATTTGTGGCTACGTATTGTTTAAATTTGTTCTTATCCTGGAATGTCTTGTTTTCTCCATTGATAGTGAATACTAGCTTGGCTGGGTATAGAAGTTTGGGTTTGCATCCATGGTCTCTTAGTTTTTGAAGAACCTCTATCCAGGACCTTCTGGCTTTCATGGTTTCCATAGAGAAGTCAGGTGTAAGTCTGATCGGTTTACCTTTATAAGTTACTTGGCCTTTTTCCTTTGCAGCTCTTAATATTCTTTCTTTAACCTGTATATTTTGTGTTTTGATTATTATATGGCGAGGGGATGTTTTTCTTTGATTTATTCTGTTTGGTGTTCTGTATGCTTCTTGAATATTCAAAGGAATATCTTTCTTTATGTTGGGAAAGTTTTCTCCATAATTTTGTTAAAAATATTTTCTGGGCCTTTGAGCTGTGATTCTTCTCCTTCTTTTATTCCTATTATTCTTAGGTTTGGTCTTTTTATTGTTTCCCATATTTCCTGAATGTTTTGTGATGAGAATTTGTTGGCTTTGCTGTTTTCTTTGATCAGTGTGTTTATTTTCTCTATGGTGTCCTCAGAATCAGATTCTTTCTTCTATCTCTTGTATTCTGTTGATTATGCTTGTTTCTGTAGACTCTGCTCGTTGACCAAGATTTTCCATATCCAGCTGGTCCTCAGTTTGTGTTTTCTTCCTTGCCTTCATTTCAGTTTTCAATTCTTGAACTGTTTCCATTACCTGTTTGATTGTTTTTTCTTGGTTTCCTAGGGTATCATGTACGTATTTACTCATTTCTTCAAACTTTTTGTTATACTTCTCATCCATTTCTATAAGGGTGTTTTTTACATGTTGTTTAAGGGACTCTATTGCTTTCATAAAGTCAATTTTTTCCACTTCTTCTGTGTTAGGGTGCTCAAGTCCTTCTGTTGTAAGATCATTGGGTTCTGGTGTTTTCATGTTGTTTTTCAAATTATTGGGTGAATTTTTGCCTTGCTGCCTGCCTATCTCCTCCTATCGATGCTATCTAATTCGTCTTTTAAAATCGGATCAGGTTTCTTTGCTGGCCAGAGGTTCCTCTTACAAAATGCCCTCACTCTGTTTCCTGGCTCCTGCTGGGGGCCAAGATCCCTCTCACCCCTCAGAAGGGTCTTCAGGAACAGGACCAGGCTCCACGTTTGCCAGGGACCTCACCAACCAAAGGCCTACCTCTTTGATTTAATTGTCGTGGGGCGTTCTGCTCTAGGTGTTGCTTGCTGGTCCCTGCTGCCTGTGTCACCTGCAGGAGCGCCAGTACCAGCAGGTCCCAGCCGCCGCCACCTGCATTGGTCAGTCCACCGCAGCCTTGCATCAGTCCGTCCGCCGCCCCCTGATCATTTTCTTATATTTTCCTTTTCCACAATTCCCTCAGTTTGTGTTTTCTTACTGCCCCTATTTCTTTGTTCAAGTCTTGAATCATTTCTTTCATCAGTTTGATTGCTTTTTCTTGGTTTTCATTAAGTATTTGTTGATTTCTTCTTCTTCTTCTTCTTCTTTTTTTTTTTTTTTGTCCCAGACCCCCACGTTTCTGGCTCAGGCCTTCCCCTGTGGAGGTCACCATCTTGAGCCTGATCCAACTGAGGTTGCTGCCGCAGGCCTGTTCCCACATATGTCAGCCTGTTCCCACATATGTCACTGGCTTGGGCCTGCTCCTGCAAGAGGTCTCTGGTTCAGGTCTGCTTTCTTGGAAGTCCCTGACTTATCCCCTATCCTGCAGAGCATGCTCCTTTGGTTGTTGCTCCCTTGTAACTGCTCTTATAAGTTGTTGCCTTGGGCCTGCTCTGGCTCCAAATTGTAACACAAAATTGTAAAACAAAATTTGTAACAAAAAATAGTTAAAAATTTTAAAATACTTTCCCTTTATCATTGGCCTAAACCAGAGCAAACCAACCATCCAAACAAACAAACATAAAACACATATTAAACATGAGCTGGAAGTGTGGTTGTAAAAACTCGGCCCTACATCAGCAACACTTCTTGGGTCTAAGTGTGCAGCTACCCAGACCACACTCATACATATAGTTCCAGTTGATTTGAATGGTTCTTAGGTGTTATTAGTTTATAAAAATCTTCCAAGAGGTTGTAATGCACAACCAAAATAGAAAACTAATGAAGTAATGTAAAGAATCTGACAGCTATTTTAATAAAGTTAATATCATACTTTATATTAAACTCTATATCATACAGCGAAAATCCTTTAAACAGTACCTACAAATTATTCATAAAAATTGCTCATACACAGTCATAATGAATCCTCAATAAAACCTGTAATGTAAAAAAATAGTATAGTCTTAAAGACTCTAATAACAATATGATTAGGTGACATTGGAAATAAAATGTAAAATACATTTTAACCATTAAACATGAAGCAAACTCTAAACTTTAACATAGTATTTAGAAAATAGAACAATAATAAGTTATACTGACTTTAATTACTGTTATAATTACTGTGTGTATATGTAAAATGTATGGCTGAAAGTTTCCTCTGAGAAAAATTAGTACTATTCAATTATTTTGTAACTAAGTGAGTCTACAGCTGTACCACCCTGAACTCACCCAAGTTAATCACAACTAAGTAAAACAGGGGATAGGAAAGGAAGAACGAAGCACTTGCTTTATAATTTAGTTATTTCTTTTAGAGGAAGGATATACCCAGAGGGGAAGTGTAGTGTCCTCTTTAAAGTGCTTGTCAACTAGATTTTTTTTTTGTACATGGGAAGGAAGTTTTTTGGGGAAGGGAGCAGACACACACACACACACACACATACTCACACACACACACCACATGGGGGAGGGGGAAGAGAATGAGATAGAGAGACAGTACCTCCTTAGAGAATCAACTAGGTATCTTAATAAACAGATTATGGCCAGCATGATGGCTTAATGGGTAAATGTTATTTCCACTAAACCCAATGACCAAGTTCAATCCCCAGAACTCACATGGTAAGAAGAGAATCAACTCCTGCAAGATATCTTCTGACCTTCACCATTACACCTTCGTTGGTACCTGAATATGCACACACCTCATATACATAAATAAACTAATGCAATAAGAAGAAAAAAATAAGTACAATTTAACTGTTTGAAGTTTTTATAAATGTATCTATGTATTTTGATCAAATTGATCTTCTCTCTTTCTCCTGACTACTTGCAGATCCAAATTATACCTCAAATCCATCTCAACTTCATGTTCTTTTTTCTTTCTTTAAACTATTGAGTCTACTTTCTGCTCGCCATGTACTTATGAATATATGGTCATTTACTGGAGTGTGGGTTAGCTTACCAGGGGATAAATGCTTAAGGAAAATTTGTTTTTCTATCCCTAGAGACCATCACCTCTCAAATGTTCCTCAGCAACAGGTAGAGTCTCATGAGCCCCTCCCCACTTCACACTTGAATATTGACTGGTTGAGCATATGCAGATCTCAGGCAGAGTACAAACATAGACACTGTGAGTTGATGAATGTGGTAGTCCTTCCATGCTTGGATGACATTGTTCATCTCCAGTTCTGCCGAGCCTCTGGCTTTTACAATCTTTCCAATGCTGCTTCTATGATATCCCCTCATCCTTGGAAGGAGGGGTATTACAGATACTCTACTTATGACTGAGCAGTCCACACTCATGCTCCACGCTTGGACCAGTGTGAGGTTCTGTGCCAACCATGATGCACTACACAAAGAAGCTTCTCTGATGAGGTCTGAGGGTTGTACTTACATTTGTATAGAGATATGAATTTAGAGGGCAGTTTTATATTATATATATATTCAGCAAAATAATAGTAGTAGGTTCTCCTATGGGCCTACGAGCTCTTCAACCAAGGGTTTATCACTATATTTATAGTACCATGGATGCATTTCCTTCTGTAGAATATGTCTTAAATCCAATTTTTAATTAGATGGCTACACCCAAACATTTGTGCCCACTATTTCACCCATTGGCATATATTGCCATCTAGGTTGTTAGAGTAGCTCATGGGGCTCACATTTGGGTAAGATTGCTGGTGATGTTTGTCCATTAGCATTATCAATACTACCTATTGACACATAAAACTAGATAGTTCTAGTACAGTCAAGGCTATTACACAGTGAAACCCTGACATGGAAAAACCAAACAACCAACCTACCAACAAACAAATAAAAACCATCACAGCTAAAGAACTGCTAAATTTGTTTCTTATTAAAATGCATTAGCATCACAATTTTTATGAGAAAATAAAATATATTCCCTTTACTTTTCAAACATGCATTTGTTTGAAACATGCATGTCAAAGGGAAGATTCTCAAGACTACACTTTCAGAAATCATTTCTATGGTTCGTTACTAAGGAAGTTTCTCTGATGGTGTGGAGCACCCAGGACCATGCAGACTAGGTACAGTGTCTCTTCTGAGGCTGAAGCCAGCTCTAGGTGCCGCTTTCACGCAAGCTGCTTCTTGCCATGGATTGTTGCTCTTCTCTCCCTTTGAGAGAGAGGGAGGGAGGGAATACAATCTGAGTGGATTTCAGTTTGTATGTTGTGGCTACTAAAGCCAGGAAGTTTGTTCAAAATCCTCAGAATATAATTGTGGACATAAGAAAAATGAGAAGAAAGAGAAAAAAGAAGCTCTTCTGCTCATTACAAGTGGTGGGTACTAAGGAAGAGATGGAAGATGGGGAGAGGCTGATTAAAGAACTCTTCTCTTATTTTAATTAAGTTTATTTGTAAAACAATCTTCTTTCATTTTATATGTCTAACCCAGTTCCCACTCCACCTCCTCCTCGCACTCCCCATACCTTTCCCCCTCCTATTCCCCATCCACTCCTCAGAGATGGTGAGGCTTCCCAAGTGGAGTCAACAAAGTCTGACACATCACTTTGAAGCAGGACTGAGGCCCGAGGACTCTTATCTTATTACACTTTCCACTTCCTCAGTGTGTGGTCCTAGAGAATTTGCCATATTAGTTCATTCCAACACAGAATTCCAATTCCTAATCAGTATGATATGTAAAAAAAATTAGAACTTAATTTTTAGTGTTATTATTTCCTGATATAAAATATCTAATAATACTTAACATCAAAAGAAAATGGTCATGATCTTTCAAATTACTAAGCTAAATCAGCTGTCAGATTTAATGAGAATTCTCTAGAAAATCAACAAAATAAGAAATAGAGTAAAGCTTCAACATGGAAGTATGCTGTAATACTATAAAATATAATGATTGCATATAAATTTTGTTTGAAAAACATAAGCCCATTAAAGAGATGTATAGATACCTATAGAAAATAAATGAAAATGTATTATTTTAAAATGAGGTAATCATAAATTATTCAAAAATATAAATGAAGGACAACTGTGTAACCACAAAAATTAAAATTTTGTCTCACTTTTTATTTTAGAACAAATTATTATGAATGTATTAAACATAGCTATTTAATAATGAAAATTTGGAAGCTAGAAGAGATGGAGTCTTATATATAATTTTCAAGAAGAATGTTTTCATGGCATCAAAGACAAATAATAATAAGATAAGTATTAATAAATGTGACTAGAACAGTATGTATAGATCCAATAAAACATTAAAAGAAACTGGTAACTTTTTACTTTGATTTATCATGGAGAAATAAGGATTAGAATTTTCTTACAATTATAAAGAAATTATAAAAATAAGCATATACATAAAGTGTGTATATATACATACATATAGTGTTATTCTGACTTTGGACATTAAGCTACACTACAAAGTGATATTTAAGGGAAGGAGTAAATGTCAGTTTTGATTGATTGCAAAGAACTTCAAAGTTGCAGATCAGGAAAGAGAACACAAACCCTCTACCTTTAGTGTTTTTCCTGGGTCGAGGCTGCTGAGTCAGTACTTGAGCAGCATAAAGCAGCTACAGTTCTCAGGACAGAGGATGGGAGAAGAGCATCGCCCATTCGAGGAGTTCTGGAGACATGAAAAAGATTCCCTTAGATGCCTAGCATGAAGGGTTAATGACGGAAAAGCCTCAGATTGACTGAGAAACTCCTGACAGGAAGGTTGACTGATAAATCCTGAGGAATCTTTTGGTAAAAAATCTCCATACCAACTTGGAGACTGTGAGAGAACCAACCTGCATGTGGAATCTTCCATCCTCATTGTTTGAACCCTTTTCCATACTATAAAACCCAAAGCTTCAGAGTCAAGTGCCCCTGCAGAGTCTGTGGCCCTTCAGTTGTTCTGACTGAAGAAACAGTTCTGATTTGGAGATGCCTTTCTGCTTTCTATTACTTCTAATCTGACCCAGTCAGTTCCAATCATATTAATATGAAAGATTCATGAAGATGCATTGAGATGAAGAAAGCACCAACAACTAGGAATGGTGAATTTCCTGAGGTACAAACACAGGCATGGGACTTGTTCCTACTGTTTCAGTGAAGAATATCCCTCCAGTGGTCATAGTTCCAGGAAAAATGCTCCTCAGTAGCACCAACTAGCTTCGGATAGGGTGCTGTTTTCCTTTCCTTCTCATCAGTTAGTAGAAGCAAACTTTAGAGGAATTCAAATATTTCCAAATATTTTAACTAAGGACCAGAACAAAGATAAATATGTAGGAGTTAAATATTTTTTTTTATTTTGTTTGGTTTTAACCAAAGTAACAGAAAATGCTATAAATTTTATATGAGAAAGTTTAAATAGGCTTCTCCATTCTAAAAATGGTCGGTAAGAACACTTACCTCATCTTCAGAGTTGGCTTCCTTGCACGAGAAGTGCAAAGACCAGCATCAGGAAGGGGATGCAGGCATTGTGGCTTCACACAAACTGGCACATAGCAAAAACACTCTTGTTTTGTGAAAGTGACTTACAGGTGGCTGTCACAGAGACAGCTAAGAGATGTTTGAAGGAGATGAGCTTCAAAGGATTTCTGTGTGCTTGTACCAAATGCTTGGTGTACTTATGGTGTAGGTTTGTCTCAAACGTCCCTAAAATTAAGTTGTTACCAGCGTGAGTGCTGCTGCTTCAAAGTCACAGTGAGTGACGAAGCTTGCACAGCTTAGTGTGGTGTCCAGTGTGTCTGTGCTAGAAGAGGCTTTGACCCAACACCTAACAATGGCAGTATCCCCTGTCAACTGTGCAACTGGCAGTGAAAGGTGTGAATTTCTGATAATAAAAACATTGTGCATAAAATCAAAGTGACTAGTCTTATAGCCAAGACTGACCAACTAACTTCACTGGGCAGAGAAACTCCAAAAGCAACTTTAGGAAAGCCATGATCAATAATCATAAAGGAAAAACAATGCAGATGTGGCATCATTGTGCTTATCCATTTTGTTAGAATGTGATATTTAATAGGCCCTAATTATTCAAATGGTGATATTTAATATATTTCTTTTCTTTTTCTTTTGTAAAATTTACTTTTTCATCTCTCATACAATACATCCCAACTGTAGCCACTCCTTCCTTCACTCCTCCCAGTTCCCCTCACGCCTCTCTTTCCCCCCTTATCCATTGCTCCTGTGTTCCTTCAGAAAAGAACACAGCTCCCAGGGCTATTAACTGAACATAACATAACAAGATGCAATAAGACTAAGCACAAACACTCATATCAAGGCTGGAAGAGGCAATCCAGTAGAGGAAAGGGATTCCAAGAGTAGGCAAGCAGTTACTTAGTGACATCCCCAACTCCCACTGCTAATAGTCCCACAAAAACTTCAAGCTATACAACTATAATGTATATGCAGAGGATCTGGTTCATATATTGAATTGGTTTTCATCCTAAAAGTTACATTTTCATACTTAACACAATAAGCTATCATATAATTTCCTGATTGATATTGATAATTTGTTGTTAGTTCTTTCCATAGGCATTCTGAATATTTATATTTCAGTTAATGAAACATGAACTCTATCCAGCTTTTCAACAGAGTTACATATTACTGAGTCTTTTAATTAATTTTCAAAAGATCATATGGCCAAGAAATATTATTCCAAACAAAATCATATCTGAATAAGAAATATATGTTTAAATTTCTTCAAATACCATGTTTATTTAGTCAGAGGCAATTGATGTTGATTTTAATGCTTATGTTATCAACCCCCCCTTTTTAGGATTCATTCTGGATACCAGACTTTGAGAATAGATGATCTTGAAATATATGGAAAACTTATTTTATCTTTGCAAAGAGGAAGAGTTACAACTTACTTGGTCCTCTGAGCACTTTGATTTGTTAGTATCTTTCTTTCCTCTCCTTTCTGATCAGATTTACTGCTTGTCATCAGTGAAACCACTAGCACAATACAGACTCATGACTTTGTCTTATTATGGTTGAAAATTCAGCAATGACTTTTTTCTTTTTCCCCAAGAAACATTTTTGCTACAAGAGAACGGTTTTATAGGGAACTACAGCCATTAATTGCTTCTTATCGCCCCCTTCTCACTAACAAGAAAACACACACACAGAGAACACAGAACAAAGCAGAAATAAAACCTCTCATACAAAATGAGATTAGATTCAATCAACTAGTGTGTCTTCCTCTTGTTTCCTATAAAAGTATTTCTCTGCCCAAAGCTTATTAAGAAATGATCTGTAGGATGATATATCTCCTAATTACACCATGTCAGACTTAGAATGTGATATTTTTTGTTTTGCATGATGCTAGGGAAATTGAAAGATAAAATTAAAAGGAATCTAGGAGGAAAATGAATATTTCCCTTTTGGGTCATTCATAAAATCTTTACTTCTTAAGAGTAAATAGTTTTAATTCAAGGAATAAAATTAGTGTCTTAGAAATACAAAAGAGAAAAAAATCAATTCATGATATACAAAGGATGATACATTTTTGGAAGTACTGGAAGAGCTTCTACTCAGCCCACCATTTAATAGAATCTAGATAGCGAGAGACCATTTAATAGAATCTAGATAGCGAGAGACTTCAGTTGGCCAACTCTAAAATGACAAAGCCTTGGAGCTCACTCAGCCTTTGAATCAATCACTGGTTGTTCAAATTCTGTTCCCACAAAGCAGCTTCAGCGTGAGAGTCTGCCTACTCCACCCAAGAAAAACCTGTTGCCAGATGATCCCACTGCATAACAATTGCACAGGGTTGAAACTCCTGTGGGAAATCAAATGTCTTCCACAGAAAGAAGCTTTGTCTGATAAGCCCATCTCGGTACTTGGCTCACATCCTGGGTGTTGCACTGTGGAACCATTGATTTGTAGAATACTTGGTAGTTAAACTTTTATCAAGAGCTGTAGACTTGGCCTTTGATAATAATGAACTGTTAGGACTGTGAGGAGTCTTGAAATTGAACACATGGATTTATTTTCCTTTCAGTACTCTCTCCCTCTATTCTTCTACCGCCTGACCCACTGTCCAAGGACTTCTGCATATATGTTACAGTTGTCTTCCTTGATCACTTCTGCATATGTGTTAGTTTCTTCCTTGATCTTCTTGTGTGACTCCTAACAGCAAGAGCAGGGGCTGCCTTCGACTCTTTTTCTGGCCTTTTGGGATAGTATACTATTCTTCATACTAGGTTGCCTTGTCCAGTCTTTGTTGTGGGATATTTGGTGGCACTGTGAAACACTGAGACTGAGTTAATAAAATTAACCTTGGATCAGGAGGCAGAATCAGTAACTAGTTGATAAGGATTAGCCATAGACAGTACAGAGAATCTGTAGTTGTTTGCTTTTATTCTATGGCTCTTTGCCCTTTCTTCTCTTTTTGGTGCTCAGTACCCAGATCCCAAATGAATCACAGAGACTTATTCTTACTTATAAATACTGGGTCTTAGCTTGCCTTGTTTCTAGCCAGTTTTTCTTAAATTATTCCACCTGGTCTTTTACATTTCTCTATTCTCTACACTTTTCTTTAGTTCTTTCTCCATGGTTTGTTGTGTAGCTGGGTAGCTGGCTCATGAAGATCTCCTCTTCTCCATTTCTTGCTCCTTGATGTTTCTTCCCAGATTTCTCTTCCACCCTATTTCTCTGCCTGCCAGCCATGCATGCCTATTCTTACTTCTGCCTTGCTATTGTCCATCCAACTCTTTGTTAGACCAATCAAGTATTTTAGACAAAGTAACAAAGTTTCACAGAGTTAAACAAATGCAACATAAAGGAATGCAAAACACCTTTGTATCATTAAACAAATATTCTACAGCTTAAATGAATGTAACACATCTTAACATACTATTCCACAACAACATACAGGGAGATGGACAGAGAGGCACACGAAGGAATAGTGAGGGACTTAGAGAGCCACAGTCCTTTTGTTCTGGGATAAATGGAGAGATTGGCTGGTTGGCTCTCCTGTGAAAAGGGGGATATCAGCTGGTTACTCCTCCCCCCTTCTTTGATCTATCAGGTTTTTAAGCTCAATATCTGACTCCTGAGTCTTTATTGGTAATATGAAATTTATATAAAAACAACAGGCCTTAATAAGAGGGAATAATAATAGTTTCTAGTCTTACTACAACTTTATATGGTATGTTTGGTTGATATCCACGAGAGATCCATGGGAGGTCTACCATGGAAACAGAGGAGGAGTGGATGGGGTAGGGCCATAGAGGAGTTGGGGGGGAGGATTAGAGGAGAGGCGGGAGGGGAAATTATGATCAGGATATAAGAAATAAATTAAATAAGGAAAAGTGAGGATGATCACTGTCAAAAATATGAATTATCTTCATTATATATTATTACTTGAAAGAAGGGTATAGAACAATGTACAAAATGCTTCTTTAATTGGAAAAGATGCATGCATATGTACACATGAAGATTCATAAGATTAATTTTAATAAAGGAACATGAAATGCATTAAGTAAATAGTTACACAAAGTAAGTGGAAAACAGGCAACTTCAAAACACATTATTTTTAGTGTACTGGTTTTTTGAAAATCACTCTAATCACATCTAAGACTAAAAGGAAGTCCTCAATTTCATTCAATAGTCTAAACAAAAGAAGAAAAGGCATTACAACTTTGAAAGTATCTGAAACTACTTTACATATACTAAAGATCAATATATACATAAGTGATATTTTTAAAGCATAAAACTGATGAATTGAGAGAAAAATAATCACAAAACCAGAAAATTTAATGTCAATTTGATCTGGAAATATATTCATAGTCTCTGAATAATATTTTCTTTTTCAAAAGTTATTTATGGGGCCTGGAGATATGGGTCAGGGAATAAAGGCTCATACACGGGAGCTGAGGAATCCCTGACTGTAAAGGGTGGATGAAGCATGAGTGAATCTGTACTGCTTGACATAGGCACAGTCATGTCAAGGATCCCATGCCTCAGATCCACGACAATGACAAAGCCTTCCACATATGGATCAGGTCGGGAATTAGTAGAACTATCCTCTAGTTGCTGTGCAAATGTTGACAGTGTGTACAAAAACTAGCAACTGCAAGTTATTTCTTCTGGATTCCAAGGGTACTCACCCACAGAGGTGTCTTATCAAATTTAGGGACATCCACAAGCTGTGTTGTATGTAATGAAAGTGCTGTGGTTCCAGGTTGTGCTTTGGGATCATAGTAGGTATTTCCCTTCTGAGTGAGCACACCCCACCTGATCCCAGTTTGTCAGTATGTATGTTTTCACCTGTTCTTTCTTCATTCTCTTGCTGGCTCAGTCAGGTGTCCAATCCCTTGATGGTGTACACAGCACTAGTACTTTTCTTGAAGATGACTTGTACTTAGTTCCCAGCACCCAGTCGAGCTCAAAGTGAACAAGATACCTACTGGTCTCCATGGGAACACCTATGTCCACATATAAATAGACAGACACAGACACATACACATAGTTAACAATAAAATAAAATATTAAAACTAAACTTATTTCTGAAAAACTTTTGAAACAATGGCAACACAATGGCTTTATCTCCCTGGGAACCCAGATAATGTTTTTAAAGAACTATTAAACACAAGATTATGGTCTTTGAAGAATGAGTGATTCCAAGCTGGAGACAGAAAATATATAGGATGTATTTATAATACATTTTTGTAATAAGACCAGAGTCACTGTCAGAGTTAAGTAAAGTTGGCCACAAAAGCACAGTAGCAAATGTAGAGAAAGCCTTCTGTTCAATTTTGAGATAAATTATGTGAGAAAAAGAATATTGAACTCAACTGATTGCAATACACTGAATATATTTTAAAAATACCTGGTTTATGTTATTAAATAAACAAACAACAACAACAAAAATAAAATAATAAGGAAAACAGTTCTTCTCTCCACCTCTATTCCCACCTACCCCTTTTTCCCCTCCAATCCACCCCCCATCTACTTCTCCCAATTGGTAAGGGCTCTCATAGGTAGCCAACAAAGTCTGGCACATTAGTTTGGAGCAGGACCAAGACACTCCCCCTGCATTAAGGCAGAGCATGACCTCCCACCATAGAGAATGGGTCTCAACAAGCTAGCTTGTGCACCAGGGATGGATTCTGGTCTTACTGCCCAGGAGCACCCCCTCAGATAGTTCAAGCTTTACCACCGTTTTCCACATATAGAGGGTCTAGTTCAGTCCCTTGGAGGCTCCATAGCTGTTGGTCTAGAGTTAATGAGTTTCCACAAGCTTGGTTTAACTGTTTCTGTAGATTTCTCTATCATGATCTTGCCCTCCCTTCCTCATATATTTCCTCCTCCATCTCTTTGATTGGATTCCCAGAGCTTGGCCTGGTGCTTGGTTGTGAATCTATGCTTCTGTTTCCATCAATTACTGGATGAAGACTCTATGATGAGAGTTGGGGTATTCACCAATCTGATTACAGGGTGAGGGCATTTCAGGTACCCTCTCCACTATTGATAGGAGTCTTAACTTGGGTCATCCTTGTGGATTCATGGGAAATTTCTTAGCACCAGATTTTTCCCTAAACCCATAGTGGCTCTATCAAAATCTTTTTTCGTTGCTCTCTCCCTCCATCCCTCTCCCGCCTAGACCATCCCACCATTCTCTCATGTTCTTATCTCCCATCCCCTCCCCTTTATTGTCCTACCCCTCACCCTCAGTTTACTCAGGGGATTTCATATAGCTCCCCTTCCCAAGGCCAATTTATATTCCCCTTTTAGGGTCTTCCTTGTTACCTAGCTTCTGTGGACTTGTGGATTGTAGTCTGGTTAGCTTTGCTTTATATCTAGTATCCACTTATGAGTGAGCACATACTGTGCTTGTATGTACTTTCTGAGTCTGGGTTACTTCACTCAAGATTTTTTTTATAGTTCCATCCATTTGTCTGCAAATTTTATAATGTCATTTTTCTTACAGCTGAGTCATTCTCCATTGTGTAAATGTATCACATTTTATTTATCCATTCTTTAGTTGGGGGACATCTAGGTTGTTTCCAAGTTCTGGTTATTATGAATAATGCTTCTGTGAATGTTGTTGAATAAGTGTCCATATGGTATGATTGAGTATCTTTTGGGTATATGTCCAAAAGTGGTATTGCTGGTTCTTGAGGTAGATTGATTTCCATCTTTGTGAAAAACCAACATACTGATTTCCAAAGTGACTGTACAAGTTTGTACTCCCACCAGCAATGGAGAGGTGTTCCCCTTTCTCAGCTTCCTCTCCAGCATAAACTATTATTGGTGGTTTTTTATCTTAGTCATTCTGACTGGTATAAAATGGTATCTCAGAGTCATTTTGATTTGCATGTCCCTGATGATTAAGGATGCTGAGCAATTCCTTAAATGTCTTTCAGCCATTTGTGATTCTTCTGTTGAGAATTCTCTGTTTATCTCTGTAATCCATGCTTTTTAATTGGATTATTTTGTGTTTTGATGTCTAGTTTCTTGAGTTTTTTTTATATGTTTTGGAGATTAGCCCTCTGTCAGATGTGGAGTTGGCGAAGATCTTTTCTTATTCTTAGGCTTTTTGTCTTATATATTGTGTCCTTTGCCTTACAGAAGCTTTTAAGGTTCTTGAAGTCCCATTTATTGATTGTTTCTCTCAGTGTCTGTGCTGCTGGTGTTACATTTAGAAAGTGATTTCCTATGTTAATGTGTTCAAGGCTACTTCCTACCTTTCTCTTCTATCAGGTTTAATGTAACTGAATTTATGTTGGGGTCCTTGATCTACTTGGACTTGAGTTTTGTCCATGAAGATAGATATGGATATATTTGCAATCTTCTGTAGGTTGATATCTAGTTATGTTGCTCAATTTGTTGATGATGTTTTCCTTTTTCCATTGTACCATTTTGATTTCTCTATCAAACATCAGGTGTTCATAGGTATGTGGATTAATGTGAGGGTCTTATATTTGATTCAATTGGTCCACCTGTCGGTTTTTATGCCAATATCAAGCTGTTTTTATTACTATAGCTCTATAGTAGAGTTTTAAGTCAGGGATGGTGATGCCTCCAGAAATTCCTTCATGATATAACGTAGGCAGAGGCTGCTTGTTCATTCTTGGCTTCCCAGAAACTATTATTTATAGTACTGTTTGGCCAATAGCTTAGGCTTATTTTTTGGCTTACTCTTATATCTTAAATTAGCCCATTTCTATTAATCTATGCATCACTACAAGGTCATTGCCTCCAGGCAAAGTTTCAGCTGGCTCCTGTGGAGGAGTCTATCTCTTCTCATAGCTAACTCCACCTTCTCTCTCTCTCTCTCTCTCTCTCTCTCTCTCTCTCTCTCTCTCTCTCTCTCTTTCATTCTGACTATTCTATTAATCCATTGGCTGGAAGCAGCTTCTTTATTCATTAACCAATAAAAGCAACACATATGCAGAAAGGCTTTCCTACCATTTCCCCTTTCTGTTTAAATAAAAAGGAAGGTTTTAACTTTAACATAGTAAAATTACATATAACACAACATCAAGCATGAATTACTATTACATAATTCATATTTACCTTGTCTTTTGTCATTACTAAGGAAAACTATAGTTATCTTTTCTTCAACTCCAAAAGGATATAATATTACCTCCAAGTAAGAAGGAAGTGTATTGTAAGCAACCTCCAAAACTCTAGAATTGACAGAAACAGGTCGCTGCCTGGACAGTCACCCAAAGATCTTTTGTAATTATGTGGGCACCCATATTTAGCCTACTGGCCCATAGTATCTGGCAGACATTTGAATGAAGCAGGGAGTTTCAAAGATAGTTCCACCTATATTGACAGTTTCTCAATAACTTTCCCCTGTATCCTGAAGACTGTCTGGCAGACTCATGAAGCAGGAACCGTGAAGGACCGTCTCTTCTTCAGGTAATTTCAGCAGTCATTGTTCTGTGGATTCTGCATGTCCAGTTCATACAGCATAACATCAAACAGTCCAGGAAAGAACAGTTTCTTGCACAAATGGCTAACCAACTCCATAAGAAGTCTCTTTGATGCTCATCTTCCTCTTGAAGTAGGTTGGTGTTGCAAGGAGCAGATGTATCTCATTGTCATTCTAGATTTCAGCGTCTCCAATGAGAAGTTTGGTGTGATTCTGTGGGATCTGCCTTTATATGTTACGTGGCCTGTTTCCGTTTCAGCTCTTAGTATTCTTTCTTTATTCCTTATATTTTGTGTTTTGATTATTATGTGCTAGGGGATATTTTTGGGTGTCCTGTCTATTTGGTATTCTATAGTATCTTCTTATATCATCATGGGCAGTTCCTTGTTTAAGTTGGGAAATTTCTTCTATGATTTTGTTGAATATATTTTCTGTGTCTTTGAGCTGGTATTATTCTCCTACTTCTATACCTATTATTCTGAGGTTTGTGTTTCCTATACCTATTATTCTTTCAGTTTGTGTTTCCTTTATTGACTGTATTTCAATTTTCAAGTCTTGAACTTTTTTCTTCACCTGTTTGATTGCTTTTTCTTGTCTTTCTCTAAGAAATTTATTGATTTCTTTGTCTTTTCCTACATTTCTTTAAGGGAATTTTTCATTTCCTCTTTAAGGAACTAAAATTAACTTCATAAAGTTAATTTTAAAAGTCATTCCTTTCTGCCTCTTTTTGGTTGCGATGTTCAGGTCTTCCTGTTGTAGGACCACTAGGCTCTTGTGATGCCATATTGTTCTTTAGGTTAATAAATGTGTTTTTGTATTGGTGTCTACCCATCTCTTTCTCCAGTCAATACAGGCAATATCTTCCCCTCTTGTTTTAATCATTGCAGTTAGTATCTGTCCCTCATGGAACTGCTCTTTATCCACAGTTGCTATCTGTATCTCAGGGAGCAGCAGAGGTCTGGAGGGGGGAGCTGGGTTTGAGGGAGGAATGGGACTTGTAGATTACAGGGTCTAATCAGGGATAGAACAGCTTGCCTTCAGGAGGCCTGCCTGATGACCAGAGAGTGCAACTGAAAAGAACGGGGAACAGCTTGGAGTTTTGACCCAGAACCTAAGGTCTAGAGACTGGGCTGTCCAGTTGAAAGGTTGGTCACTCACCTTTTGGTAACTCTGTGCAGTTACTGTCTGTCTAACTTTTTTATTTATTTTTTGATAATCATTTCTTAAGGGACTGTTTGAAAATTTTCTGATTACCTGAGCCTCAGGATGACTGTAAAGTTAGATTCCACATTCTTTGTGTGTGAGACAACATGAATCCCACAGTGTTTTTTAAAAAGTGTTTTTAGCTGACATACAAATAAGCTTTATTTATGACATATTCACCTTTGTATGTCATTGTAATTTGTCTAATACCCTGCCCTACCGCTCCTCCACTGATCTTCCTCACATATGGTCCATATTTACTTTCAATTCACACACTCACATGCGTGCATGTGCACGCATGCACACACACACACACACACACACTCACACCTAGATTGTACTGGTTTAGTATCAATAAATAAATTAATAAAAATTTCAGAAAAGACCCAAGCTCATTCCTTTGGATTGAGTTATACTATTATTGGCTTCAGGTGCTTTTAAATCAAGATGTAGGTCATGAGTATTGAGAGTATGGATGGAAGACTGTGCTCTGAATTGATAATGAGGTAGACACTGTGGAGTTTCAATAGCTCAAATGTCTTTATAAAATTATTGTTTTTTTTTGTTTTTTTTTTTTTATTGAGAATAAGAAAAAAAAGTTTCCGCCTCCTCCCAGCCTCCCATTTCCCTCCCCCCCCCCCCCCCGTTTCCGCCTCCTCCCAGCCTCCCATTTCCCTCCCC
>NW_026067934.1:4697961-4705937 GCF_014885135.2 Alexandromys fortis | reverse complement strand
GATAGATATGGGTCTAATTTCAATCTTCTACAGGTTGACATCCAGTTGTGCCAGCACCATTTGTTGAAGATGCTTTCTTTCTTCCATTGTATACTTTTAGCTCCTTTATCGAAAATGAGGTGTTCATAGGTTTGGGGATTAAATTCCGGGTCTTCTATGTGATTCCATTGGTCGACTTCTCTGTTTTTATGCCAATACCACACTGTTTTCATTACTGTAGCTCTGTGATAGAGTTTGAAGTCAGGGAAATTATTGTTTTTTATGATGAGTATACAAACAAAAAATTGAGTTCCTAAACTCGTGTGATAGAAAATTATTTCAAGGAAAGGGGATTTTGAAAAATTACCTGTTCTCAGTGAGGTGTGGTGGCGAACACCTTTAATTCCACCACTCAGGAAGAACTGGTCCTAATTCCAATGAACTTCATATTAGCTCCATCAGCAACCACAAACAACTTAAAAAAGACATGAAACTCAGATAAAGGGCTTAAAACATAAGAGAAGTATTGGCATTCACTTTAAGTAATTGTCACATCTCAGAGGTTAGTTTTCCGACAAACTCAAACTGATGTCCCAACTTAACTATAATACCCTCAATTTCTTCAAGGTACCTTTGTGTCCTGGATTTAATAAAGCAAGTTTTTGGGAAGAGAAAATCTTGAAAAAGGATTTGATTAAACAACCTATTTTTTTAAGTAAAAATCTCAAAGGATTGTTTGCTCTTTCTCATCCTGTATCCATTTCCTCTTTCTTTATTGTAACATTTGAAAAATGACAAATCACACTGAGTATAAACTTTTAACATTTGGATGATTCAGAGGAGGTATTCAGGCAACAGATTCCCTGGCTAAATTTCAATAAGCCAAATATAAAAATAGGATTAATTAATGTTTTCTACCCAGTTGAATTATTTTCATCGATCAATCTATGAAGAGGACATGGGAGCTGCACATCCATTCCTTTCAATTTAATAATTAATCAGATCCATTTAGCATCGTCATTATGTAGAGAGGCATAACCTTAAATTTAAAAAAAGTCCCCATTCATTTGGCATTAATAATGAAAGACACAGATAAAAAATAAAAGCAAGGTTAATGGCACATTGGAATTCAGTCAGAGAGAAAGGGGGTGGCACAAGCCAGCGTATGATAAAGTTTAGACACTGAAGGTGAAATGATATTTGTGGCTTGTACTTCATCTTTGCAGGTTTGCTTTTAAAAAATTGATGAAGTGAATTTTCCGTAAATGTTTTAATGCTTTGTATGGAAAGGCTGTGGCCCGAGATCTGACATATATTGATAAAATAGTGGGTTAATCGCCAAATATACCTCATCTTGTGTGGAGGATAATATGCTTTGCCACATGCAGAGGCAATTGCAGGTTTAATATATTTGGTGTTGTATATCAATCTTGTTAAATCAATCATTACAAATTATCTCAGAAAGGTGCCTGCAATTCAGTGGCAAAGCCTATGTGGAAGCCAGCAAGGTTCACCCAATGAAAGCAGCACAGAGTTGTTCTGTATAGTTTCTGAAGAGGATTCTCAACGAATACTCAAGAATATCCGGATATGACAGCTCACATTTGTACATTAAGCATCTTTTGCCTTGTACAGACTCCTATGTCTCTAATGACTTTGGGCAGCTTTTTAAAATTAAGATTTTTTGTTTGTTTGTTTTTGTTTTTGTTTTTCATGACAGGGTTTCTCTGTAGCTTTGGTGCCTGTCCCAAAACTAGCTCTTGTAGACCAGGCTGGCCTCAAACTAAAATTAAGATTTACAGAGAAATAATCCTTAAGAAGTTTGTAGATCCAGGTCCCACTTCTTGTAGCATGGTTTCTTGGTTGTAACCATTGACAGGTCTCTTCAGTGTGGGTTTCTTCCGGCTCCTTGCATTCTGATAGACAGATAAGCCATGCTTATTCCTGTGAGGAATGATAAGTTATATTTCTAGTTTGCCTCCATAGCTTCCTTTTGCTAAAAGTGTTTTAATGATGAGTAAATATCATAATGTGTCCACTGCAACCTAAAATAATAGCTGCAAAGTTCTTTGATTTCTGGTTCAACTCACTTACTAAGGAGGACTATAGAAAAATTCCATTTCCTTCCCCCCCCATGTAGATTTCAGCACCAATTTATTTTATTTCCCTTTCAAGCATCTCAAAGACATCATACTTCTCTGCACCAAAGGTCTTAGTGAAGTCATCACCATGGCCCACATCTTGTTATACAAATAAGAAATCCTCATTCCTTTTGCTTATACATACTAATAAATATGCATCAAGCACACGTGTAAGCATACAGACACATATTCCCATACATGTATACATATCTACCTGCAGTCTAACCTCAGCTGTCAATTCATTGCCTTTGGTTCTCTCTCAAAAGCAATATCCAGGCTGATTTCAACAAAAGACATCTTTCAGGTGTTAGAATGAATGAGCAGTATTATAACTCTCCACTGTTTCTTTCAGTGACAAACAGTTGCATGAACAGATCTCCTAAAATAAGGTCCAGTGAGGCATAGATAGACATCAGTATGTTTATATGCAGCTGGACTTTTGCTCCTAATTTTCCTTTGCATAAATTGAGAAAGAAATAGCAAATATAAGTCAATAAACATAATACCATATGTACAATGACACTGTAATGAAACCACAGTTTCTGTTCAGCATACACATATGCTCAGACTTCATTTTGTCGCTGTTCATTTCCCTAGGCGGATCCTATTAGCAGCTGCAGTCTCTATAGGCCAGCAATAGACTTCTCTGACTGAGAACATCTCTGGCTTCTTGAATGGCTATGTACAATGGCCGTGTGACAGTGACATATGGACAGGAGATTCAGGGGAATCAGGGTTATGGAACATTTCTCAGCCAGTTATAAGCTGTTTGTGGGACATCATTCTGCCTAATTCTACCCCCTCTTCGTGCCCTGTTGTCCAATCTGACTTTCAGCCTAAGTTATTAAACCTGAATTTTTAAAAGCAAAGTGATTACACTTGAAACTACTTATACTACTTTAATTTTGTATAAAACATCTCTGAGCAACCTAAGAACCCAGCTTGACTCCAGACGGTATCATAATAATGTACAGCACAGCTAAAAAGAAATCCCAATTTTTCCTAATTGGCATTCATGTGGAAATTAGGAAAGGCTTTCAGCCTACTCAATTATTCATCGTTACTATGTGGTCTCTAAAGTTACCACTCTTGGCTCATCTACAGATTTAGACATAAAATAAACAGTGGAATTTAAAGTAAAATGCAGTAAATAGAGCTGGTGTTGACAGCGACTGTAAAGACACTTCCATATTTCTAAGTCTTTGACAGTGACTGCATGTCATCAGATTTATCTTGGTAAGAAATTTAACAAATAAAGTGAGCAAAACAGAGCTAAAGAAGCTAGTATTCAGAACTCTGACTTCAGGACAACATGAGAGCAGTAATCACATATTTTTGATTAATTGCTTCACACATATTTCTGTTTTTAACACGTCTGCAGTAAATTAGACAAGACTACTAAATGTGTTATACAAGTGGTGTCAAAGATCATGTATTGCCCCATTTGGCTTTGCACTGTTATAGTTTATTAAGAGAGAAAGAAGCAAGAGTAATGAAAGTAAAATTAGATGGGAAACATCCTAATGTATTTTTTTAAAAGCAAAGTTTTAATTTGACCATTGCCCTTATCTATTTTTTAAAATGATGATTTCAACAGAGAGTGTTTCTCTTGAAATTAATCTTTGATGTTAGCATACAAGATCATGCATTCCTTGATGGCATTCCTACACGTGTGCCATTATATGATTTCCTATTTACCCTGCTCCCTACTGAGTGCATTTCCTGCCCCCCAATAATCCTCCATTCCTCATTCTTGATTCAGTTCATTTTTTATAATCCTCCTCTGCCCCAATCTTCCCATTCTTTAAATTCCAACAATATTAAACATCAGTGTTCTCTTCCCCAGAGGCTTTCAGTAAAGTTATTTGATAATTGTAATGATTATAGATCAAGACCAATAAAAAAATCCCACTAAATTATACTTGTGGAACCCTCTCTGTCTCAAGGACTGTGCTGGGAACATTACCATTAGCAGGATAATTTTTTCACAGCCTCCACAACATTCCTATAAGTTATGATAAGCCCTTTCTTCACATGAAGAAATGAAGATCTAAGATAAGTAATTTGACAAACACCCAAGGTTTAGGAACTTTTGACACTGGTATTTGAGTCAAATGATAGCCATGCAACATGTCAAATTATGGTAAGTGCCAGACATGCTTTTGCACTCAGAACATCTTTATCAGCTTCCCATCATATTTACAATGACAAATAAAGTCTCCTCCAGGCTATGGAATCCATTGTCTCTGCCTACATATTCTCAAACTCAGTTCATCAATATTAAAACAGCTTCCTTGATTCTTTACCATTTTCAATGTGCCGACCCCAGGGACTTGGCTTTGCTGCTGCTTCAGAGTCAGGTTTTTGCAATGTGTTTTCTTGACTTTCTTCCTTTACCTAACTCCATGCTCAAATGATGCACAAAATACAATGCCCTCAGCATCCCTTCTAACATATGAAACATTTCATATCCGTTAGTTTCATTTGTAGTTGTAAGAATTACTGTCTTATTTTGTAATCTAATGATAAGTGTATTTTCACCACACAGTTGAAGTCTTTCCCAATCTTCTCCCCACTGGATATCTAGCGGTTACGCTGGCATGGTAGATGGGGGGGGGTGTTGTTAACTTATATTTATGGAAGAAGGCACAAAGGAGAGGGAAACACAGAGGAAAGAACCCTGCGAAGCCATCTTATTCTATAGTGCTGAGGGTTCTCCTACCTCCATCTTCCTGCTATCTTCTCTGCTAACTCTTTGTCAATAGTTTACTTTTAAAATATAGAAACGTTTTCTACTTCGGGCTCCTTACTGCCTGATCTCCAAAATCTTTTCTTCTTTTTCCTTCTTTTCTCCTATGTTTAAATAATAGCATTTAATCAGACGATTCCTGCTGTCATGACCATTCTTAAACCATGGATGTGAAACACTTTGAAGTGAAAAATTTACCCTCTTCTCTGTTAGGTGCAATGAAAACCGCTGAGCCAAGAATCCATTGATCTTTTCTTTCCCTGAATTGTGTAAGGAAACATACAACCAAGTTTTTCTTGGCTTTGAAGCCATGGCAGAAACTGGCACACTATGAGGGCTGTGGTTCTCACCAGGCTGGAGGCGTTAATGTCTGATCCCTTGTGACCCTCATCTAAACTTCATGGCAAAGATTAGTTATTGCTTCACTTAGAGGCATGCAATGATTCTTTGCCTCCCTTCCCTCCCCTGCTGAGATCTAGGACAACTGAACAGCTTCTTGTAAGTTGACCAGAACAAGGTGGAGATTCAAGTACGAGGCACATAGTAAAGGCTGAACCCTGTCCCCGCATCAAAGCATTGAATAGGAGTTTTGAAACAAAAACTATAATGATGACAGTGAATGACTCCACAACGGAGTTAAAGAGTTCAAAAATTCATTTTTGTGTACTTACATAGCTTCTATCCTACCCTTGACACACTCCACTTCCTGTGTCCTTGGTCCTTTCAAATTCATAACCATGTCATTATTGTCACATGTATATACCTGTATATATGCACACTTATACGAAGACAGCCTGGTACACACACACACACACACATATGTGTGTGTATCTATCATCTATCTATCTATCTATCTATCTATCTATCTATCTATCTATCATCTATCTATCTATCTATCTATCTATCTATCTATCTATCTATCTGCACATTAGTAAATATATGACTACAACTTGGTGAATCCATTCAGTGTTATCTCAATGTGTATGCATTTATGACTGACCACTTGGGATGGGATACTTACCAAGGTTTGTCCCTGATAAGCACACTGAAGGTTGATTCTCCTTTCTTACCAGTCATTAGCTGCCTGTAACACTTCAACTAGAAGTAGGACCTTGGCCTCATGAGATTTTCCCCATCCATCTTGGTACATCCAATGATGTTGTCATTGTACCAGTCTTGTTTCAAGTTCATGGGTGCAGCTTTCTGTCACATATAGAATGAATTTTCTCATAGCAGATTCCTGCTCCTCTGGCTCTTACCATCTTTCTTTTCCGTCTTTCCTGAAGTCCTGTGACCCTTAAATGTTGGAGTTACACTATGGACATGCCAGTTGAAGATGAAAACCCCAGGGTCAAATGTTTTTTAAATTTTGACTAGTTGTGGATTTCTCTTATAATTTCTGACTGCTATTACAAGAAACTTATTTGACAAGGAGAGTGAGGTATATTTATCTGTAGCTGTGAGATTGTGAGAGTGAGGTATATTGGTTTATCCTGGTTTAAGGAGTTGGCAGTAGCAGGTTCACCTCAAGGTTTATGCTTTCCCTTGCCACAGGCAGTAGAGCAGGTTTACAGTACAAGGAATGAATTACCTCCTATAGAGTGGTCTCTAGGTCTAATATGATGACTGGTAGTTGTCCCCCAAGATATAATTGCTTTATTGCACCCATGAGTGTATCATACCATGCAGGCTCATCATTGTGGATGGTAGACCTTACAGCTGTGTAGGACTATTAATTCCTTTTTCTCTCTTGGCAGCTTGAATAGCATAGTCATATATGATATTAACCAATCCTCAGGGATAAAGCTTTCAAGTCAGTTACATCTTGATTTCTCAACATCCTGTGTCTGAATTGAGTGATAGCTTCAACAATACAGTCTTACTTACAAGTATGGAATTCAAGCAAAGGCAATGGCAAGAGCCTACATTGTTTGAGGGATCCCTTGAACTCTCCTGACCAACAACTCCAAGAGAATTTTGCCATACCTGGTTCTGGGTTTTTTGTTGGATACTCTATGGTCCCTGACTTAAGCAAACATACAAACAAGAAGTACACAAGAAATCTCACCAAATGAGAAACTACAGTTAATCTAGATGCTCATGATGATATCACCATCTCTCTATATCTCTATCTGTCCCTCTACTATCTATCTATCTATCTATCTATCTATCTATCTATCTATCTATCATCTATCTATCATCTATCTATCTATCTATCTATCTATCTATCTATCTATCTATCATCTATCTATCATCTATCTGATATAAATAAATATAACAGGCATAGAGATATGTAGAGAGAAATAGACATCTAAAGATATATGATATATATCTTTATATATATCATATATCTTTGATATATATATAGATATATAGATATATAGAGAGATGATATATATCTATCTATATCTATATCTATATCTATATCTATATCTATATCTATATCTATATCTATATCTATATCTATATCATCTATCTATATCTATCTATCTATCTATCTATCTATATATATATATATATAGAGAGAGAGAGAGAGGAAGAATAAGTGTATTGAAATATAAAAAAGAGATGTATAGTTAAACACCATCCTAGCCCTGAAAATTTCTGGAAATTTTGAAGTTACTTTCTTGATCTTGATTAAAATTCTACTCCAAGATTATATGTATACTATTCTAGACATTTACATGGGAGCCACAATATTGAGTTATTATCCAGATGTTTCCAAAATAACACCCCAGATGGTAGACATTGTGTTTGAAAGATCTAATTTGGAAAATTTTACTGAATTGTTATTAAGTGGAAACATCTACATAATACATAAAAACAAATATGAGGGAGACCACGAGCAAGGATGTCAGGACCACGGGGGGTGCACCCACCCACTGAGACAGTGGGGCTAATCTATTGGGAACTCACAAAAGCCAGCTGGACTGTGACTGAAACAGCATGGGATAAAACCGGACTCTCTGATCACAGCGAACAATGAGGACTGATGAGAAGCCAAGGTCAATGACAAGGGGTTTTGATCCTACTTCATGTTCTGGCTTGGTGGGAGCCTAGCCAGTTTGGACGTTCACCTTCCTAGATATGGACGTAGGGGGGAGGAC
>NW_026067934.1:4675224-4697806 GCF_014885135.2 Alexandromys fortis | reverse complement strand
GGGGGGAGGGGGAGGGAAATGGGAGGCTGGGAGGAGGCGGAAACTTTTTTTTCTTATTCTCAATAAAAAATAGTATAAAAAAAAAAAACAAATATGAGCATTGAGTGGTCTGGTTTTGTTTTAGTTTTGCTAATCTAACTTATTTCTTTTCCTTATTTTCTATTATCAACACTCTAAATCAGTTTTCTCACATTTGACTTATAATAATAGAATACATATTTGTGTAAGTATTTACTTTTCATCCATAATCAGTTCTACATACCACCTGCAAGCTGATGGCCTGGATGGAGGATGAATTTATTTAGAAAGTCTCAGACTTTTCATTACTTTAAGATAAATACCAATTTTTATCTTTTGTAAAGCTATTTTTAAATTTTTTGTGAATAATATAATTACATGATTTTCTCACTTCCCTTTCTTCCTTTCTATATAACACCCACCCTACTCTTAGTCAAATCATCTCACCTTTTTCTTTAATTGTTGTTACAGATATTTGTGTGTGTGTTCCTAAATATAAATATACAAAATGTTCAGTCTCTATATTATTTGTGCATTTATGTTTTCAGGCTGACCATTTGATATTGGATAACCAAATAGTGTGCTTTTCCCTGAGGAAGATAATTGATCCCTTGCTCAGTTTTCTTTAGTTACCTGTAGTCCTTTGGTTGTAGCTGAGGCCTCATAGGATTTCTCCCATCTATGTCCATTGCTGTTGCTCTGGGTAAGGTCGTGTTTAGGTAGTCATCATGTGGGTGATACATTATTGGTATAGCTTCCCTGACATTTCTAGAAGACATAATATCACAGCACACTTCCTCTTTCTTTGGGTTTTAAAATCACTTTCTCCTCTTCCACAATGATTCCTGAGCCTTTGGAGCAGAAACTACGTGGTAGATGTAGCAATTGTGGCTGGAGTTTACAACTCTGCATTTTGATCATTTGTAGTTTTTGTAATTGTCTTTGTCTCTTGCAGAATGAAGTTTCCTTGGAAGGAGGAGAACTATACTTATCTATGGGCATGGAGATAAGATTTTAGAATGTAGTTAGGGATTATGCTGTCTTTATTATATGGTATTTGTATGTTATCCTTCCAGGATCTATAACTTTACTAGGCCTGGATAATTGGCAAGGCTTCTAACACCAGGCACATTTTTCCTCTTGTTGAGCAGGCCTTCACTCCAACTAGAGAAGTATTGGTAACTACCAAGGTATGAATACCATTATATTGCCTTTAGGATTACTATGTGATAGTGGTCATTGCTGCAGTTCACAGACATCATAGCTAAAACTATTGATTATTTTCCTCATTTGGAAATTTGTATGTTAGCTTCTGGTATCATGAAAACTAGTCCTCAGGGAGGAGGTTATCATGTCAGATCCAGCTTGGGTACTCTGAGTCATGTGTCCAAAGTACATGGTATCTTTGGCTCTATTATGATTTACTTTTGGTCATGATAATATACTTTAAACAAAAAAAAAACAAACAAGTACATTTCTTCCCATACTTACAATACTTACTACCTTTAGAAATATTGTTTTTAGTGAAAAAGTCCCATGTAGGAAGTAGAAGTTGACTCTAACTGAGGCCATCTAAGACGGTATGATACCTGGCAACTGGCTGAAGGAAAATATACAGTATGAATAAGAATAAATTAGTTTCCATCCCTTAAAGAACAAATGAGGACAGCATTTATAAACTAAAGTTATGGCATATGATTGGAAGAATGGATGTTGGAGCACAAAAAAAGTTTTACAATAGCCCAGCATGGAGTATAACAAAGGTTTGTGTAGTGAAGAGGCGAGCAGGCCTGCTTTTCGTGCTGCCTGGCTAGCTTTACAACCAAAATAACAAAACACAAATTGTATTCTTTTAAACACTGCCTGGCCCATTATACCTATCCTCTTCTTGGCTAATTCTCACATCTTGTTTAACCCATTTCTAATAATCTGTGTAGCACCACAAAGTGGTGGCTTACCGACAAAGATTCTAGCCTACATCCGTCACAGGTCGAAGAATCATGGTGTCTGCCTGAGGCATCTGCCTCATTGCTTTCTACCCAGATTCTTGTTCTGTTTACTCTGCCTACCTAATTTTCTGTCCTATCAAAGGGTCAAGGCAGTTTTCTTTATTAATTAACCAATGAAAGCAACAGATAGATAGAAGACCCTCCCACATCAGGTTTGTTCGTTTGGGGATAAACTCACAGAAAGGGTAGCGATCCATAGTTTTCTGTGAGAGCTGGGAACTGGAACTGAATTCATCAATCAAGTGGGCTGTATATGCTTTTTGTAAATGCAGACACTTATAGTACATAAGACCATGCCCAAAGTAGACTGGTATCTTAAAGGTTATTGGCTGAAGGAGTTTGCACAGTAGCTCCCACTTTTGTCTGAATAGGAGAGTTCTAAGCCCAATACAAAGCTATATATAATTGATGGAGGAAGGTCATTGGCTAATAAAGAAACTGCCTTGGCCCATCTGATAGGGCAGAATTTAGATAGGCAGAGTAAACAGAATAGAATGCTGGGAGGAAGAGGAAGTGAGCTCAGAAATCATACAGCTCCTCTCAGAGCCAGACATGATGAAGCAAGCCTCCAGGTCAGACATGCTGAATCTTTCCTGGTAAGCACACCTACACAGATTATTAGAAATGGGCTAAATTAATATGTGAGAATTAGCTGAGAAGATGCTAGATATAATGGGCCAGGCAGTGTTTAAAAGAATACAGTTTGTGTGTTGTTATTTAAGGACATAAGTTAGCTGGCGGCCAGGAGCCAGGCTGCAGGAACGCAGTCCGAAGCTCCTACTACATATAATAAGAACAAATATCAAGTATTGCCCAGAGAAAAGAATAGTCACAAGCATACATAAAAATTAGAATTACAACCAGCATGAACAACATCAAACAAGAAACATATCCTAACTGTTTCAATAGTTGTCCTATCCTAAGGAGTCTAAGTCTTACATTAAACATGGCTTGGTTAATTCATGAGGGGAAAGTAACTATGACTATCTAGTTTTCGATCCCATCAAAGATCTGAGAAAGGAAATAGTATTACTTGAGTAAACAGGAAGTGCCGTCAGCAACTTTAAAAAGGTTCAAGAAATGACAGAGACAACCACCTACCTGGCCAATAACACAGAGACTAATTTGCAATGTTGGGGCAACCTATTTTGGCTAAGGTTTAGAGACAGACCATATTCAGATGCAGAAAAATTTGAAAAGCTGTCTTGGAAAGATTTGGCAGTCTTTTGCTTGTATATACTTGTCCAGTTTGACACTGTGCATTTTGTTAGTGTTGAGGCAAGGGCAGCTCTTTGCCCAAAGACCAATTTTACCAAGAAGAAAACAAACTCGAAGTGGAGTGTCTTTAGTGCCCAAAATTCTCTCAGGAATAGATTGATGCTGCCAGGAGCAATCATGTCTCACATCAACAAAATTCTAAGTTATATAATGCCAAATTTTACAATTCTTTGAAGTATTTTAAGATTACCTATCTATGTGGAATACAATCTATGCAGCTAATCTCACTGTTACTATTATTATTAGTGTGAATTAGCTCACATTAATGTACTTATTATTCCCGCCCATCCATTTCTCTTTTTTTAAGAGAGATCCTTGAGTCTACTTCATCTCTACATTAAACCCTATACCACTTATAACCAACCCCCAATGTTTCTAGCCTAGAGGACAAATTTTATTGGGAGAGGGAACATCATATTCTAGAAGTACTTCTAGGTGTCATGGGGGTGGTGTTATTTTTATGGGATGCTGTAAAAATTTAAATGATGGTTAAGTTTATTTTCAAGATTACTGGTACAATTACAGATAGTCTCTGAGTAGTCAGAAGGGTTTTTCTAAAACTCTCATTTGAAGTTCTGGCCAGAACATTGTAAGAAAGTGCAGGATGTCAGCTAGCCAAGTTGGAATCATCTCGAGCAGCTTGTAACCCAAAACTGATTTAAGTGGTGCTATCAGCATAATGACATCATATCAACCAGTTGGATTCATTGTGGGGCTCTATCTTCTTCCTGGAAACTTTAAATATTACTGCAAAAAAATTTATTGTTCATTCTGGAAAACTGAAACATTATTCATAGAAATATATATTCAATAAAAGGTACAATAGAGATAAAAAATAGGTATAGGGGAGAAGTAAATTTTGAAAACAGATTTATGGTAATAATATTTCTTAAATTTTATCTTCCATATGTCCCATAACAGGTGGCTTCTGATAGGAGACAGAAACTCTGAATTTTTTTTAACAACGTGCATGGATATAAAGAAGGATATTTACCATCCAACTTCAAAATCAGCTTTGATTTTTAATAAATGGCAACTACTATTATATGTATGACATTAAGATCTTACCATGTAGAAGATTGGTATCACAAGTCAGATTTTTCTTTGCTTGGTGATTCTTTCTGGACAGCTATCTTTTCTTTTTTTAAGCATGTAGATGCACAAGGTCTCTTCCATCTTTGAAGGTAGGTATTTTATTGAAAAGATAAGAACAGAATCCTGACCCAACCCTTAAGAGATTTCCTTTCAACCTGTAAGATTGCCTACTCTGTGGATGACATTTCTCTTTATAAAGAGGTTTCTTCTTTTTGAACCAATTTTTAAATTAATTTTGATGGTATCCATAGCTTTTCTTCTCCTGTGGAAGCAATGTAGCACATATCCTGATTTCCATTTTGAGAATAACACATCCTTGAAATACACCAACTAATTTAATTCAGGTTTTTTTCTATTTTCCAATGTCTCTCTGCTGTCATTTTTCATTCTCATTAGCATAAAGAAAATTAAAGTTGAAAAAATAGTATGCAATTTATTTCTGGGGGTATTTTTTATCCCTTTCTGTTTGTTTAACTTTTAATTTATAGTTTGATTTGATCTTTCTGTAACTGCCTGACCCGTAGGATTGTGTAGTATACTTGTAATATACTTTATATTATATTAAATAAAATCTGTTTAATTTTCTTAGTTACATATGTTAGATCATTTTCTGTATTTATATGTTCATGTATACTCATGATGGCCATAACTTCTAGTAAATGTGTGATTACTGAATCAGCCTCTAAACTGAAAGAAGTTGCCCATTGGAAACCTGAATAGGTATCAATGGTGTGATGTACATATTTTAATTTTCCAAATTGGAACACATCCAACTGCCAGATTTAATTCCTTTGAGTACTCTTTGGATTACTCCTTGCAGGCAGTAGTGTTTCATTAAAAATAACAACAAAAAAGAAGTAAAATATCTCCTTAGAATCTACTTAGCTTGTTGCCGTGTAATAGAAAAATCGTTTTTTAAACCTTTACTATTGACAAGAATTTTTTTTTTATGAAATTGTGAAATCTTCAGCACATTTCCAATCAATTACTGCATTACCTCTTGCTAGAGAACCTGGCAGACCTATATGAGATCATATGTGTGTTATGTATGTGGGACAAAACTTATATCTGATTAAATCTTGAGCCTGAATAAATAATGAAGTCAATTCTATATCACTTGGTATAAATTCAGCAGTTTCAATATGCAAAACAACTCTGCATATTGTAAATCGATAACTATATTGAGAGGTTCTTTAAAATCCCTTAGTACCATGAGAATAGTATATAATTCTGATTTTTGGACAGAATCACAAGATTATACAAATCTTCTGATTTTTAACCTGCCTTTACTGATTTATTTGCATCAGTATAAAATGTAGGGGCTTCAGTTATTGGTGTGTCACATTCAGTGTAAGGAAAGGATCCAATTAGCTATCTTTATGAGGTTAATTATGTTACCTTTGAAATAGTTGTTATTAATCTCTCCTAAAAATAATACAAACTATTTGCCAGGGTTTATTTTCTGCCCATAATTTTTAGTTACATCATTATTAAAAGGTACTATAATTTCTGTTGGGTCTATTCCTATTACTTGACAAAGTTTCAATTTTCCTTAATTCAGAGATTTTTTCCACATAAGATTTTAAATTTTACTTGGTTTATATGATTAAACATCCATTCTAAGATAATATCTTCACTCTGCATTATAATTTCTGTAGGGGAATATTTGGATGGCAATATGACCAGAATGCTATTAAAATTCAGATCTAAATGATCTACTTGAGCCTCCTGTAATTTCTCTTCAATCAAAGTAAACTCTTTATCAGCTTCTGCTGATAATTTCCTGGGACTATTTAAGTCTTTGTCACCTTTTATTTAAATAAATTATTTGATCAGGTGTTATCCCTGAAATGGGTAGTAAGTTGGAAATATCTCCTAGCAATCTTTGGAAGTCCTTAAGGGTCTACAATCAATTGCTCCTAGTTCACACTTTGTGTGTTCTAATTTTCTATAAATCTATTTTGTAACATAGATAATAGAATCTTCTCTTTATATTTTTTTAGGAACAATTTGTAATCCCCAACTAGGCAAAACACTCTTTACTTCATCAAACATTATTTCTAAAGTATCTACATTTGATTAACATAGCAAAATGTCATCCATGTAATGGTAAACTATAGATTTGTGTGATTTTTTTTTTTATGTATTATTTCCAATGGTTGATTTACAAAACTTTGGCACAGGGTAGGGCTATGCAACATTCCTTGTGTGAGGATCTTCCATTGATTTTTTTTTAGTAAACTGAGAATTATTACATGTAGGCAACATGTAGGCAATGTGAAAGCAAACTTTTCTCTGTCCTCTTCTTGTAAAGGTATAATGAAGAAATAATCTTTTAAATCAATAACTATTAGAGGCCATCCTTTAAGCAATAGGGAAGGCATTTCATGTTTTGTTTTACCTGAAATAGGATTCCAATTCCCAAGAATTTAGCATCTGCCTCATGAAGAGGCAAATTTGGATGTAAAGTTTCTGGAGAAATGATAGTCACATCCACACCCAAATCCAGTAATCACTCAATTACAATATTATTTATTTGTACTCCCAGCTTTGGGTTTTGATCACTTATAGAAATCTGCCAAAATATACGTTTTTCCATTTTCTATTGGAATTTTTGATTCTTCCTCCATGTTTATTCTATCATTCAGAGTAGTATAGTATTTTGCAACAGGCACTGGATTTTCTAGTTTTCCCGAAGAGGTGTGTCCTTTCACAGTGACTGGAAATGACTGAACCACATTTGAAACCTGTGGTCCTGAGAAAAGCCCCCTAAGAAATTTCCTGTTGGTTACATATTGCCTTTTTTGTCTCTTGTTGATCTACATTCACTGGTCTAATGTTGGTCTTTGATGCATCTTCTACATAATCCAGAAGATTGAGATCTTCTATTTTTGTTATGCTCAGAGGAAACCTTGTTTCTGGAGTACCTTGTCTACCATCCTTTCTCTGATGTCCTATTCTACCATAATTAAACCATTTGGTATTTTGTTGTCTCTTTATACTTTTGGAAATTCCTTCTCCTATCCAAGCCTCAGTATAATAGTCAAATGACTCACCATTGGCTGTTTGCAGGATCCATTCATCTATTGGTGCTGATCTGATCTTTAACTTTTAGCATTCTAAGGTGGCATCTTCAAAAAACCAGAGGTTCAATAAGTGTTCTTCTAGCTTCTGGATCTGTTACCCATATTTATACAGCTTTAGTTATTTTTTGTAAAAAGTCACTAATTAATCAAATTAGTTTAACTCCATTTTAGTTTTTTGAAAATTGATTGGTCAGCAGATGTCACAGTTACAGCTGTAAGGCAGGTCTTAGATCAGTACTTGAATTACCTGAGATTCAGAATTACTAACAAACTTAGTTAATCACTTAAGAGTAGCACACCTGCATGAGGAGGAGGTTTGAGTTGAGCAGAATATTAAGGAACCCAGTTCTTATAGGTAGTTGCGAGCTTGGGCCAAGCCTTTGTGGATCCGAACTGGGAATGCTAGCCTGTGTTCCAATTGCAGGGTTAGAGCTCCCAGAGTCAGAGTTCGGCCTGACCAGAGTAGGCCTGACAGAAGCCAGAGAAGATGTGGAGGAATTTTGGCAAGAAGTCATGGGTGGAACTGACTCAGCTGCTAAGTAGGCAGGACAAAGCCATGCCTGCCTGGGCTTATGGGAAATTGCCAGGTTACCACAATCGCTCAGCCAAACTATGGGGTGGGAGAAGGCTGCAGGTGGGGGTCTGAGCAGAGCCCAGCAATGGTGTGGACTCAGGCCACTTGGGCACATTGGGTACCAATTTGTTGGCATACAAAAGAGTTCTACAATAGCCCAGAATGGAGTATAACAATGATTTATTTTGGGGGGATAAACTTCCAGAAAGGATAGTCATTCACAGTCCTCTTTGTGAGCTGGGAACTAGAACCAAATCCAGTAGCCAAGAGGTCCATGCATGCTTTTCATCTGCATTTATAGTACTCAAGACCATGCCCAAAATGGGCCAGTATCTTAAAGGCTATTGTCTGAAGGAGTTCTCACAAGAGATGCACATGTCTAAAGAGAAAAAGAACAATTTCTGTGCCAGTAGTAGTCGAGCCAAACTATTGAATTTCAAATATGAAGATATGAAGAAATATTAAGATCCATTTGAACTGTTAAGTATAAAAACAATTCAGACAAAGTGGAACATAATTTTCATCTTGGGCTCCAACCACAGAAATATATTCACATCAGAAGATAGTAAATCAGCATCAACACATTTATTATAAAATAAATTTCTCTCAGGATAGTCGTAAAAACAAGTTTTTCTTTAAATATAAAATACAAACCTGTACACCTGAAATACTCCCATGAGCCTTGCTAAACCAAAACTCTCTTCTGCTCTCACTTCCACAGATCTGTCTACTAGAAAGAATAAAACCTATTCTTTGTTACCCATCCAAGGATAGGCTTTATTAGGACAGAGAGCATTTTCACCACAGAAGAGGTGATCAGGCCCAGAAAGCATTAAAAAGGGACAGTATATCAAATAAGGGGCTGCAAAGTGGAGCCTTAAAGCAAAAAGAGGCTTCCATTTGAAACTTAGAAGCTTAAGAGGGGTAGCTTGAAATGCAAGAGGCATAGCTGTTACAGTCAGGATGATAGGAGGAGGCATGGAGGGAAATTTCTGAGAAATCCCCCAATCTTTAAAAGAAGAATATATTTGAATATAGAACTGAAATTCAAAACTGTGATTATGAGTCTATTTGTAGTAGCAGAACAGAATTTAAATGTTGTAACCATCTACAGTGTAATAATAAGAATAGTAACAAGAGAGGGGGAAGGAGTCAGGGATGCAGTGTAAGGATTCACACTTGTCAGTCTTCACTACACAGGCTGTGACACTGACTTCAACTAATGCAGGTGTTGTAGAAAAATAATGATTACAAGTTTAAACATTTTTAAGATCTTTATGTATGAAAGGATCATTAAGATTCTTGGGGTTCTTGTATTGAATTAACTTTCACTTGAAAGTGAGATATTCCTTTACTTGTTTTTTTTTTTTGTTGTTGTTTTTAAGGTAAAGTAAAATTCAAATCTTAGTAAAATAAAATTATAAACAATAATATTCTTTATAAATGCTATGTTTATTGCTCTAGAGATGATTGAAGTTGGGAGAATGGAACTTAAATTGAAGCAGACAAAAGTCTTAGACAATAGCCAACTTTACTCAGAATATCAGACAATTTATCCTCAGGATTAAGAGAAACCTCGTGAGTGAGTTTTCAATTGCAAGAATTAGCCACCATGGCAAAACATGATTCTCCATGGAGGCATATAAACAAAAAAACATGTCCAGTTGTAATGAATGATCTAAAGTAAATTCATTCTTATTTTTATGTTTTGACCCAGGCTACGGACCCTGGTACTTCAGATATGAACATTTGCCAATGGTTCAAGCTAATTCTTTCTTTTCTATTTTTTAAATTGAACTCTACATTTTAGAACAAAAGTAAATTCATTCTTATCCACTAATCCTGGAAAGAGCACAGAAGCACACTTTGTGCTTTTGAAGAAACTGAGGTGATAAGAATCTTGTCTTGTTTTCTTGGAGTTTTTTTCACAAGTACTCAGTTCCTTTCATATGACTCCAAACTTGGGCTGAGTTCCCAAAGTATAATTCATATATATTCATATAAACACATACATACATTCATTTATTCAGCCATCTTTCTGATAATTATGTGTGCACATAATTATCATCCAAAGCTAAGAAGGTGTGTTGTGGATGGGAGAATTTTAGTTGGTTTTTGCCACCTTCTGACACGTTTTTTCCTTGATGTATTGTAGTATTCAAAATTATTATTGTGTCTTAGAGTAAATCAAACTTGTGTGGATGACAGTTTCCGGAATCTCAGCACCTTGCCACCAAGCGTTTAATCCACATTCAGGTTTATACATTCCTCTGGAGCCGGCTGTGTCCACAGTCCACTATGAGATCCTTCTGGAAATCAGCTTTTCATAGCTCTGTCAGACATTTCAGGGCATAGCTATGCAAGCACAAGGCAAGCCTGCTAGCAATGAGAGCGTAAATGCCAACTGCCCTTGGGAGGTCACAGACTAATATGAGTATTAAAAGAGGTTATCACAAATGCAAGCCACTTTATTTTAAACAAAATACAGAACTTATCCAGTTCTTTTAAGAAGAAGAAACCAATATCGACTCTTCCTGGTGGGAAAATCACTGACTTGCCTACCTTTTCTCCCACTTCCACACTGCATTCTTCATGCATCACAGTTGTTTTCAAACAAGCCTTAAATTGCAGTGACTTCACAGGTCATCCTCCCTCCTTCTTCCGGTTCCCTTCCATTGTTGCCTGCTAAATAAACACAGCTTGCAGAAATTGATGAAAGCATGTATGACCTTAGAATGAATATAAATCTAAATACAAAATACCAATCAATGTATAGCACATGCCAAACTAGAATTGCTACTAAAGAAATCCAAGACAAATTTGGATTGTTTTCTACCTTTTTATAATAATTTATTATTTTTTGAAATTATTATGTAATTTCTGCTTTTTCTTTCCTTCCTGCAACCCTTTTGCTCTCTCCCAATTCCAGTTTTTTCCTCTTTAATTATTTTTCACACACACACACACACACACAAATGTTTAAAATTGTTAAAAGCTTATGGATTTTTGAAGAAGGCAGTCTATAACATTAGTGGGTACCTATGCCATCGAAACTGCCTCAGAAACTATCTTTTTAATACTTTGGGGGCTTTTCACTCATATCTTTTGATTCAGGGTTCTACAGCAAGTAGAGTAACTTCAATTTTTTTTTTACAAACTATCCAAAATTACATGAGTGACGATATTCAGCTTGATAATATGTATGATGATAACCTAATGTTTATGTAGAGTAAAATTTGGAAATTATCTAATTGAATGTAAATTGGGATCAACTATGTAATGACAGACTATACACTGATTTTAAAATATATGAAAGTTGGTGAGATGCCTCAGTGGATGAAGAAGCATGTTGTCATACTGACTTCAGCTTGATCCCCAGGATCCACACTGGAAGAAGGATGGAACCAACTCTTCCAAATTGTCCTCTTGCCTCCCTCTACACAAGCACTGTGGCATGCTGAGGACCCCTTAAAAAATAAATTAATGTAAAAATTTTACATACAACTTGTCTACATGTAAGGAAGTTCTGTAACTTGAACAAATAATTCATATATAAAATCATACTTGTCATGGTACATAAAGAGAATTATTAAATATTAGTATATGCACATATGCTTATGAAATACTGCCAATTAATCATTAACTTCTAGAAAAGTAAGAGATTTATGCTTTTATACATTTCTGAATTTACAAAGCATCAATCTCTTAAGTTTTTAAAAATCAAAAATGTGTTTGGGGATTTATGTGCCATTGTTTTGTCCCTTTTCTGTTTTTTCATCTTCAAAAGTTTACAAATGTTATGAATATAGGAACAGATATATTGTTCTATGTTCTGGAAATACGTATTCCCATTAGTGAAAATAATCAGGGGTAAAGGCAGAATGGAAAACAAAAATGAAATTAGCATAACATGGACTCGCCTGGCAGACAAATGAAGGGCATCTGTCATTTCTTAGTCATGTGGTATAAACATAAATGACTTGATGGCCATAACATTGCCTAGATGTTCCAGGAACCTTGTGATTCTGGCATATCAGACAACTCTTCACCCTAAAATGATGGAAGATACAATGGTGGGGAGAGCGTTTCAATGTGATTATCTAAATGTCTTGACTTAAAACCTCCAAGTTCCATTTGCTTTTAATGAGGCACTCAGACAGGTCGGATTCTATCGGTGGTCATCATGGAAAGTCTCTTCTGCCCTAAGTGTGTCACTTGGAACATTCAGTCCCACTGCTCTTCAAGGTACTTGCAGTTCAGCTAATTTAGCTTCTTTCTCCACGTTTTCAAACAGTAATTTGTCTTAAAGCACAAAGTGCCCTGAATGGAGGTGAAGCACATCATTTTCTGACCAGCCATTGAAACTTTCGCATAGATCTGCTTTAAACAAGTCTTTCCAGGAAACACGAAATGAAAAGAGAGGGTGCTGCTAAAGGGACCCCACTATTGGGAGATCAGGATGACATTTTTGGTCCTTCTGAGTTTTGGGTCATCGCGTTTCTGTTTTCCATAAGTGCTCACCACTCATCCCTGTGGTGTTTCACTCTCATTGTCTCTGACTGTAAAAACATTTAACTGTTACTGTCTATGCTGTTATTGCATAGTCATGTGGGAGTGCAATGGTTGATGTGAACAGCTGTGTGGCTGTGCGGGAAGGTCAGAGGATGACTTTGTTCAGTTGCTTTTCTCCTTCCAGGAATTGAACCCATGTCTGTGTTGGCTAGGCTTCCTTGGCAAGTGTGTTTATCCACAGGAGCCCCTCACCCACCATACTTTTATCATTTTTGTATTCCTTTTCGAAGCAGAAGGGTGATTAAGAGAATCATTTTTATTTTATTATAAGCCCTCCTTTCTTATGAAAGTGAATCCTATAAGTGTTCTGCTTTGGTAAACAGAAGTGATGGTTGAAAGAAACACACTAAATTAGGATTGGTCAGAGTATAGACAGGCTCACCTACTGGTTGAGCAGAGCTACTTCCTGAAATCTAAAGATGTCTGATGAGTGAAGACAATTAGTAATAATACTGCATGCTTGGCCTGAGGCAGAGCACATTGCAGGGTTCTGCACTGCCTAGAAAATGATGTTTCTGCCCGCATATATCCTGATGTGTCACTCTGAAGCTGTACCTATCTGTGACTGCCAGAAATACAGGAAGGTTTTGCTGTACATGCCGACAAAATTCACTGCAAAGCCCTATGGGCTAAACACAAGCATCAGGAATTGCATGGAATTAAATTTTAATCTCATGCCAGAACTGGGGAATCGATTCAAATATGTATGGTATTTCTAAAGATCCAGCTTGATAGTTGTAAATATTAAATCCTATTGTCTAGCATGCTTTAAATGGTTGAATTTTTCATGAAATTATGAGTTTTTTCAAAGGCATTTCTTTTTTTCTGACTGATTATTATTAGTCCAGAATAACTTTTTACTTCTTTGTTAAGATTTCTCCATGCTGTTAGGAAATGTTTATTTTAGGGAGGGGAATTAACCGTTTCACTTATCATAAGCACTCCAATGACATGAAGCTCACTCTTTGCATGGTTTATTCAATATCTTTAGATATAATCCCCTTCTCTATGTGCCATGTTAACAGCCACATCCTGGCGAGGCCCCACGTAACTTTGACATGGGGCTCTGATCCTTTCAATCACTTTTGCCTCCCCAAACAGTATTACTCTTTGTCTTAGCTTTCCAGCATTCCCCTCTGGTTAAAAAGACAATCAACTCATTTTTAATCCTGTGATGATGAAATAGTTGGTGAAAGATTTAACCTATTTTTCTTCTCTATTATCTATTATTCTCATGTTGTGTAGTAAACTATTCCCTAAACCTACTGACTCATAAAAAATAAGTGTTTATATTTCTTCCCTATATGAGCAGCAACTGAAATATTTCTGTCAGACTAGCCTAGATTTTGTTCTTACTTAGCTACCATATCACATAATTTGTTCCTGGTATTAGGCTAAAATTATGGCTCTCAACAGGTGGAATGCAACCCCTTGGGGAGTAAACTCTCCCTTCACAGGGATCAAATATCAGATATACTGCATATTAGATATTTATATTTAAATTTATTACAGGAGCAACATTACAGATATGAAGTAGTAATGAAAATAATTTCATGGTTGGGTGTTGCCAAAGCATGAGGAACTGCATTAAAGGATCACAGCACTAGGAAGGTGAGAACACTGAGGTAAAGGGACAAGATCTGCTGTGGCAAATATTTCTCAAGATAATAACAGAAATGAAAGGTGAGACAAAATTGTCTATACATATTTAGAACTTTGCTCATGCTAAGTCAACGATATCTTCAGTGGAAGCAGAGATAGTTTGGTCTCATGCACCAAGCTCACTTGATGAGAAGAGAGGACACTTTTCCCAAAATGATCACAGAACAGGAAACACAAATCTCCATGACTTTTAAGGAAACATAGCTTGTTCTTTTATGAAACTGTGTCAGAGAGAATACAATGGATTAAATAAAGATAGCATATATAGGTACAAAATACTGATGTCACTCCAGCTCTACAATTTTACAGATTCTGCAAAGTATATACTTAAGTTGTTCTATTATAATCATACAATAATCATATGGGCCAAGAAGTTCAAGGTATGTTGGTATATTAAATTCTTAGTTATACACATCCTAAAATGCTTTAATCCCACTCCTAGGACACACTTATGAAGGTTGGCTGCTTCTTCCTTTCCTTTGAGTCTGACAAAACCCAAGTAATGCTAGATAATTCTCTGGTTATATAAAAGTCTGAATAAATATTATTTGTTTTTCTTATTTTGATTGATCTTCATTAATATCATCAATCATGAAATATTCACAGTATATAATAGAATTTGTATATATGTAACTGAGACTATAGGTATAGTTATTACTACAGAAAGGGAAATAATTAGATGATTTTAGGGCTTTGTTTTAGTGATGTGGCCTATTAACATAATATTTAGAGAAATAACTAGATATAACTAGAGAAAGTCCAAAACAAAAACAATTATGATGAAAATGATCACAGAGCAATAACAATGATGACAACCATGGTACTCACAACATTTAGTAAACACTTCTAAACACCATCCACATGATTAATACCATGGCTTAGTTCCTTGTGACCTCGAGTTAAGTTACAAAAATATTTGGCTCAATATCACTTTACAGATGGGAAAAGTTTCAAAGGATTAAGAAACTTGTTGATGCTTATGTTGCTTGAATATCATACAACTAAAATTTAATTGTGTCAATATAACTCTATAATTTAGGTGTATTTATGGTTAACACACAGCAGGAATTCAACTTAGTATGCAAATAGGAGAAAAAATGAATGCACTAATTGACCAATTAATGATACTCCATAAAATCTACACTGACTCTGAAAAACAAATTTATTATACTCCTTGGAACGTACTCAAATTTTCATCATCTCCTCTTCTCTTATTTATTGCTGTCATATTATTTCACTTAGGTGTATTGCCCAGTCTTGCCTTGAGTTCACTTTATAGTTGAAGCTGACCTTGAGCTTTGAAGCCTTCTGTTTCCACCACAGAGTTCTGAGATTGAAGAGGTGCATCACCATAGCTAGTTTATTACAGTGCTGAAGAAGCAACCCAGGGCTTCATGCACAGTGGGCAAATGCACTATCAGTTGAGCTATACCCCCAGTCCCACATGCTCTGTTCATTTGCATTTTGCTACTTGTACAATCAGATTCCTGGTTTAGATAAGAATACATTAAGAGTCAATAATCTATTTTCTTTGTGATTTGGCTAAATAGTGTGCATATTAAACAATCAGTGTATGGGAAAATAGCATAAGGTTTGGACTACTCTCTCTATAGCCAGTGAACTTCCATCACTTGTGGTAGCTGAACCACTGTCCTTTACTACATACAGGTCCAAACATCTACAATCTCTATATTAAACCCCCATCAAATCTTGCTGGGCAACACATGAAATGTAAAACTTCAGAGAATACCATTAGCAAAAGTATTGATAATAACCAGGTTTTCAACTCAACAGTGGAACAGTCAAGGGAATTAAAATGCCCACATACAGAGAAGACAAAAAGCACAGACCATTTCCTTTAAGGGGTTGAGATTCATCACAAGGACACGGAAAATGATGACTTACAGTAAACCTCTCTGATAAATTATCCAAGCCATGATACCAGGTGTAGTGGTTTGAATAGGTATGGCTCCAATGGACTCTTAGAGTGGCACTATTAGGAGGTGTGGCCTCATTGAAGGATGTGTGTCACTGTGGGGATGCACTTTGATGTCTCCTTTGTTCAAGCTAAGCTCAATGTGACAGACTACTTCTGTTGCCAGAAGATCAACATGTAGAACACTTAGCTCCTTCTCCAGCACCATGTCAGCCTGCACTGACTTGTCCCACCATGATGATAATGCACTAAAGCTCTGAAACTTTAAGCGATCTCCAATTAAATGTTTTCTATTACTAGAGCTACCCTGGTCCTGGTGTCTCTTCATAACAATAGAAATCCTAACTAAGAGACAAAGAGTCTGTTCAGGTCAGAAATGTTTAAGAGTTCTTTTAGTTAATTTTTTTTCTAATTTCAGAAAGAGAAATGATAAAATTCTGGTAATGGGGATAAGAAAATGAAAAAAGATATTTCTAATAAGGAAATACAAACATAAAACCAAACAACCAAAAGGAGTCTGGAAGTCGTGCGTCTGAGGTTTGTTGTGCATGAAGAACGCCTGCCCTTTCCAGGAAGACAAGTAAGGAAGAGGAAATAGCACAGATTCACATTTTAGAGCCCAAACTTCAAAATGGCAATTCGCTAAATTTACATTTGAAGGGATAAATTATCATGACTAAATGCCATTTTGCTTCATATGTGCTGATGGCTGTTCTTGCTACAGCATGACATTCTTTTAAATAACACACACATACCACATCATACCCTTCTGCACTGCTCAGATGGAAGCCTGTCTGCCGTCCACTCCATTTCTTTCCTGATGCCTCATTCCTGCAGCCCCTTTGCAATTTAAGTTCTATTCAAGAGAATATATTCACAGCCTTTTTGCTCCTTTTCCCTGGAAAGGCTTCGAAAAAGTAAAATCCATTTTGCCCAGCGTTGATCTCCCAATTGTCACTCCTGAAGAATCATGGGTAAGCTTGTGGGAGCACTTAGCGCTCAAGCACAGCTCTGTGGCTCTTTCCCCACCCCTTACAGCTTTCTTTCTTCGTGGGTTATGATTATTCTTATATCAAATGTCTTCCTGTCATCGTCTCTAATTTCCTTAAATGGATTTATCTTCAGTCCCTAGAACTTTCATATCTCAGGAACACAAAATTCCACAAGATATTTCCATGAGCCAGACAGCTAATTAACTATTAAAGGGCTTCCCTCAGAGAATACAGACAGAGAGGACACCAGGAAAAGGGACTGGAAGTGGCCTTCTGCATTCATTCAGAGTGCGTGGTTGTATGGAACCTGAAAGATAGTTTAGGCTCAGTTTATAAAGAGTTTTACTCAATTCTTATAATTGACTTTTTTTTTCCTTTTCATGACCCTGTATCAGGGATTGTAAGGGTGTAAGAATGACTGGAGAGCTGGGTGGTGGTGGCACACGCCTTTAATCCCAGCATTTGGGAGGCAGAGGCAGGCGGATCTTTGTGAGTTCTGGGTTCTAGGCCAGCTTAGTCTACAAGAGCTAGTTCTTGAACAACTAGTGCTTAAAAACAAACAAACAAAAAAAGAATGACAGTAGTGGATCCTGTGGTTCTGTGGTCCTGGCCACGGAAGGTTTAAGCATTATTCTATCATACAGAGTGATGAGGACTAGAGAGCAGGCAGAGATAAAGTGTGATTTGACAGCGCAGGGAATTATTTCTTACTGGCCAACGGCCAGTCATGTTTCCTGAAAAATGAAATATTTGACCTTTCTCCTTACTTTTGGGTTGGAGCATGCCACAGTAATCCTGTACATTAGTCATTAAGCAGGAAAGAAGTGGTCAGTGGCTTTTGCCACAGTCAAACTCTGTTTTCTTCTTTGTAGCAATCATTCTCACTTTGTGACAAACATGATTCCAAGAATCTCAAACAAATACAGTGACTGAAAATGATGTCTTTGATGATGTTGAGTTAAAGTTTTACTTGTTTTCGTTGGTTACAATCATTATATTCACTTCATTGATCGGTAAATTCATTTTAAAAAAATTAATTAATACTAGTGTTCAAACCTGTCTTCATTCTGACATTCTGCTGCTCCCATTCCATCTTAAACGTGGTTTATTCAGGACTCTGAGAATACTGCAGTGAACATGGAATGCAACAAAACTGTAGGAAGAACCAGAAATTAAAGAATCAACATCTAGGCATCCTCCCAAAAGTCTAGTAATGCTTAGAAAAGGAAGGGCTCTCCCCATTAGACATAATAGGGTGCAATAAGGACATTTTTTATTATCTTTTGTGCATATTCAATTACATGTTGCCTTAAGATTTCTATTGCTGTGAAGAGACACCGTGGCCACAACAATTCTTATAAAGGAAAGCATTTATTTGGGGCTGGTTTACAGTTCAGAGGTTAAGTCCATTATCATCATGGGGGGCAACATGATGGTGTGCAGGCAGAAATGGAGCTGAGAGTTTTACATCTGGATCCACATGCAGCAGGAAGAGAGAGACACTGGGCCTGGCTTGAGCATTTGAAACCCCAGCCCACCCTTGGTGACATACTTCCTCCAACAAAGAAACACCTATTTCAACAAGGCATCTCCCCCTAATGCCACTCCCTAAGCGTTCAATTACATGTGCCTATAGGGCATTCTTATTTAGGTCACTACTTGTCTATATCATAAAGTGCCCTGGATATTTTAATGTTAAGATTTCCATATACTAGAAACAATTAATTTTATAATAGCCCTGATTCTAGATGCCAGAATCATTTTCCTGATTAGTTATTTTAAAGTTTTCCAGCAAGTATAGGTGAATTGACAGTAAACAATGTTACTTTTAATTTAAGTTGACTACAACATAATCAGAGAGGAAAATCATTTCAATTGTAATATAATAGTATAATTTTAATATTGTATACTTCTATATTGTTGAGATATATTATCTATGAGCCAGCTATCATGGCCTATTTAGGCAAAAACACTCATATGATTACAAAAACTATGAAAAATATCACCAAAATTTCAGAGTGTTGTTCATGCATCAACACTCGTCCACCGTTCAAGATTGTTGTGAAGGTGGGAAGAACATTTGGATCTTTTCAGTCACACAAAATTCTTACAAAAGTAGGGGATTTATTTCACAAGAGACAAATTAATCAATTTCTTGGTCTGTGTTGCAAAGAAAACCCATTTCTTATGAAAAAGTAACCTAGAGGGAGTTGAAAGGTATATTAAAAGATAATTTTTCAACTGCTACTGTGAAGTTTTCTTGCTCATAAAAGAATCTCTGACTACAAGGAGCAAAGCTGTTTCTGGGTCATTAAATAAACTCTAGAAGCAGCAATGATCTTTAGTTCTCTGTGCCATTTGGCTATGAGCTGCTTATCAAGCTTCAAAATTATGATGATAATTCAATCCTGAATTTTCTTTCTTAAATTTATATTTTAAGAAACAACTAAATGTAAGTTACAAACAGTACCCTGCAGGAACAATGTGCATATTTTTTACACAGGGCATTTAAGTTTTATTTGTCAATTGTCCCATGCTGATTTTTCAAATAACTGAAAGATTCTCAAGATTTGATGTCACTGTGATAATAGGTACAACCATGCTGAATGCCTTGGTGGTGTTTAGTTATTTATTTTAGTTATTTCTTTAAGATTACAATATAATTGCATTGCTTCTCCTTTTTCTCATTTCCTTCTCAACTCTCCCCTGTAGCCATCATTGCTGTTTTAAATATTTTAATGAGCATTGAGATAATATTAGGAGAATAAGAAGGTTAAGCATGTGTTTCTAAACATGAACAAACAATCTCCTGAATTTGGAGGAGGCAGTCTTTTGCCCAGATTAGCTTGTGGCCTAGATGTTAAATTGTGGAAGCCTAAGTTGCTTGCACATCAATCTATGGATATAAATTGGTAAAGATTACAGGCATACTCCCCTGACTGCTCCCATCTTCCCCTTCACAGATACATACATGAATGCTATTAGCTGCCTTGGTATGATAATACTTTGTAGGAGTAACTGCTTTATATTGACCAAGTCATAGAGGTTATTTTTAGCCTGGTTTATACTAACCTGTAAGAAGCAACCATGAAGGCCTTTCTTCTTTTAGAGATAAAATGACCAGGAAAAAAAATATTTTTTAAGCCTACCATGCCAAAATTTCTTTTAGGTGGAGGCTGTTTGTTGGTTTCCCAGCCACTCAGACCCAAATTAATCATACAGAAACTATATTATTACAACACTGCCTGGCCTATTTGCTCACACTTATTGTTGGCTAGCTCTTATATCTTAAATTAACATTTCTATTTATCTGTGAATCGTCACGTGGTTATGGCCTACCAGTAAGGTTCTGTCCAGCTACATGGTTTCTCCTTGACTCAGCCTACTTTATCCCAGCACTCAGCTTAGTTTTCCCACCTAGCTCTACTCTGCCGTGCTATGGGACCAAAACGGCTTTATTCATTAACCAGTAGTTCACATCCAACGGAGGGGACTCCCACATCAATTTCTGACCTGAAACTCAGCATTAGCTGAAGGATTCCATCTTTCTGTTAGTCCATCTTCCCTACCATACCGTATCTCCAACCCTCCTTTCTTTTTTTTAATATGCAAAGAAAGTTTACCCAGGATTCTAGCAAGTAACAACTAAGTTTTCCAGGTAGGGGCAGCCACTATAAAAAAAAAAAAAATCAATCTAAGCCTTTTCCTTTGTTGTTGCATTTTTAAACCTTATGAAATTTATCGTTTTTCATCATTGTTGATATTATACTTAGAGCTGAGCCATTTCCTGCCAATAAGTCAACAAAATGGCAATGACAATAGTAGGAAATAATCTATGCCAAATATTTACGTATATATTCATATACATTTTGAGTATGTGTTACATATTTTTCTAAACTATTCGTGTTTTTTCTTTTAGAATTTCTAGGAACAAGGCAATGAAAGGCACAAAACCAAAGGGACTATCAAAATCAGAGAATTGACATTGATAATGCTATGACCAAGTTTCCCAGCCTTAAATCCCACCACTTTCCTCCCACAATGTATTTTACTATCATTCTCTTCTTCCACATTTTATTCTAAGAGTCAGTGTAGGGTTATTATTAACTGTCACATTTTTTCATCCTTTTAATATAGCACACAGTTCTTCAATCTTTTTATTGGTGTTTATAATTTTGTTATTTCTTTAAAAAACTTTCTTTTGTGTTACATATTACATTATAATTAAACCATTCACCTTTTCTTTTACTACTTCTAAACCATCCCATATACCTCTCATTGCTCTGTTTCAAATTCATGTCCTCTTTTTTCATTGATTGTTGTTACAGACATATATGTATATAAACATACGTTATTAAATACATAAATATACCCTACTCAGTCTGTATAATGTTACTTGATGAACATTTTGGTGTGCCAAATAGAGCTTATACTTTTTAAAAATATTATATATTGATCAGTGAGGTGACTCAGCAGGAAAAGGCACTTGTTACTATGCCCTGGGTTTGGTACCTAAATCCTTTTTGGTGCTTAGGAGAGAATGGACTCTAATAAATTGTCCTCTGACCTTTACACATATGTGCACATATTTGTGCATGCACATACACAAAAAATATATATGTGTGTATATTTTAAAACTGCAGAGTAATTAGGTTTTACAGTGGGTTTGAAATTCCCTAGTGCATAAAACAAAGGTGATATTATTACTTTCTTGCCTGGGCATTGCCACAGAAGGACATGATGTACTTTATGTCATCACTGGTGATGTTAACCTATACCACCTGGTTAAACTGGTACTGCCAAGTGTCTCCATGGGAGGAGTAGTAATTAATTAATGAGCTATCTGTGGAAAAACACTTTGAATCTATATCAGCACACTATCTTCCCATGAACATTTTTCTTCCCCATTAGTATATGTAACAGCGTAAGCGAATGCAGACAGATTGTCAAAATATAGACAGCTTTAATGGAGGAATAGACTTACAGAACCACCGTTCCTGCGGAGACCAGGAAAGCAGAAGCGAGCGCTGGGAGCATGCTCGCCAGATTTATAGGCAAAATTTAGCCTGAGGCGAACACGCCCCCTAAGGGGTGGGACTTATCCCTACATCTCCCCCTTTTGTCTAAATAAGACAGAACTAAACCAAATACAACTATATACAATAATAACAAATAAATATAACAAACAATATTGAGAATCAAAAGTTTTGCTAAACATTCTATCTCAAGGAGTCTAAATAATGTAGAGAGTAACTACAATTATATAATCTTCAACTCCATCAAAGATCCGAGAAGGCAATAAATATTACTTAACAAACGATCCAAATGTGTAACAATTGACAAAGACAACTGACTACCTG
>NW_026067934.1:4618972-4668039 GCF_014885135.2 Alexandromys fortis | reverse complement strand
TATTATGGGCCTGAAGGCAGAGTGTATCTCGGACTCAGCCCTGGGGCCCAAGTCACAAACTAAGAAAATGACACCCTGGTAGCAGGCTACGCGATTGAGTCAGGGGCAAATTAGCCCGACGTTGGACGCCAAAATGTAACGGCGTAAGCAAATGCAGACAGATTGTCAAAATATAGACAGCTTTAATCGGAGACCAGGAAAGCAGAAGCGAGCGCTGGGAGCATGCTCGCCAAATTTATAGGAAAACTTTAGCCTGAGGCTAACACGCCCCCTAAGGGGTGGGACTTATCCCTACAAGTATAGACATTTTTGTGTATTCAATTCTTATTAACATGATGGTGACATGTTGTTTTCCTTCATCATTTGCTATTTTACACTTTATAATCAAGAAGGGAAATAGATTTGACAGGAAGCAAGCAAATTTTATAGAAGAGAGAGTAAGTCTTTGTCTGGAACATCATAGTATGTCAAAGGTCAGCCCACACTGAGGGGACACCATAGCAGAAAGACAAGTGTGTCAAAAGTCAGCCAGTGCTGAAGGGCCAAGGGCACTACAGCAGAAATTGAGTGTGCAACAACATGGAGTCTACAGTCTGGGCTCCTACTGCATCTTCCATCAGGATGCTGAGCATCTCTACAATCCTCTCTGAAAGACTAACTTATGACTAAATACTTTTAATATTTTTTCCATCTATTTTTCTGTTGGGAACAGAGATTGGCAAGTATGGGTGGGTAGGTATCTCTTTAATATACAGATTTTAAATTTTTTGAATATAGATTTTGTATTGAGATCACTGGATTACCCAGCAGTTCTCTTTTTATATTTCTGAGGAACCTTCGCATCTATTGATGTATTAACTTAAATTTTTGATGAGTAAGTAATTCCCAACAGTGTTCAAGGGCTCTCTCTTACCCTCACTCTCCCTGACACTGTTCTCAGTCTGAGAACAGCCATGCTAAGTGAGGTGAGTGATAGCTTGAGGTTTGGGTCTTTGCTTCCCCGAGGGTCATGACTCTAAGGTGTTATTAATAACTCACATATTGACTCTTTTTCTCTTCTAAGACCTGATTAGATATTTTGCCTATTTTTAAGTGGAATTATTTTTCTCTTGGTATAAGAAAATTGGTTCTAAGTTAATGTAATTTTTTACGTATTCTGAATTTTGATGCCCCGTTCTGACATATAGCTTATGAATCATTTTACTTAGTGATTGTCTCCTTCACTTTACAGAACTTCTCATTTAAAAAAAAATGCTATTCACTCACTGCTGCTTTTGTTGCCTTTGACGTTACACCTGTAAAGCAATGTCCTTATGCCCAGGACAGTGTCTGGGGTTGTCTTCTCCGTGCAGTTTTATGTCTTACATTTATGACACAAACTCAGTTTGAATTCTTCTTGTATTTGTTATGAGTTAGTATGTAAATCCATTTTTCTCCTGAATAGGGATATTCAGTTTCCCCAACATGAATTACTAAAGAAGGTATCATTTCTCCATTGTGTGTTCTTGGCACTTCTGTCAAATGTGACATGCTGTAAATGGTCAATACACTTTTTTAATGCTAGAATACTTCTTATATTTGGATGTTCTTAACATTATAGCTGTGTGATTTATTTTGAAGTCAGGTAATGTGGTGTCTCCAGTCTTGCTCCTTTGCAAAAGATTGCTTGGCTAGTCAAGGTCTTTTGATGTTTACACACAAATTTAGGATTGTTTTCCCTAGTTCTGTAAAGAATGTCATTGATATTCACAGGATTTTCTCTGAATCTGTAGAGCACAATGTGGGATGTGGGACGGGCATTTTTAATAATGCCTTTTTTCCACAAACATGGGTTGCCTTTCTATTTATTTTATCATCTTCACTTGCTTGTTGATCACTTTGTTTTCAGTTAAGATCTCTCATCTCCTGTGCTAAATGTACCCTTAAATTTTTTTTCTTTTTATCATTTTTATTATTATTATTAAAATATTCACCTCCTTCCCTCCTCCCATTTCCCTCCCTCTCCCCTTAAATATTTTATAACTGTTGTAAGTGAAGTTTTTTCTTTTCAACTCCTTTTAAATGTCACACATGTTTATAGTTTGGGAATAGCACTGACCTTTACATATTAATGTTGTATCCTGAAATGTTACTGATTTCATTCACTATTTCTAACAGGTGTGTGTATGTGTGTGTGTGTGTGTGTGTGTGTGTGTGTGTGTGTGTAGTATGTAGAACTTTCATTGTCTACATAATTGTAAGATCATGCCCTTTGCTGAATAGGTACTATTTAGTTTATTTCATGTACATATATGAAATTATATATGTATTTACATCTTTAAGTTCTTCTTCAAGCTTTTTCTTATTGATGTGTAGGAGTTGTAGTCATTTAGTAAATAGAAGTTATAAATATTTCCCACTAGTAGCTTCCCCATATACTTATTTAAATGATATATTTCAAAGAACAAAAATAATTTTAATACACGTGTATTTTTTTATTTATGTTTTATATTTCATGTTCCTTTAAAATATTTTTCTATTCCTTAAATCACAAAGATGCTTCTTTTTATTATGTTGTACCGTTTACATTTAGATTATGTAATTATTTAAACCAATTCTGGACATTGTATAAATCAGGCATCAGAGAGTTGTTCTGCTTATACTATATTGTTCACTTCAGAAAAACTTTAAAGATTTTTTTCCAACTGACCTGTAATTTCAATTATTTTAAATATGCAATTTTTCACTGTGTGCTTTTGTAGACTTTCTAGTCTATTTGTTTATTAATCTGCTCCTATAACAATACTTTGCTTTAATTGAATCTCATTTATAAAATTTATTACAGGGCCAATCCCCCCGTGGTGGTTTTAAATAAGCATGGCCCCCATAGCCCATGTGTTTGAATGTTTGGATTATAGACAGTGGCACTATTAGAAGGTGTGGTGTTATTGAATAGGTGTGGCCTTGGTGGAAAAAGTATGTCACTGTTGGGATAGTCTTTGAGGCCTTATGTATGTTTAAGCTATGCCCAATATGGAATAGTTTACTTCCTGCTGCCTGCAGATCAAGATATATAACTCTCAGCCACTTCTCCAACACCATGTTTCTCTGAATACTTCCTTCCTTCCTGATATGACAATAATGGACTAAACCTCTGAAACTGGAGGCCAGCTCCATTTAATGTTTTCTTTTATAAGACCTGCTGTGGTCATGGTGTTTCCTTACAGCAATAGAGCCCTTAACTAAGATAACTGCTTTCTACTTCAACAATGTCTTGCAAATTTTGACATTTGTTTCCTTAAATTAATTTTAAAAGCAAGCTTTCAAATTTCATTAAAATCCTTGTTGTTATCTATTTGGTTTGTCTTTGTATGTATAGACAATTTTAATGAGATTTTCTGTTATACATTGAAACTGCTAATGAATGTGCTATTTCCTTGTAGGTCATCTTTAATATCATTCAACTAGTAATGCCATTTTATGATTTTCTCCATAAAATCATGAGCCTTTTTGTTTATACTTAATCTTGGGATTCTTTCATATCTGTATCAACGGCAGGCATCTACTTCAAATACCCTTGCTGTTGCTGCTTCTGTATAAAATGCAATTTATTTTTATATTGGTCTTATAGACCTGCTGGTTTCTCATTAATTCTGATCATTTGCCTGCAGATTCTTTGAGGTTTCTATGTAGGTAACCATAATAATGTCTGCAAATAATGGCATTTTGTTTCTTTCACTCCAGAATATGTACTTTTAATTATATCTTTTGAAAAGCTATACAGGAAAGGAAACCTTTCTCATTATAGAATGGAAATTGTGAGAGCAACGTTCTTTGTCTTGTGTTTGCTATTGAGAGGGATCTTTCTTATATTGTACATTATTATGATTCAGCCCTGAGATCTGTAGACACATTTCTTTAGGAGAAGAATTTTTCTGTTAGTAATTACCAAAAGTTTTTTTAAGTCACAAATTAATGTTGAATTCTACTAAATGATTTGTATGCAGCCATTGATATGATAATTTGAATTTTCACTTTTAATCTGTTTAAAAGATGAGTTCTATTATTTTTTAAAATCTAATGGCAGTTTTGTACTCTTAAGATAAAATCAGTATGGAGGTCATATATACTGATTTTCACATGTATCCCTAGTTTCAGTGGTGAATATTTTGTTTTGGACATTTTGTGCTAATATTCTTGAGGAATATTGGCCTGTAATTTTTTTCTGTAGTGTTCTTCTTGTCTATTTAGGTATCAATGTCAAATTAGTCTTGAAATAATTAATGAGTTCTCACTCTTTCTATTTTCAGTGATCAAGACACCAGAATATTGACCTCAGTTTGATGGCACTGTCGGCAGCTTTATTCCTGTCAGTTCATGACCCTTCTTCAGCCCCCTTAAAGGAATGACTTAGATAACTCGCCATAGAAAATTCTTTCCTTTTCCATTGTGCATACAAATTCTCTACTGTTGCTTGGTAATTATTTCTAAAGGACTCGGCAGCCAAATTTTCCAATCATATCAGTGGTAAGCACTTACTGTTATTCCCTCTAATATCCATCTTCAACATTTCCATATCATTCATGCTCGTACATGTGGTCATGTCACCATTGTACCCTTTTAAAATAATTGTCTTAGTTTGGGGAGTGCAAAATGTATTAATCTTCATTAATATGACCATTGCACAAGAAATCTGAGTTTGTCTAATTTTTTTTGTTCTTTTAGCTCATACCTTCAGGAGTTTCCCCCTTTCCATTTCTATTATGTCTATTTGCTATATGAGTCTGATGCATAGCTAATAGTCTGTCTCTTCCATTCATCCTTACCATGGAACTCCTCTCTGTCTCTCTCTCCCTTCACAGAAAACCTCAATTCTTGAGTCCTATAATAATTTTCTTTTGTATTTTTTAAGCACGTGAGCCTCATCTCTAGAAGGCAGATAAATTAGAAAATTCATTATTTTACTTAACCTTATATTTATTAAAAGTACTTGCTATGGGAGAATGTCATACATGTATACAACATACTTTGATTATATCCACCCACACCTTTCTTCATCTTCCCCTGTGCTCCCCTCTAGCCACACCCCGTTCAAAATCCATGCCTTCTTCTTACCTCTTAAAATAACCTTCTGAGTTCAGTTAGTGCTTCCCTTATGCATAGGAGTATAGGACTATCTACTGTAGAATAAAAAATCTATCAGTGGTCAAACCATTGGGGGAAAAATGACTCTTTCTCCACCAACAGCCCTTGGGTCAGGGCAAAAAACATGAGCATGCTGGAATCCCTTAAGCTCAGCGCTCCCATCCTCTGGCTCTTACATTGATACCCATTATTCTTCAGGGACATTCCCTGAATTTTGTGTCACAGGAATTGATGCAAATACCCCATTTAGGACTGAGTACTCTGTCACTTTTTATTATAAGCACTTTTGCTGCAATCATGAGTCTCTACATTGACTGCTGCCCACTTCCATTCTATGACCAAAGGTGAAAGCAGCACAAATCTATGGGCACAAACATAAACATTTAGAAGCCAGTTTGATAACATGTGACCATGTAGTAAAACAACAGTAGTTTGGGCCTATGATCTAACCAGTCAGGGGCTTTTGATAGAATTTACAGTACCCAGTATCAGTTCTCCTCTGCAACAGGTTTCTGATCCATTCAGATTGCCATATCAGTCATGTTAATATTGCATCAGTGATGACCTATTTCCCAGCTGGGGGATATGCATGGTTCAGCTAGGTAAAACCGCTGATTTCTTTGTTGGACTGGTTTAGTTCCTATTCTTTCCTCTCCTTGATCCATCCAGTTTCAGAGACGTGCCGCAGAATTCTTTATTTGACTTATTGGGTTTTTATATTTCTAGAATTCCCAATTAGTTTTCTTCAGTTTTTTTGTAATTTCTTTGTTAAATTTCTCTTTTAAGCTTCTTATCTTCTTCTTCTTTGCTTTCTGTTGTTTGTGTCTTCAGACATACTTATAATCATCCTTTTGAGTTCTCTGGGGTTTCATCTAATAAACTCTCACTAGATGCACTACTATAGGGTTAACACTTTTTGGAGGAGTTATGTTGCCTTGGTTTCTTGTGTTTCCAGTACTGCTGCAGTAATATTTGTACATCTGGTGTCTTGTTGCTTGGGTTTTTATTGTTGTTTGTTTATGAAATATATATATATGAAATACATGATTAAAAAGTGCTTGTGACACTTGAATGGGTCTTAGCTGTGTTATAGTTGAGTGTATTTTTCAGAAAATAATTACTCAGTCCAGTATCTCAGAGAGCTTACAAGGTCTATATTATTCCCCAAGTAGGATATTAATTGGGAGAGGAACAACAATACCTTGATATTATCCTTACACAAATATTTTTTTTTGCCAGTTAATAACACTCATCTCTTTGACTTCAATAACTGTTGAAGAATAAACACCACAAGAAAGCATGGGATTGGAGTGCAGTAAGGTGGGTAAGGATAAGGATTCAAGACTAGCTCAATTTTGAACAGAAAGAAAATTGAAGTGAGTAAATTATCTGGGAGGGGAGCGTTGGGATAATGTTAGGGTCCACAGATATTAGAGATTGATAAGTCAATGGTGGGTTATGTGAAAAGAGGAGGGAATAAGAATGAGAGAAAGACGAAAATACAAGAGTAAGAGGGGAGTATGTGAGATGTGAGTGGGCAGTAGAGTGAAGAATGCTCTTCTGTAAACTGAGAGTGGAAAAATAAACTAACATCTTACAACCCAAATGAGCAGTGTACAAACAAAGGCAAAAGCATCACAAGGCACCTATGTCAGAGTTCAATCAGGAAGTTAAATGAGGAAATAATAGATGAAAAGAAGACTTACAGAGTGAGTTGCTTTTGCTGCCTCCTTGAGTTGAAAGATTCTCAGATCCCTTTGGCTCTAGCAGACTCCACTTGGTGTTGGAGATTGGAGTTGTAGGTGCCCTTGTTCTCTGTAGCCTTAGTGTTCTGGGGATGTTAGCATGTGTGTGTGTGTGGGGGAGGGGGTGATTGCAGTTCATTCCTGGCAGTTCACCTTGGTCTGTCTGATTTATGTGTGAGGATTGGAACATGCATTTACTACAAGACTTTACTACTTATTACTACAAGACAGAGTTTCATACTATAGTACAGCCTATCCTAGACCTCACAGCAATCTTCCTGCTTTAACCTCTGGGATGTAAGGGTTACAAGTATGAGGCACCATGCTTGCCCTGTCTCCAACCAAGTATTATAGATGTGATGTGATCTTAATTCTTTTCCTTGGTAACTTATTTTTCTTACTTCAAAATACTTTAGACTTTTTATTTTATTTAGAGTTTTCTGATATTTCAAGATCATATTCCTTACTGGGAATTTTATTGTTTGGGTTTTTTATTCATGATACTAGAAACAGTGCCCTTTCAAGGAAGAAACTCCAGTAGCTCAATTTTAAGCAATATTCTGACTTACTCATTTCGCTATCCTCTCTACTTTCTCTTTCTTTTTCAGATTATATTATTTTTCAGTTGGAGACTGAATTTCCAATAAAAATTCTATTACATTATGCTGTTTCTTTCTCTCATTCTCTTTTGCAGTTGCTCCTGCTCTAACAGTTTCTAATTTCTTGAGATTTGATTGAACTTTATTATCTAAACAATCTATTAAATTATTTCTAATGCTGTGGTATTTCTGTTGCTGCAATTGTTCATTTGTTTTTAGTATATTTAATTTTTTCTATTTATTATTTCATGTTTATTCTTTCTCTGGTGATATTAATTACAATTATTTTTCAACTTTTCTATCAAATTACTTACCTTTATTCGTGAGACAGTATCATGGCACACAGACTGGTCTCAATATCACCATATAATATGTGAGGTTGCCCTTGAACCTTTGCTCTTTCTGCCTCCACATACTTTCCACTGTTTCTGCAAACTGATTAAATTGTTACTTCTTTTTAAAAAATATTAATTAATAATTAAAATATCAATTAATTAATTTTACATCCCGACTGAAGTTCCCCTTCCTCCTCTCTTCCTAGTCCTTCCCAACACTTCCCTTCTGGCTGTCACCCATACCTTCACCATCAGAATAAATCAGCCCTCTCAAGGATACTGACAAAACATTGCATATCAAGTTGTAGCAAGACTAAGCACTGGGCCTTGTATTAAGACTGACCAAGGCAACTCAGTATGAGGAATACGGTATTAAAAGCAAGTAAAGGAGTCAGATACAGTTCCACCTGCCACTGTTAGGAGTACTACCCACAAGAAGACCAAGTTACACAACTGCCACATACCTGCAGTGAGCTTAGATCAGTATCATTTAAGTCTGCTGGCTGTTGTTTCCTTCTCTGTGAGCACCTAGGAGTGCAGGTTAGTTGATTCTGTGAGTTTTCTTGTGATGTTCTTGACCCCTTTGGTTCCCACAATCCTTCCTCCCACTTTTCAGCATGATTTTCCCACCTCAGCCTAATGTTTGACTGTGGGTCTCTGCATCTGTTTCCAGTTGCTGGATGTAACCTGTCTGATTGTGCTAGACACCAATCTATGAGTATAGCAGAACATCATTAGGCATCATTACACTGACATTTCTTCCCTTAGGTTGTGTTAAGTTCTATCCTAGGTCTATGGGCCATCCAAACCCTGGGTCCTAGCACTCCACCTCCACATAGTGTTGGGGGTGGGATCACTCTTAGAGCATGGGTCTCAGGCTGGGCTAGTCATTGCTTGACTACTTCCACAATCTCTGTGCCACTCGTAACCCAGCACATCCCATAGTTCGGACAGAATGTTGGTCAAAGGTCATGCGACTGGGATGGTATCCCAGTCCCTCTTCTGGAAGTCTCGCTTGGTCACAGGAGATGGCCAAGTCAAGCTACATATCCACAATTACTAGGAGTTTTAGCTGGGGTCATCCTTGTAGTTTCCTGAGAGCCTCCCTTGCACCAGGTTTCTATCTGACCCTGAAATCCTCCTCTTCTCCAGTTGGTTCTTTCAGTACTCATCCCCATATGATCCCTCATGGTACCCATCCCCCCACCACGTCCACCCACAAAATCTCTACTATCTCCCCTTCCCAGTGAGATCCTAGTGTCAGTATTGGACCCTCCTTGTTACCTAGATTGCTCCTTCTTTATACCAGGGATCTCCTTCGATGCTCTGCCTTTGTTGTGAGCATTTGTATCTAAGAATGAACACAGTCAATGAGTACTTAATCCACACTCTGTGCGGGGTGTTTAACCGGAGAAATTTAATGGAGGGTGGGGAGACAGAGGTTGTGTTATCTCACAGAGGAACCCAAATAGTCTGAATCTACAAGCCATATTTCTGAGGGAGTTTCACGTTTTTAAGCTAACAACTGAAACATTCTACTTGGATAGGGGACAGATCTGTGGAAAGATGAAAGTGAGCAGGTTGTTGTCTTGTCATTCTATGTGAGACATACAGTTATTTTGACAGACAGGAGTTGACAACACAATCATAAAGCAATTTGGGGGCCATCTTAGAAACCTGTTCCCAAAGCCTCTCACTTGGTATGTCACGTGTACTTATCAAATTCTGCAATAACTTGTTTTCCTTCACCTACATTCACTTCTTTTCTCAGATCCTGAGATTTGACCATCCAAATCTTTGCCTTAGGTCTCATGATCAGGCTTTCCTTACTTATGACCTTACAAGGAGAGCAGCTTTGTTTATGCTATTGCATGCTTATCTGACTGCGAATGATGCTCCTTTGGTTCCCCACCTAAAGACCTGCATGTGCTTTCAAATGTACTTCTCTACTTTACTAAGCAGAAACAGGCAGTGATTTCTGCTTTCTGGAGAGTCCAGAGGAAGAATATATGGTCTCTGTGTTGTCCTGTCACTCATCTTAATGTGGTAACTAAGATGAGTCTCCTTCTTCCCCAATGAGAGAAGCACTAGGCAGAGATTTTCATTGAAAATTTAATTCCCTTTTGGCATTTCAAATGTCTCATACATCCTTGAGATAATAAGCTTGAGGGGGCTCATTTGAGCATCTCACCAGGGGACTGCCACATATTTTAGCTCATTAGCCCTCCATTGTTTCCACTTCCCTTGAGATGAATGCTTCAGACTGGATTTAAATTGATCATTCCCTCCTTCAATTCAACTCAGGTTTAACTCTAATCCCAGCCAGAGCTATGATACTGGGAAAATAGAATAAATATAATGAACAGTTAGTGTTTGCTGATACCAACCTTTTTCTAGGTCTATAGCAGGTACTTTTCTGTTGTAAAGGAAATAATTTTCAAATAATCCTAAGTGGATAGTCTTCTTCTAACTTTCTAATTTCCCCATGACAAGATGCCTGAAGAAGAGCAGTATCTCATCATTAGGAAACTGTTAGTTCAAATACTCAAATATGTTTCTGTCTCTTTAAACTCTGTGTTCTAGCTTTTGATCATTTGTAGCAAGGTCAACACAGGGTGAAAGACTGTCCATGTGTACAGGTAACCTCTTGAGGGCTGATTAATTTTTACAACATGCTCATGACTACTTTGGGATTGCTTTGCCCTCTATGAATGAAATAAACCTTAATTTTCTTGCCTTAGTAAATAGAGACTTTCTCATTCAATTAGTGAAGACTGCCAGAGAATTAAAATTGTCTGTTTTGCATTCACACACACACACACACAAATTGTATTGTTATGAATTTTCATGAATTTCAGTTCTGAGAGAAAGCCAAAGGAGGCATGAGATTTTTGACTACAACTGAAAATAAATGCCACAGTATTAGTTTCTGTTTCAGAATAAGTGTGTGGATGGGATTTTGGTTCTCTGCTTGGCTTTATGCCAGGAAAAATCTAAATGAAATAATCACCTTCTAAGTTGCTAGATTGATTTCAATGAACTAGATAACACCAAAGATTTCAGAGATGAATGAGTGCTGTTGAAAACTACTGCTCAATTAATATATTCTAATAATATTTTCAAGAATTTTGATTGGACATTGACAGTAACCCTTGCTTGGTAAATGACCACCATGTAGATATGTACAGACATCTATCACTTAGTAGGAGAAATGATTCTTCCTATGAGTGAGATGATCTTATTAGTAAAGTTAATATTCGGTCACTGGAAAATCCAAGGACATATTAAAATTAAACATTGTTTTTATTCCAGTCACTGTCCTGCTGTGGTACCCTGAACTGCTTTGAGATTGCTCAACAGAAGATAATTTACTGGGTCTACTTCTCCTATTAAATAGTAATTTCCTCAGAGATTAGTCAATTAAGAGTGAAAAAATTAAGCTGATTATCATGCTTTGTTTTATTGTTTGGGTGGCAGCAGAAAAAATATATGTGACCTTTTGGCCTTCCTTTCCTTTAACTAGGAAGTAAATTCAGTCATGTGGTAGCAAGTCCCCTGAAAAATGCATGTTGAGTTTGCCTTGTTTATGAAGAAAACTACATGCACACACATATACACAATACAAGAACATAAAAACAGTTAATATCTAAGTCAGTTAAGTTTGATAAATGCATAAATCAAAGAGGAGCTGAAAATGTGGCTCAGTGAATAAAGTGCTTTCCTAAATTTGGATTATTATTGCCCACATAAAACCCATGCATGTTAAGATACACCTGTAACTCTAATGGTCTGGTACTGTGAAAATAGTGTAGAGGAGAGACACGTGGACCAGTGGAGCAGGCTGGATAGCAATTCTAGCAAATTAGTAGTATGGTTTATAAAAGGGAACCTTGTGTTATAATATGAAGCTTAGAGCAATAGAGGAAGACAAACTCATCAATCCCTGTTTTCCACACACAGGTACACATAGGCTAAAAGAGCATACATACACACATGTACATACATATGCATACTAGACACATACACATACATGAAAATTCAATGTTATCAGTTTAGCAGTATAATTCTACAATATCCTTTATGTCATAAAATTTTACAATGCATTTAAACATACTATTATTAATATCGCTGCAATTAATATTTCATGTTTTCAAAGAAGAGAATATTCTTTTGCACAAAAGCAAAGTTAACCTCAGGTAAATAGCATTATATGTATCTCACATTCAATTTATGCATTATGGAATACAGTGATTTGTAAGATGTTACTATGACTTTGACCAGTAAGATGTAATATATTTATGTCCTGGTTTAAATCTTCATTCTTTTCCATCTGTCAAAATGTTGTGGGCACTGAAAGATAATGGCTCTGTTGCTATGGCAATTATTCCATTACCTAGGTGACAGTGTTTGAATGATGTCATTGACCTAAATCATGAAACATTTTTAGTTTTAGTTATGCATTAGCAGACAGAAAACTGATTAGTGACACAAAAATCAAGAAAGACAAAAAGGATACCTCGGTTTTTAACAGTGTACTCACAAAGCAGAATGCGAAAGTGGATGCTTGTAACTGGATTTCACCAATTATCTCTGCTTTAGTTGGGTCAATATTTTCATCAACATTTCCCGAAGCTGAAAGAAGAAAAAAGGGTGCCATATATAAAGGTATCAATGTGTTCCATGGAATGGTATCCCACTTAAAGTTTTTTTTTTCCCTTGACATTTTTTTGGTTGGATGTCATCCTTAGTAGTTATGAAGAAAAACATGTTATGCGCTTTCATCTTTTTCTCTGATCTCAAAAAAAAATTTACTCAAACAAAAAGCTGTATATGAAGGGAAATGGAGAGGAACAGAGAGGAGGAGAGGAACAGTGCACGTGGATGAGCAGCAGAAAAGCTCAGAAACCAGGCCACAGGTTACTGCTCAGAATATGATGAAAGAGACTCCGAGAGGAAAGCAGACGGCCAGAAGGACAGAGGAGAGTTTCAAAAGTTTTGCAAACTTCAATGGAGCCTGTCAGGAGGTGATTGCCCTGTGGTCACTGCTCTTTCTGTCTCATCTAAAGGACTTTTAGATGTTGTCATAGGTGTATAGCGTGCCACCTGTCAAGCTCACCAAACAACTAAGATTGTAAAATTGTCCCCAAGAGATATAAAGTGTTTCTGATCCGTTACTTTGAGATAAAAATGTCCTTCAAGTTGAGAGGGCTCTTAGGGAGCTATGCTCCAATGTCCCAGGTACATTCAACTCGCAGTAGAGAAATGCTACACCTCCAGAAATGTAGTAAAGCATTATGGCAGAGGCTTCCTTTTCTCTGCCGTGTTGTTCTGGTGTCTTCTCCTATACTTCAGCCTGCCTGACTCTCATACAATAAAGCTGAAATTAGAAGAAGGTTTGATGATGTTGGAAAATATGAAGTCTATTTTCTGGTAAGACAGAACTCAGAGAGGAAAATTGTCTTTCATAGTGGTGACTAGAGTTGAAAATGCCATATTATATACTTGAAATTCTCTGAGAGAGTAAATCTTAAGTGTTCCTACTAATATATATGCAGAGGCACACCCTCAAAAGGTACCTGTGTATTGGGCAGGGTTATCTAAATGGACATAACATATTTGGAAATTATTAGATTGGCTTACATCATGTAGACTGACTAGTTCCCAAATAGGCATTTGCCTACTTAAGGGGCTGGAAATCTGGTGGTTTCTCAGCCCACAGAGTTAGATATTTTAGTGTTCCAATCCAGCATTGGAGATCTGGAGGGTTCCTAGAGAGTCACTTGCTGATTGTATTTCAGAAGACTGGAGAGGTGGCAGCCTGATGTCAGCCACAGTGGCAGATACACTCAATTAGTGAGTGAAGGGAGGTCAACTGTTTTCCTCCAACGTCTTCACAGTTGGGTAAGTTGGAAGGTGTGGTCTGCCATTAGGGTGGTCCTCACCTTCAGTTTCCTCTCTGGAAACATGCTCACAGGGGAATCTCCCATGTGGGTTCTGATCCTGTCAAGTTGACAGTGGAATCAACTATCACTTTATATGAGATGTTATCATCTCATCGTGATAAGCAGCTCACAATGTCTATCTATCTCAAATTATCAGCACACACATTAGCATATACAATTTTTATTTGCCAATTTTAGCTCTAAGGGAAAAAAGAAAAAAAACTCAGAATAAAAGGATAAATGATATAGTTATAATGTATCAGTCCAAGGCTTGAGCCCCTACTAAAGTCCACTCACCTATTGTGAAGAGTTTCATGCTGCAGCATGGGACAATTCACTATACAGGTGGCATACTTCATTTTGGGTATGTGACTCAGTTTATTTGGTGAAATGTAATTATATTAATCCATAAGAATTTACCATGTAGTTCCACTGATAACTGAATTTCATAACATCAACAAAGAAGGAACCAATTCTCTCCCCCAAAGCTTGTATAGAATATTCTAGACACCGCAATATTTAGGAAGTGGATAAAGGACACACTTGAAGAACAGGAAATCCCAGAAGAACTGATGAATCACAGTCATGGGTCACCCTCTCTTTGCTAATATCCAAGATTAATTCACAAAAAGGGTGTACTTCCACACCACGAGCATATTCATCTTCTGACCATAGCATGCATCAGGAAGAAGAGAAATCAGAACACCAGAAGCTCAAACAGGGAGCCGACAGCTGTGGGGGCATCACCTAACTCAGAAAACTGCAAACTGACCCATGTTAGGCAATACCGGGAGCTAGCATGGCAGCCATTACTTGATTAATAATCAGCCCTTATTCAATACACGGCGTCACATAGCTTGTTCTCGGTATGCAGTTGCATGGCTTGACCTTGCACTTGAGAGACAGTTTTTACAAGAAAATGTGATGTGTGAACACTATCACTTTACAAAGCATATTGGTTTCATATTCTAACAGGTTTCTTTCTTTTCCCCAGTGATAAGGAAAGATATACTCAAGGCTCAAATTTAAATATTCAAACGCCCAAACAACGTGTCATATTGAGCTACTACCCTCATAAATCAAACTCATTAACAGCATCTGATGAAGCTTATCTGCCTCACATCACCAGGGAGGCACTTGCTAGCAGGGCCTTTGAGAATAAAATTTTCTGTAGATACCATCATTAGAACTCAGTAAAGTAGCCTTCCTCAGAACAGCTTGCAGCAGTGCTTCTGAATCATAATTACAGAAATGATTACAGTAGCAAATATTAAAAACAGGCTAGTTATGCATAATTTCTACAGCATGCAATCTAATTTACCAGCAGTAAAAACAGTAATAAAAGCGTTGCCCAGTGATGGGACAAAGCGATTTTCACTCAAGATGCCTAAAAATAACATAAATTTAGCTACAGCTGGAGTCATTGTTAACATGGTTTGCTCAGCCTCCTGCTTGAGGAAACTTAATCAAGACCTAGGCCAATGACCATGTTAGCCAACACATGATTCTATTTTTTTTTTTTTCAGAGAAAATAATAAGACTTCTAGATTCCCTGAAAAGCCACAGCTTTGGTAAATGCCATTCATGAATGGTAATGAAGTCTCAGAAGTAAGGTACTGCTTGCTAATCCAGACAACAAATGATCAGTATAAAGTCAACAAAGTCTCATCCATTCATCTCCCATTTCTTTGGACTCTGTGCAGCTCTTCAGCAACTTTCCACTCGTTATTCTACTGATGAACATCATATAAGGGCTCCCCTATTATATTTTAAGCTTTTGAAGGGAAGGGACAGTAACTGATTTATGCCTCTAATCTTGTCTTCTTCGTCCTAGGTGGCACAAAGTAGGCGTTACAAACTTTAATTAAAGAAAATTGATGATGTTGTGAAGGCAGTTTATTCAATGAATAAATAAAGCATTTCTTGTAGATGTCAGAAGAGAGGGAACTCACTATAGAGTATCTTTCCTAGGTAAGACTGGCCATTTGTTTAAAAAATTTCTTAACCTGACTGTTTACTGATCACTTTTCATGACTTAAATCTAGCCATAGCATGGTACTGTGAACACTTAAACAAGAATGTCTAGGCATAGGCTTCTTAAAAGTCCCAAGTGTCACGACAATTATTCAAAGTGTGTTGATACACACATATTAACAGTAGTTATCAATGACACAGCTAGTGGACAAAAGCAAAAATAAATCAGTCACTGATGGCATGTGCTGCACACTCTGGGCCTCATTCTATACCACTGTGAAATGGATGGGATTAATTGCATATATAGTATCCTCAGCTATTTTCTGTACTGACTTGCATGGGTACATAGCAACATCAACACCAAGAACACCACCCACTGCCCACCTACAGACTTACATGTTGTAATTGGGGCGGCGGGGCTGCGTCCCCAGCACCCCGGCCGCCCAAGCTCCTGGTTGCCTGGCTAGCTTATGCCCCAAAATAATTACATGGACACTGTATTCATTTAAATACTGCTTGGCCCTTCTAGCCTCTTCTCGGCTAACTCTCACACCTGGACTAGCCCATTTCTAATAATGATTGTAAGCACCCCAAGGTGCGCTTACCGGGAAGATTCTAGCCTACGTCCATCCTGGGTTGGAGCTTCATCGCGTCTCTCGCTCTGAGAGGAGCTGCGTGAAATCTGATAGAGCGAAGCATGGCCTCTGCTCCAGAGAGTAGAGCGGTCGAGTCTGAGCTCACTTCCTCTTCCTCCCAGCATCCTGTTCTGTTTACTCCGCCCACCTATGTTTTAACCTATCAGGGCAAGCAGTTTCTTTATTTAATTAACCAATGACGTTCCTCCATCATTTCCCCTTTTTCTGTTTAAACAAAAAAGGAAGGCTTTAACTTTAACATAGCAAAATTACATATAACAAAACACTTATCAAGCAAAAATTACAATAATCTATATCATAACTAAGGAAAACTATAACTAACTATTCTTAACTCCATCAAAGACTCCAGAAAGATACAATATTACCTAAGCAAACAAGAAATCCAAAGCTCTAGAAATGACAGAGACATCTCGCTGCCTGGACAGTCACCCAAAGTTCCTCTGTACTGTTGGGGCATCCATCTTTGGCCTACAGGCCCATAGTTTCCAGCAGACATTTCCACAAAGCAGGTAATTTCAAAGGCAGTCACTATCTGCTTGTCCTGAAGAATGTCTTGCAGACTCTTTCATGAATCAGGAACCCCAAAAGGTCATCTCACCTTTAGGCAAGTTCAGCAGTCCTCTCTCTGTGGGTTCTTTGTGTCCAGTTTATGCAATAGTCCAGGCAAGAGCAGTTTCTTGCCCAAATGGCTATCAAACTCCATAAGGATCCTCTTCGATGTCCATCTTCCTCTCGAAGTAGATTGGCGATGCCAGGAGCAGAGTGTCTCATTTTCATGAAAAGTCCTAAGTTATTAAAACATTTAATAGCATATTCCGTAGTCTTTGGAAGATAGGAAGAATGCCAAACTAAATGAAATATATATCTATATATCTAGAAAATCTAACTAACATGACTACAAACTTGACTATTATTAATGATTATCCATTAACAACCTATATACATTACATTTTTAAATGAACTACCCAGTCACAATACCTTAATAAAGATCAGAAATACATATACATATAACAAAACTGACCTTAAATCTCTATCAAAAAAGCAAAATCTATACTAATGCAAATTATTCATATCTATATCATATCCCCCTTTAAATGTAAAAGAACATTTATAAACCATATTTGGGAACATGGGCACAGTTTTTTCTCTCCAAACTGCTTCCTGCTGAATGGGGGGTGTCATAAATTAGGTTATGGTATAACCTGTGTGCTAGTTTCATCTCAGTTGGCAGTTGAGCAAAGCAATTTTCTGAAGGTATTCACAGCAACCCTTCAGGAAGGCGTGGTCCATCATACCATATCAGAATAGAAGAAATGCACAGACTCTCACCCTCTGTGAAAACAAAATAAGAAACTCCTTTCCAAAGCATCATGTCCTTAGATCCAAATTTCAAAGCATTTTCAAAATATCTATGTTGGATTAGTTCAGCAGCATTTATAAACAAATATCTTTTAGCAGCTGTTGCTCCTTCCTGAGCATTCAAACAATTCAAAGAGAGCATAATAGCATACAGTATCAAGATTTTCTGTGTATTTTCCATCTTTGTGCAGCTTTATTTTAACCTCTATTTCGTTTATTTTTACTTTTATTTTATATTCTCTGTATCTTTGTCCCGGAATAACTCTGTAGACCAGGCTGTCCTTGAACTCTCAGAGATCCGCCTGTCTCTGCCTCACAGGCATTGGGATTAAAGGTGTAAGCTACTACACCTTGAACTCAGAGATCTGTTTTTCTCTGCCTCCTAGGCACTGGGATTTATGCTACCACACCTTGAAGTCACAGAGGTCAATCTCCTTCTGCCTCCCAAGTGTTGGGATTAAAGGTTTGTACTACCACACCCAACAACTCTCTTCCTCATTTTTACTTTTAAGAACTTTTAGCTTGCATATATTTTTTAACACACTGTAAGTTATTTAAAGTTTTTTTTTTGTCTTTGAATCTCTTTTTACTGTATCTCTCTCTCTTTTTCTGATCACATGAGCCTTTAAATTACTGAGCAATATGGGTAGGATTAAAGCTGTGGCTTTGCCAGCTAGATCCAGTCCATTCCTTAGCTTTCCAGCCTCATGGCTGAGGTACCTGTTGTAGCCATGTTTACTGCCATAACTCTATGGCATTTCAAGGTCCCTGCCATCAAGCGAGCTACAACACCCAAATGCTCTCTCTGTAGCTGGCCCTCCTGCCTCAAACAGCCAGAGTTTGCCCTGGCAGGACGGCCCAGAAAGCCAGCATTTTAAATTGGCACAGCTTTTTTCCTGCTAAGGCTGAAAACCGAAAAGCATGTGTTTCAGCTTTTTGTCAACAACGTTTAGTGTTTCATGGCAGGACCTCTTAATGAGCTGCACGGTTTTGCATCTAAAGCTGAGTCAGGAAGCCTCTCTTAGATGAGAGTGCTTGCTTGCCTCTAGCAAGCAGAGCAGACTCGAGAAATCGCTGCTACCAAGAAAACATGCTTCACTCCATTCTTTCCCAAGCTTTCTCAGGCTTTTTGTGGATTCAGTTAGCCACACGTCTGGGTGCCACTTACAGAGCTTTTGTTCCCAATGGTGGAGTCAGGAAACTATATTTTAAAAAAATCTCAAGCCACAAATCTGATTTTAGTAACAAGAATAATAGGACATGAATCTATTTAAAATAAAACAAAATAATAAGGATCTGTTTAAAAACATGAAAGAAGCAATGAGAAACATCTCTGTTAGCAATTACTGCCAACATTGCTAACTACTGATCTCTGACAAAGGATTTTGGTGTAGGAGGATCTTCTGTCTATGTGTTACTTTCATTGGTTAAATAAAGACACTGCCTTGGCTTTTGATAGGCCAGCCCTTAGGTGGATGAAGTAGGCAGAACAGAATTCTTGGAGGAAGAAGACAGTGTGGCAGATGCTATGGCTCTCCTCTCTGAGATGGATGCTTGTTAGACTCATGCTGGTATGCCACAGTCAAGTGGCAATATACATTAATAGATACGGGTTAATTAAGATGTGAGAGTTAGCCATATTAGGCTAGAAATAATGGGCCAGGCAATGTTTAAATGAATATAATTTGTCTGTTGTTATTTTGGGGTATAAACTAGCCAGATGGCCAGGATCCAGGCAGTGGGAAACAGTCCCCTGTTCCTTTTACAACAGGACCTAGACTCTGGAGAAAGGCAAGTTCTAGACCTGAGGAGAGGTCCTAGAGGGTCTCACTACCCAGCCCAAGTGGATCTGGAATTCACATCCTCCTGTCTCATCCTCCAATGTGTTATCTTATAGACCTAAAAGTAAGAAAAATGTTAAAACTAATTATGTGGCAGGTTCAAGCAAGAAGCATCAAGTTGTCAAAGGTAGATTAACCTGTGCGACAACAACATTTTTATACATATGGATTGGGTGCTACTTAGGAATAAAATACTGCCATAGAGTGAATGTTTGTGTAAGCCCATAAGGTATTAAAGAAGAAGCCTTTGTGAGGTAAGTGAGGTGGGTGGAGCCCTCATGAAGGATAAAGTACCTGGATGATTCATTTATCTTTTTGAAGTAAATGAGGATAGGATAAATAATGACAAGATTGCATGTCTATGAGCCAGAGGGCTCCAGTGGACACTGATTGTGTCTGCACCATATACCATATTCTTAGATTCTCAAACTCAACAACTGTGAGAATAAATGATCCTGTATATTATTAAACAAGCTTGTAATGTTTTGTTTTAGCACTCTAGGAGTAAAAAAAAAGTACTTATGAATTCATATGAAAATGTTTGTGTACCTGAATCAATGGTGAGAATTGACTAGTATAACATATAGAGCTCTCCAAGTAAGTCTGAACAACTGACAGAGACATTTCCTCCTCCAGGATGTGTGGAGTAGCTTTCCTCACATTAGGTGTGTTGCATTTATCGACTGCTTCTAAAACGTGGAATGGGAAAAGAATTTTTTAAAAATCCCCTTTATTGTGGAGGATTGTGGGAGCCACCCCTGTCCACGTACTTACAGTTAACACTCTCAGAGATAAGGCACACTTTTACATAGCCCCTGATAAGAAGCAAGGTACTTCAGCCATGTAGTATTCATCCTGTAAACTCATAATTCTACTCTGATCACTGACAGAATCTTCGGACACATCCAAGTTAAGTAACATTCTAGAAAATACCTGATCAGGACTCAAAATGGCCAAGTCAAGAAAAAAATAATACAATGTTGTATCCTAATGGTACATAGCAACAGAAAAAGGACATGCGTGAAGACTAGAGATCTGTAGTTTGTGATTCACCACGATTATCTCTCAATTCCACATGTTCATCATTGTTAACATATGACATTAACTCCTGAGAGATCGTTATTTAAAGTTTTCATGAATTTAAAAATATTCACAAATATAAAGCTTATGAAAATATGTACACAAAGAAATAACTGTGAGCATAGAATGAAAATAAGTATAGTGATGACTGGTTTGTGGATTAATGATGTCTAAAGTGTTTTGAGCAATAGTACCTTTGCTACCAATTCCCTAGTAGTTTGGTCAGTAATGAAATATGTATTCTACATATTTTATTTGAATATAGTCACATTTCATATATTAAATGCCCATATTTTGTAGATAATTAGCATGTTTAATTGTTTGGAATTCACACGAGTGTACTATACTTTCACCAGAATTACTTCTGCACCATCCTCTAGAACCATTTAGCAGGGAAGAAAATATATCATTAAAAAAAAAGTCACATACATCTAATTAAGGGCCTCAGAAGCATGTCATTTCTGAGTGAACTCGCCATATGGCTGTGGTTGAAATACTTCATAAATGATTTACAGGAGATCCTGGAGGCTTATATCCCACCTGGAAAGAGAATGGTAGCCATGCCTATTACTGGTTGCTTGCTATCCTTTGTTAGTTAATACATTTTTCTCCTAATACAATGAACACATTTGATTTTAATTAGATGCTTTCCCAGCAACTTTTGCTGGTCTTATTTCTGATGTTTTCAGTATGTGGAGTATCTTCTGTTAAACCTCAAGCCTTCTCCCTGGGCGTTCTGCCCATATGTGTCTTCCCACTTCCAGAACCACCTTCATTCAAGGGGTAAATCTAAGTTGTACATAAGACTTTGTCAGCTCTATTGGGCATAGACTACTTTTGGCTACCCACTGCTTTTATGTTGAGTACAGATTCTCAGCACTGTGCCTAAAGTGCTCCATGAGATGACCCCGGGGGGCCATCTGACTCTTAGTCATTCTCAGCACAGGAAGCTGTGTTGTAGGTTTACTAACCTGCATTTTCTGGAGTGCACCACACAGTTGTACTCTGTCTTCTTTTTTTGAAGGCCTTTTTTATTTTCCCATTTCTTAACTACTATGTCCTAATTACTTTTCTATATTCACATGAGGCATCTTCTTATCTTTGAAATTTTCCTCAACAGCTCTCCTTCAAGTTATTCTCCTTCTACTGTAAGCAAGCACTCTCTAGACAGAAGTTTCTGCCCCACATCATCCCTCAGCTGCTCAGACACAAATAAATACACAGAGGCTTATATTAATTATAAACTGTTTGGCCTATTGCTTGAGCTTATTACTAACTAGCTCATAAAACTTGAATTAACCCATAATTCTTATCAAGGTTTAGCCATGTAGCTTGATACCTTTCTTCAGTAAGGCATTTTCATCTTCTGCATCTAGCTGATAACTCCATCTCTGCCTTTCCTTTTTTTCAGAATTCTTTTAGTCTGGTTGCCATGTCTATACTTCCTGCCTGGCTACTGACCAATCAGCATTTTATTAAACCAATATGAGTGACAAATTTTTATTTCCTTGTTTTCTTTTCAAACCAAGAACCCTGATCCTAATTTCCTTTGTTTACCTTTTTCCCCTGACCATTATCCATAACAACTTGTAACCAACACTCCAAACAAAGACAAATATCCATAATCCATTTTTTGGGGGAATATGGGTGTCGATTTCTAGGCTGTTTCCTGCTGACTGGTAACCTTTGGGAAACACTGAGAAAATTTAGGATTATGGTCAAGTCATGACTGGAATGTTCTATGAGGCTGGATCATCTCAGCCAGCAGTCTTGAGGCTGTTTTGAATGTAAAATTCAGAGGAAATTGTGACAGAGGCCCTCTGAGGCATGAGATTATCTGGATCATCTGCTCCTATTGGAGATTTTTCAGGGGTCTTCCTCAATCAAACCAGATTTTGACTTAAATTTTTAAGTCAAGGCATTTTTAAAATACATAGGTTGGTTTAATCCAGGAGCATTTATAATCAAATGTCTTTTAGTAGCTATTGCTCCTTCCTCAGCAATCAAACAATTCAAAAACAATACAATAACGCACAGTATCCAGACTCTCTGTTTATTTTCTATCTTTATGTTTTTTATTCTACTTCTTTTTTTAAGATTTATCCTTTTTCTTTTCTCTCCTGAGTCTACATATGTTTTTAAATATGCTGTAAACAGTTCAGAGATTTTCCTAAACCTCTGAATCTGTCTTTATATCTCCATCTTTTTCTGACCACATGAGACTTTAATCTGCTAAGTAGCATGGTTAGGTCTAAAACAGTGGCTTTGGCAGCTGTTTTTGCCCTATTCCTTGGCTTCCTAATAGTCTAGCTTCATGGCAGAGGTATTGGCAGAGACCGTGTTTATTACCACAACTCTGCAGAGCTTCTAGATCAATGCATGGCACCACCAAGAAGCAAGTTCCCAGCTGTTCATAAACAGCATTTAAGTGTTTTGTAGCAGGACATCTTAAAAGAACCTTTAGGGTTTTGCTATTAATGCTGAGTTTGAAAGCCTCTCTTAAAGGGGCTGAGTCCCCGTTTGCCTCAAACAAACAGAATCCACATGAAAAAATGCTGCTACCAAGAAGCAGTATTTGACTCTGCTCTTTTATGTCTAAAATCACTTCCCAAGGTCTCTCAGGTTTTATGTGGATATAGTTGCCCCACTTTGGCTGCCATTTGTAGATGGAAGTTTCTGTCCCACCTGGTACCACAGCCATTCAATCCCAAATAAATGCACAGAGGTTTATATTAATTATAAACTGTTTGACCTATTGCTAAGACTTAATTATTAACTATCTCTGACAGCTCAAATTAATCCATAACTCTTATCTATGTTTAGCTATATGGCTTGGTACCTTTTCTCAGTAAAGCATTCTCATCTTACTTCCTCTGCATCTGACTGGCAGCTGCATCTCTACCTTTCCTTTTCTCAGAATTCTCCCAGTCTAGTCACTCCACCTATACTTCCTGCAAGATACTGGCCAATCAGCATTTTATTAAACCAATACAAGTGACAAATTGTTACAGTATATAAGAGCATTATCCCAAAGCAGCATTCCCTTGGTTTTCAGCTTTCTCTTAACCAACAGTTATATTTTTGTTCTGTTTTGTTTGGTATGATTTTTGTTTGTTCGAGACAAGGTTTATCAGTAGCTATGTAGGCAGACCTGGAGCTTTCTCTGTAAATCAGGCTGGCTTCAAACTCACAGAGATCCATCTGCATCTGTGTTCTGAGAGCTGGGGTTAAAGGTGTGCACCACCACTGCCTGTAACCATTGGTTATATTAACACTACTACTTTAACATGTGTTGTACACTTTTTCTCTTCAGTGCACAGTTGTCTTTCATCTGGATGCAAAGTTAGTGTCCAGTTTGCTTTGTAGCTCATTAGTGGAGAAGGCAGGACTGGCCAGAAGAAGAATCACAAAGCCTTACTTAGCTTCTCTGAACTCAGAGTCCTGGTCATTTGAGTGTTCTCTTCTAGGTTTGCTATGATGACCAGAGATCAGTGATCAGTGTGTCCTCAGAGATAGACTGAAAGATTGCTCCTCCTTACATACTTTCTCTATAATCCTTGATGCTGCAAATATGCACCTTCCAACAGCCTTCTAGGTGCCATACTTGTATATTATATTTCTATTTCAATGTCTAACATATCTCAAATAAAACTTGGTTTTAGAAATCTATTTTTTAATTAGATATTTACTCAAATGTACTCAGCTCTATTCAAGAAGGCAAACATACAAAATCAAGAAAATCAACTGTTGGTTTGGGTATATTCTAGAATGATGGCATTATAGAGAGGTGAGCTAAGCAGAAGACATTTCTATGGAACAAGTTATTGTTCCTAAGTCATGGGAAGCTGTGATGAGGAAAAAAGCCTAGAATTTGTATTTAAAATTTGCATGAATTTTGTGGGGAAAGCAAAGAAAAACAGAACAGGAAATCACCCCAAAATGGTATCAGGTAAATATGTTAATAACCAGGAAGAGTTGTGTGCTTGGAGGTCTTAAAGTAGATGATGTATCTGGGATGAAGGTGATCTATATGTGTGTGCAGAGAAATGTCTTTAGAAATACTTAAGGGCCCTTCTAAGTTTGTAAAAGTTAGATTGGAAGCAATTTTGAGATAGAAGGAGAGTTTTAAATATGTATGTGTTTAGAAGGGTCTTTGCAGGTTATAGAGGTCTTAAATGGATTAAAGATAAAATTATGTTCAGGAAACAGAAGAACCAAACAAAATTTGAGCATTCACAAAAGTGTTGTTGTGAGAAGTTCACTAAGCTCTAATTAAAATCTGAGTTTGTTTTTAATTTATCACATAGATGTTCTTTATTATTAAGGAAATAATTTATTTTATCACTTTTATTAACTTACTACAATTTGGAAGACTTAGTTATCACAGTTACTCAGTGTGGGTATGTGAGAATTTTTAGATACTATGTATTAGACATGTCTGCAAATGTTGAGTGGGGGAATTATACTGTTCAGCACATTCTCAAACAAGACTGTCCCATACTTCAGTCTAGTGTGCAGGTAGATTAGATATTACTAACTCACTGGGTATACTTGAAAAGTCACTTAGCAATGTCTTAGGGCATTTTTGTTAATGGATATATGGTATTGCTCTGGCCTGATGTAGAAGTCATTGACTGTGGTGGGAAAGGCTAAACCAACTGTATGACTTTTTTCTGTGTTTTCACCAGGTACCTATGCTGTTTGTTAGTTTATGTCTCATTCCTGGTGGAAATGAGTCATTTTTACAGTGCCTGTATTATAATGCTTGTTTACTCTTTGCTTCAGTCTTCCCTCTATACAGTGTTAAATGAATTCCTTTATATTCTATACTTCTGAGATATATTACAAACCTCCATTACAACATTTACATGAATTTATGTATTATATCCCTTGAGGCATGGATTTTAATTTTGTATAAGCATGCATCCCAAATATATCACCTGTATAACACAAACTGGCATCCAGTAACTATATAGACGTGATCCAGTGAAGGGCATATACATCACAGTATCATCTGATGAGTCAGGAGTGGATGCCTAAGCTAAGCTTGCCTCAAACTCTGAATGAACTGGAATGTCTGCAGATCTGTAATGTTTTACAGAGTGCTGAGAGCTCATATGGCTCGATTCTCTATAAATGGTTTTCAAAAGAAGCTGCATGGGAAGTCCTATTTAATTAAATAGTGAGCTAGGTTCACCAACAATGAGATCCTGGAGGGTATCCACTATCTGATGCTATGCAGGGCAAAGTGGTACTCTTCTGGTAGAATGTATGGCGAAGGGGAAAACTGAATAGATGAACAACTGCTGGCTGATAAGCTCAAAGCAGCAGGAGGAGTGCTTTGCTAAGTGACTGTCTCAGCAATTGCAAGGAAGACAGAACCGCTGTACACACCAAGAGTATTGGTAGGAAGCTGACTTACCCAGATAGAGGCAAGCCAATACAATGTTCAAATCTCAAAAGGAGATTCACCAGTCTAAGCCAAGCCAGCCTTGTCTGGAACGTGGTATTTGAGATCGCTCATTCCATTGTCAGTCTCATGAGTTCTTAGTTGAAAATTCCATTTGCTGTTATTCTCTTTCCAGTCTTTGCCAAATTCCAAAATAATCTTTTAAAGGGAATACCACATAACTTCAAACACATGCTAGGATATTTCTTACTTTATCTGTGTGGGATAGCATTGCAAAAATATTTTGTACATAGGGTACACTGAATTAGTAGTTAATTTTAGTAGTGTTTGAACTTGTAGCCCCTAAGAACCACAGGGTGATACTTCATTGTATTGTAGAATTGTGCATTGTTGTTATCTGTTTCAAGCTGCTTAATAAATGTTTATGGATGATGATATATTGATTTCCTTTATAAACCATCATATAAAGGGACAATAAATTGTATCTGTGATTTTATTTTGGAACAAATAATGGCACACTGATTGGGAATGCACTGTGAAGTTTAAAATATGAAATAGATGGAAACAAAGTATTTATTAACTTCTAATTCTAGATCCTTTCACCAATTAGAATTTTACCTGCCTCTCCTTATTGATATTTTCACATATCTTTGGTATATTCTGTTTTCATTCAGTGATTTAGTTACAGTTGTCCCGTTTTTAAACTATTTGCAACTGTAAATGGTAGTTTTGGTTCTAATTTTATTAGAGACCTTTTGGGTAGTCAAACTGTTATTTAATCTTACTTTTCAAAATAATATATGGTGATGATAAATGAAATTCCTACAAAGATCTTTACATGTCAACCATTGTACCAATAAAGTCATGACAAAAATAAGTAATAGTTATTTGAGCAACTGAAATAGGTAAAAGACTGGATAAGTACTGAAAAATATCAGGCCATTTTGCAAGACCCCAACATTTAGTAAGAGAAAAAAACTGGAGAGATATTAAAGACATAGTGGATTTATGTGATAAGAGCTATGACATTATATTTAGGAAAGACAATGGAATAAAGTTATAGTGGTTATTTGAAACTATACAATTAAGAAATTGTTAATCATTATTGAGCAATAGTCTCTAAGACCATGAATACGTCACTGTGGTGAGTAAAGACAAAATACACACCTATTTTTTAATCCCTCAGAGGAATCTCCTACAAGGCCCATTTTAATAAATCAAATCTTTATAAAATATTCTTGATGTTCTTATTTTTTACAAAGTAGACAAATGCTTTGACTAAAAAGCAAATTTAATGCACATTATATTATTTAGCCCAGATACCGCCCTAAGGTCTAGAATATTAACTCTCAACCTTTGTCTGTATGAAGGTAGTTTAAGGGAAATGATTAAAGAAAATAACATTCATTATAGAACATGACAACTATTATGAAACTTGGTGATATCCACTGGGGTAGTAACTGAAAATACAACAAGAAACTTAATGCCATCCATTACCGGCAGCATACTGCAAAGACCTATGGCAGCAGAACAAGCCCCAGCTTAGGGATGCTGCTCATCGTCGCTATGCATTTCAAACCACATTGTGTGAAATAGAACACTACTTCTAATATTCTGCCCTGATATTCTAAGGCTCCAAGGAAGTTTAAATTAAAAACCAAACAGGGAGCATTTTCTTTACTTAGTTTCAAAAAAAGATGGCAACTCTTCCATCCTAACAGCTACATTGGTGTAGATTTTGACTACTTCGGATGGGCGATAATCGTTATCATTTCTGATTTCTTGACAGGTCTTCCTACAGCTAAAATGATGGGCAGAACTCACTGTCTGGCTTCAACACCGAACATTCTTAAGCCTGTCTATACTCAAGCTGTGCTGCATGACAACCCAAAATCTAGAGGTGATCTGGAAATTTCATTCAATAAAACAGATATTTCTTTGGGTCATATAAAATATTCAGAATCTTCCAAATGCTTTTCATACATCATTTTCTAAAGTTTGAACTAATAACCTCATATCTTAGGATTACTTCCTGCAGTTCCTAGGGCTACTTGTTACTGTGTTCCATCTAATGTCTACTATATAAGAACTTTCAAGGTGGAAACCAAGAAACAAATCTATTTGCTTCAAATATATGTACAGACTCAAGACTCATCTGTGTAAGTTAGGAAATGTTACAGGGAGGTGGGGCTGAGAGAAAATAATTATGACATTCAATTTCTGTGATAAAAAGGATGTTATCAACCTTGGGCTAATTACATGTCATATTTCTTGAGTTTCTGCTATATTATGAGAACTTTTCAAAAGGAAATGACCCTGTCTCAGAATTCCTTAGTTGTAGTTCTTTGTATAGGATTGAGCCCCACTCCTCAGGCATTTTCCTGACCACTTTAGAAGATATATTACTGTTTTGTTCAGTTCCTGTTTTGGCAGTCATGTAGATGAGACTTTATGCATGTAACTTCTGGCATTCTTAGGAGACACAGCCTCAGAGCAAACTGTTTGTTCCTCTGGCTCTTAAAATTCTTTTACCCTCTTCCTTGCAATAATCTCAGGGTAAAGCATAATTGGCTATCCAATGTCAGATGATCCACCCCAAAGACATGCGTGAAAGCAACAATATACACAGCAGATCATATTCATATAAAAATAATTAGTGAAAAGTATACTTTTCATTTGAAAAGTTCAAGGATGGGCATATGGAGGGTTAGCAATGCTTACAGTCTGTTTTTGAAAGGTAAGGATTTGAAATAATTCAGGAACAAATTTCCCTTCTATTACTCTAAGAAACAAGAAATAGGAACTGTTAAATAAATCAGCTCATCACATTTTATCAAAGCAACACCGAACAAATATTTTCCAGACAATGAAAATTTAATGAGAGCCTGTACAATTGTCTTCAAAGCAATGTTATAAAAATGGTGGTGGTGTGTGGGTGGGGGCAAATCTAGTGCCTAGCAAGGGGAGAGACAATTCTGGATACAGTTCCCTGCCCTACAAACAGACAGCAAAACAACAAAACTGGTTTGTTGATTAATGTTGATTATAAGCTATAAAGATTATGAATACATCTACCCTGAAGTTTTAAACATGGCTTACACACATAGGATTGTTGTTATTCTTTAATAAACAATAGAGAAAATAGATAAACAAGATAGAGCACATGAAAGGCTTTATAATGAAAAGTAGAAGAAAATAAAGAGAATTCCTATCATGGATACACTGGAAAACAGTTTTAACAAGCCAGAGATAATTTTAGATCCTGCATACTTTGTTTTTCATATACTATAGTAAAGCACTACATTCTAAAAAACAACATATGAAGGGCCAGGCATGCTGCTCACAAATGGAGTAGTAGCCTAGCATGTGTAAGGCTCAGGGTCTATCTTCAGTATACCAGATAGGAGGTGTGTGTGCCATGGCTGTTAGGAGCACCTGTTGCTCTTGTAAAAGACCAAGATTCAGTTTCCAAGTACCCACATGGTAGCTCACAGCTACTCAGACCTCCAATTCTAGGGGCTCATATCCTCTGCTGAACTCTGTAGACATCAGACATAAGACATGGTACAGAGACATACACACAGGCAGAACATGCCTACACATAAAATAAATTAAATAAATCTAAAAATTATGTAAAGAAAAAGTAAAAATATAGAGGAATATTAAAAGGAATTGTCACATGTAAAGGTGGCAAAGACAGGATCAGGAAAGCAGAAAACACGATAAGGGTACACTTTGTTATTAGTGAAATTTAAAATCAATAAAATCTCCGTGAATATTTAACACATTTGTTAGTGCATATGAATAAATGATATAGTTTTTGTAATAATGGGTTTTTTGTTACATTTTCATGCATGTGACTATGTACTCTGAGAGTATTCACACACAGGCACAAACACACACGCATGCACACACCAGCACACACCGTTATCCTTTCATATTCTCTCCTGCTGGTACCGTTCTCTTTTCCTTATACTCATCCTCTCCTTGCCTGCCCCACATCAGCTTTTGTACGTGGGAGAAAACATGTCAGAATGACACCAGCGCAGTAGAGAAGTGTGATACTCCTCTAGATGCAACAACAGTGCTTTTGACACTGACTGCCACCAGGCGAGGCAGAGTACATTGCTCTGGGGTAAAACATCACAAGAACATTTCTATTCCTCTAACTATTATGCAAATAACTTCAGGTTGGTTTCTTCTTATTGCTATGGAGAAAAAAAATGAATTTGCAGATGAATATAAAAGATTCCATTGGAGGAAGGTTTGACCTAGGATTGTAACATCACCCTACTTCCATTCTTTAGGATTAATTTCTTTTCTATACTAGCACAAATGATGGGTATTTGGTGAGGATATTTGTGGAGCCACTGCCACCTACAAAATTTTCCATGAGAATACTTATAGAGATATAAAAGGTTTGGTGTAGACAAATCACATAAGATATATTCTTTTAAGAAGATAAACATCATCAACATGAAAGAATAGGAATCCCCAGGCCCTTTTGTCCCCATAGAGACATTGGCTCAATACTAGATCAGTTTCTTTTGAGTAATCCAGGAACTAGGTAAGCATAGCCTATGCCCATGCAGTCATGAAACCAGCCACACGTAGTTGGTAGGAAAACTACAGCACCAGCTCACAATGGCTATGCAGAAATTCTCTTGACTCATGGCTTCTACCTGAACATGACTCAGGTCTAAACATATGAGAATACATAATGCTTTATTGTGGAGCAAAATTGTACCTTTCCACAAGAATTTTATTGTTTTTGTTTTTCTAGATTCTGAGGATTATATTTCTTAATTGTATAATGTTACATTAATTATCCTTGAGATACTCACCTAAGTCACAAATTATTATACTTCTCATATCTTGCTTAGCTGATTACAATTATTTTCATCGATGCTCATGAGTGAAATTAGCATTCCATTTTTAGTAGCAAAAGCATATTGTCATGTTTGGTACCAAAGCAATCTTTGCTTAATAACGTGAGTTAAGTAACCTCCCTCTTTAGCAAATAGAAACTACATAGATTCGAATTTTCCATCAAATAAGTTTCTGAATTCTCAGGGTTCCTATGGAATGACTTTACTTTGTTTAAACAATTTTGACAAATATTATTTATGCTTACAGGAAATTCTATTTCTTGAATGAGGTTATTTTTTTCTAGTAATTTTCCCGGTATATTTAATTTTGACCGTTATTGGTGATGATAATGATGATGATGATGATGATTTTAGAAGAAAGTCTTACTGCATCTTAATATTTACAACATTAGTTAAATTCAAATAGCACATCTTGATTATCTCTTTCCTCTACATTTTTATTAATTTTACCAGAAATATGCCAAAACTGTTTCATAATTTATGAGAAACAATTTTTTATTCTATTAATTTCTAGGCAGTTTTTGGTTACTGTCTACCCAATATATCTTTTATTTTTATTATTTAAAATTGCCTTTTGTATTTACCTCAGATGACAAGTGTGTAGAAAGCTATTGAGAAAGAATAATACCTTTTTATTTAACTTCCATTACTTATGATATTTAATCATTTGAGTAATACAGATAACAGTAATAAGAGGAATTTTAACAAAAAAATCTAAAATATTTTACCATGTCTTTATGACTGATGAGAGGATGGAAGTTAGCAAAACAATGATCTCTGCATGCTATCTAAGTTGCAAATCTTAGTTGTGAAGAAATATATTTCATGGCATTATTTTCTATAATAATGTAGGAAGCAGAACTGAATTGCAGCTTGTATAATTCTAACAGAATTGGTTAGAAAACCTTAGAAAATTGCTGTGTTAATTTGTGCTTCCTTTTACAGTGGACATTATAGTACATCAATGCAGGCCATTAAGAATGGCTGTTATGAAGTGGTGGCCATAATATTAACAATATTGTGTGGCACCAAACCTTTTCCACACAAATATCACTTGGTGTTTTCAGTCAATGAAAGTAACCCTGGGGTAAAAAAAAAAAATCACATGCTTGATTCTCATTCTGATAAAGAGAAAGTAAGTGTGACCAATAATTTAAAAGCTTATGTGTTAAGAAAGAAAAAAATCTTTTGGTAAGACCTTTATTTATGGTTATGTGCAGAAATAATTGACTAGAATCCCACTAATTTACTCTAGGAATTATATTTCCAAGAACTGTACATATTTGCTTTATGTTTTTAATTTCTCTTCATTTAAAAGTAAATTCTTGTGGCCCTTAAATTTTCCCATCATGATGTGGACTGCAAAAACTTTCCTGTCTCTGAGAAGTGTAGTTGGAATAATAATCAGGCTAGCTTAATATGAAACAGCAAATTTTAATGAAGGAATAGCTTACAACACCAGGGATCCAGTGATGAGCAGGAGATAAAAAAAAAAAAAAAAAGAGAGCGGCAGGGCTCACACCGCCAGATTTATATGTAAACATTAGCCTGAGGTGAACACGCCCCCCATTGGGCAGAGTTTCCCCTACATCTCCCCTTTTTGTCTAAATAAGACAGAACTAAACCAAATACAACTATATACAATAGTAACAAATAATAAATATAACAATCAATATTGAGCAAGAAACATATAACAAAAGTTTTGCTAAACATTCTATCTCAAGGAGTCTAAATACTATAGAGAGTAACTACAATTATATAATCTTCAACTCTGTCAAAGATCTGAGAAGGGAATTAATATTACTTAACAAACGAGAGATATCCAAAATGTGCAACAAATGACAGAGACAACTGACTACCTGGGCAATCATCCAAAGTCTTGTGTGTAATGTTGAGTCAACCAACTTTGGCTAAGGCCTAACATAACTGACATACCATTATTAAAGGCAAGTAACTTTCTTAGAACTATCCTACCCTGTCTTGGCAAGATAAGACAATCCTATTTCATCCACTTATGGTTATTCTGTATCTTTGTCAGTAATTGAGGTATGGGCTTTTCTTAACCCAAAGGCCAGTTCTGCCAAAAAGACAAGCTCCCAGTGTAGTATCTTTCGTGTTCAACATCTCTTGGGAGTAGAGTGGCGTTGCCAGGAGTAATTGTGTCTCGTTGGTACAGAATTCTAGGTTAGATTAAAGGCCATTTTCTACAGCTCTTTGAAGAGGCTGAAGATTATACTATCTATACTAAATATAATCTCTATGTATCTAAAAGATCTGATTAATTCTCAATACCTATCTAACTTGAAGACTAAGAGAATAAACAACTGTGCAATATATGAAGACAATGATCTTCAACTATAAACAATATTATTACATATCAAATATAAATAATGTTATTATATAAATAGTATCAGAGGTAGAAAATGTACATTGTAATATGGTAGATGTATCAATACAATATAGACAAAGTTATAAGCATACTCTTATACAAAAATAGAGGTAGGAACACTCACATTCAATATTCAATATATCAATACACAAGAAACAGTACCAATACAATTTTCTAAAAAACAGTAATTCACAAATACCAATCATCCCATCAAACCAGTTAATCCCCCCTTTTTTGAAACTACCCCTAAATCCATAAAATATCTCCCCATCCCCTCAACCCTAAACCAACCACTAAATGATGTCCCTAACCCTGAGGGCAAACTCTGTTGGCAGAGGGGACGTCATCCTCTAAAGTTGCTTCTAGCTGACATGGGGGTGACGGTCTTCTTAGGGGGTCATGTGAAAGCAAATGATGGTAAAATTCCCAAATTAACCTTTGACCTAAGAAAATTGTAACTAGCCTCTGAGCGTTTTGAGAAGGTCTGGCCAGAGTGTTGTTAAAAATGTGCAACATTCGAAATTGTCTTGTGCAGTTGGTACCAAAAAACAGGTCCAATTTTAGCGCTTAAAAAAATTCATGACGTCATAATAACAAGATTGCGTTGATGTTGTGGGGCCCCATCTTCATCCTGGAAACTTCAAAGATTACTGTAGGAAAAGTTGTTGTTTATTATGGGAAATTTAAATTGGGGCCACTCTGTTGTATTAGGAGAGGCCGACTACGTTCCTGGCACCCAGCCGCCCACATGGCTAGCTTTATACCCGATATAATTACGTGGAAACTGTATTCCTTTAAACACTGCTTGGCCCATTAGTTCCAGCCTCTTATTGACTAGCCCTTACATATTGATCTAACCCATTTCTAATAATCTGTGTAGCCCACGAGTTGGCTTACCAGGGAAGATCTTAACCTGTGTCTGTCTGGAGTGGGAGAATCATGAGCTGACCTGACTCAGCTTCTTTCTCCCAGCATTCTGTTCTGTCTACTCCACCTACCTAATTTTCTGTCCTATCAGAGGCCAAGCAGTTTCTTTATTACTTAACCAATGAAACAGCAGATAGAAAGATGACCCTCCTCCATCAGAGAAGAATATAATTTTTCAGGCTTTAATCTTAAAAATGAAGACAAGAAAATTCTCTTGCTGAAAAAGATCAGGCATGGTGATGAGGATTTCCAGAAGTTATTTTGTAAATTAATTCAGTAACTTCATTCAGTCACAAAACAAAGAGGTGTCATGGTTTTCATGCAGTACAATCTTATGATTGTCAGAAATCAACATCTTAAACTTCTCATTTTTCTTTTCAAAGATGTTTTCAGTACATGTTAATGATTCTCATTCCAGCACTTTGTATTGCAATAGGGTAGGGGAATCCACTTCCTTCTGTCAGTATAAGACTGTTTCCCATAAAGAGTCACTTCTACAAAGAAGAAAATACTGTTACACAAGTCTGATGTCTATGTTTCATCCACGTGTAGTGCTCTCTCTCGAGTATTCCCATGGCTTCTTGCATTGTGGTTAGTGTATCAAAGAAGAGATCTACACTTTCAGGAAAGAACTGGGGAGCAGACTGTAGTAAGCTCTTCTGGAGATCTACTACTCTACTAAAGAGACATCTGGCTGCCACGGCTTCCGTGGCAGCCTCATACAGTATGGGAGCCCCATACTTTACATCTAGATGTGATGTTGCCAGCATATCACATATCAGTAAAAATAAGCGTCACTCGTCAGATATACTACTTTTCTTTATGATTGACTTAAGGTGATCCACTTAGCAAAAGATGATGAAGTGTTACAAAGATTGATAGGTATACAATGAGTAGGATTTCCAACAGGAAATAAACATCCTTGTCTCTAGTACAATGTTTTCACCACATCAACTCTAGATCATTACATAGACTACTATATATAAAAGAGATAAGAAACTTGAATTTTGAGAAATGACATATAGATCCTCATCTGTAAAGTGTCGATGACGAATGGCAGCGTCTGAAGATGAAATTTCCCATTGTTATTTCACATGTCCAGGATCTTATTTGAATTTTGAAAAACAACTGAAGCTCTTTCTGAAGATCAGCCCTTCATTTTCTTGATTCAAAACAAAAGCAACCTACCTTGGAAATAAACCCATGATTGTTCCTTTTAGTAACTGAATGTCTGTCTACTGTATTATTTTTCCTGGCATTTATAGCTTCCTCAGCCTGTCAGAGTCTCTTCTCCCATTATTATTTTAGTTAGTGTTTTCAGCCTTATTGTCTTCCATTTAGTGAGAGCTCTACACTCCTCAGGGTACTGAATATGATCAATCACATCAGAGTCAAGCTATCTGGGAACAAACCACTGGCATTTAAGATAATAAATTCAACACCAAAGACCTTCTCTCATATACCACTAATCTTTTTGCCTTCCTCAGTCTATGACTAGTTTGAAATAATATCACTTTGGTGTTGAAATTGCAGAGGATAGCGAAATTCATACAGTGCGATAGTTGATAAAAATGAATTTTATCATGGAACTGAGAAAATATCTTCATATAATGATCTTTAGATAGCTCTACAAAGATAGCCTGAATATTTAGCTGTTTGATTATTACCTAGATTGCCAAACTCTTTCAGTAGAGGACAACTTTTTTCAGTCTGAATTTTGTATTACATGTAGAGTTTCAAAACCCTTAACATCAAATAACCTCCTTCATGCATCTTATCATGAAATAGTTTTATGTGACTTGTTCCCTGCTTCAAGAAACTCCCACTATTTAAGTAAATGAAAAAGAAAAATGAGATATGAGGCATATAAAGTTGGTATTTTAAGTCACCACTTTATTTATCTCTTTCCTAAACTAGTTTAATTCAATTTTCTTACTTTCTATGTGCCTGTACTTTTTCAATACTGTGTACAAAATATCTTTCGTTAACTCTCTGGCTTTCACATTTTCTTTATCCTCTTTTTAGTTGGTTCACTTTGAGTAGTTGACCTCTCAGTTCTACATTTCATCCGATCATATCTGTGGCACATATTCATAGTGGGTTCAAACCCAGGTAATCAGTTGACCATGTCAATGTGACTTGCTACAAAACAGAAAGGACGTAGAGACTTACAATGATAATGATCAACCTAAATGTGCCCTTTACAGATATGCCCTATCTGGAGGATACATAACAATTTGAAAGGGTTATTTTTTTGTGATAAATTAAATGTATTAAATTAAAATGAACCATTCAGAGTCCATTTAACTAAAATCGAGTCAGTCTTGAGCCCATCATCTTACTGCAGTTTGGATGTTATTAATATACATTCCTAGCAAGGCATCTTCATTATCACACTTTACTGGAATCAGGTTCTTCTGAAGAAGGAGAATGTCAATAGGATGCTTTTTCTTTCCTCAATTTATACTCCTTTTTACTTCCAAAGAAGGCAGGGTGCAGTTTCCCCCAGTTTTTTTCCCCTCAATGTTTAAGAAAAGATAATGGTTCGCTAGAGTCAAACCAGTAAGGGAAGATTTTGCTAATTGTCAATAGATCAATCTGTCAGTCTATACCATTCCAACTTTAAGATATGTTAGTATCTTACAGTAATAATAATTATTATACCAAAATTTACAAAAATCCATACACTAAACACTCATGTGGTCATATCTATACATTACTAAATACTCCTATAGACATATCTATACATTACTAAGTACTCATGTGGTCATATCTATACATTACTAAATACTCATGTGGATATATCTATACATTACTAAATACTCATGTGGATATATCTATACATTACTATTACTTGTCTTCAGCTCCATTCTTACCTAACAGTCCCACTTACTATGATTTTCTAAAATTCTTTCCCCACATTTGGAGTTTCCTATTTTCATAATATTCTCTGTCTCTATCTGTCTGTCGGTCTGCCTTTGTCTCCATCCATCCATCCATCCATCCATCCATCCATCCATCCATCCATCCTTTCCTCCCTCCCTCCATTTAAGTATGTTCACTGTTTCTTCATTTTATTGAAATTTATTTGACTATACAAATCACAAATCTGTGGAAGCAGCCAGAATATATGAAAGGACTTGATCTTCCCTTTCCTCATCTTCTGAAGACAGCTGTAGAAGATCCCAAAGGTGCTTGCCTCTCTCTCAGTGAAACTTCCTCTAGCCCCTCCTGCTCCAGCAACTTTAGTGTCTATTCTCATTTCCACATTGTTCTTCTCAGATAATTTCTCCACATATTCTCAGAGATGCCCATGTGGTTTCTAAATGGAGATTTTATCAATGCTGTCCCTTTTCACTGCACATAGGTATTAACATCTGCCATTTAATCTCAGCTCCTTCTCAGCTCCATGGTCACCACTCTCAGCTATCGGGGCTTCACACTGTCATTTTTTGTGCATTGAAAATGTTTTTTTTTCTTTGTGGGGGTCTGCCAGAGAATCCATTAATTGGAATGAGGAGCCAATTAGACTGTTTTGATTTAAGAATTTTTCATCCATCTCTGCTTACTGCAAAGAAAATAAGGAGAGAATGACCATGCCCAACTTTTGAGCACCTCTAGTACCATAAACTTAAGTATTACTGCATTAAGATCAATTGTAATGGACTCTGAAAATAATTTACAAATGGGGAATTATGCCCATCTTATAATTTTGATTCAGCATTTTTTAAATTGAGTTTTACAGCAAAAAGAGACTATTTCAGAAAACCATAACTGGATGCAGCATAGAGATCAACACATGATGGGGTGCTATGGTGGTTTGAATGAGAATGGCCCTCATAGGCTCATATATTTGAATGCTTTGTCTCCAGTTGGTAGAACTGTATGAGAAGGAATGGGAAGTGTTTCACACTGGAGGTGGATGTTGAGGTATCAAAAGCCATACCATTCCTGATTAGATCTCCCTGCTCCTACTTACAGATGAGGAGGTGAGATCTCAACTACTGCTCCAAGTCCAGGTCTAGGCCCATGTCTACCTCTCTGCTGCCATGCTCCTGACCATGATGATCAAGGACTAACTCTCTTCAACTGTAAACTCACAACAGAGTTTTATTCTATAAATTGCCTTGGCAGCTTTTCCTAGAATGTCTGTTTAAACAGGACCAAAAAAATAAATAAATAAAATGGCAGCAGCAATGGCCATGTAAACGTGGAAAGGAGGAAATTTCACAGGGGTCTAACCCCTAGACAAAAAACTACAGGCAACTAATGATTGCCAAAAGAAGGAGAATTAGCCCCTTCTAGGGATGAACCTTTTCATTAGCCATTCCAGCAGAGTGAGCAACTCTGAAACCATATACACATGAATGACTCAGTAAATACTAATTTACACATAGCTGTGTATATGTATATAAGCATATAAATGGTATGTGTATAAATATATACACTTATAATAAAATAAAATGAGGCTATTAACTTGAGAATACGGGAACACAGAAGTGGATGTGAAGAGGGTAGCTAGGAAGGACTGGAGGGAGGAAAAATAATTTTAACTCTATTTCAACTAAAAACACATTTAAGAATATTAAATTTAAAATTCCAACATAATAACTAGATAGGGTATCATTAGAAGATATATGTACACACACATCTGTTATTAATGTTTTCTCAATCACTTCTGAAATTATTCACCTGCAGCTACTTTAGACTGCATAATTAACTTGAGGTTACCTTATTGAGCTTGAATGCTGTAAGTGCAGTATTAAATAGTGTTTGTTTGTTTGTTTCCTGTATTTCTCTAGAATTTGCCTTTAGCTGTAGTGTTACAAAAACTGGGTTTGGCAATGCAAAGAGATGATTCAGTGCTTAAGAGCATAAACTGTTCGAGCAGAGGATCTGTGTTCAGTACTTAGCACGCATATCGTGCAGCTACAACTGCCTGTAACTTAAGATCCAGCGGATCCAATATGACGCCCTCTTCCGCTCTCTGCATGCACCTGCACTCAGTTGCATTTACATCTCTAAAGGCACACACACATACACACAGTTTAAAATAAATAATTTTTAAAATCCTGGTTTTTGTGTTGGGATTTTTATTAATAAATATATTATATTTTCACCAATGTATAAAATGTATTTTAATAATGTTTACTCACCAACACCTTTTCTTGTCTCCCTGGCCACTACTGACCCCCTTTTTCACACCAACTAGCTCCCCTTTTAAATGTTAATTAAAATGTATATTTTGTATTACATCACTAACACTTGCTACTACAGCTTCTAGAATAATGCCGCACAGAGGAAGGCACCAACTTGTAATTTCTAATAGAGACTTGCTTTAGATATAAAATACGGATAAAGGCAGACAAATACACCAGCATCCCTTTCATTGTGTATGAAAAAGTAGTAAGGAGGGAAGGACAAAAAGACTTTGACAGCTAGGCACTGAGTTCTATATCTTCTGAAGAAGGGACCTATGTATGCAGGGGAAAAACCAGCAAGGGCCTGTGAGAATGATACGGTTGTCTATACATGTACAATAAAATAATGACAGAAATTTAAATGATGGTGTTTTATGTTTATTGAGCATTTACTCTATGCAAAAAAAAATAAAATGGTCTAAACTCTTATAGGCAGTCTATATCTGCCTTTAGCAATTGAGCCTGAAAGAGTCACTTCAGTTTCAAACTGTAGCAAAAGATCATCGCGGTGGAGTTAAATGATGGATAGAATTTAATGTTTTCACTAGAAATTAACAATTTAAATTTTTTCTTTTTTATGTTGGAGCACAATTAAGACACAATTTCTCATTTTAAAGAAGGAGGGAAATTTCTCTAGGAATTAAAATTCCCCCGTGGTTGGAAGAAGTGTCAGGAAAATATTTTCATAATATCATCCATTCTTGATGTATTGCGCCATAAGCAATATAAACATTGATGAGTATAGTATGGTATTTGATTGAGATTTCAAGTTTTGGAAATACATACTAGATACTTTAGCATGACAAATAAAACCTGATACTCCTTAATAGTTCAAAAGTTACCACAGTATATTCTGAAACAGTATATGCTTAGAGGATCATCCATTGAATCCGGAGTAAATATGGAAACAGGTACAAACATAAAAATTGACTTTAATAATTGAAATCCATTTTGAATAAGCAGCAGACAATATACCTTAAGTTGTCATTACTATGGTATTCAAATGTAAGGAGATTCATGAATGATTATGTAAATTTCAAAGACCACATTCAAAATACAGTCTAAAAGCAGTATGTAAAATATAAAAAGATGTCATTTCTTGTTTTCTTAGCTAAGTTAATGTACTTGCATTTCAAAATCTAATATTTAAGAGAGAATAAGGTGGTAATTTAGTTGATATTGGCAAATATATAACTATGGAAAATTTTTATAAATATTTTTATTTAATTACTCTTGATCAGGAAGTTTGAAAATTCATGATTCAAACATAATACTTCATAGGAAAAAGAATTAAAAAGAATAGATTTTTAAATCTTGAAAGTATATACAAATTAAAGTAACAAAAGTCTTAGGACACAATGTTTATATTTGAGTAGTGCTGTCTGTCCTCTGTGAAGTATATAACAATTGACATGGCTTTGGAGTCTACAGAAATATTTATGCTGGTAGCCCAATTCATTGCCTAACTGTGACTGTGACAACTGTTCAAAGGGGATGTTAAAGTAAATGATGAGTGTATTAAGAGAGCTTCAATTAACCACAGTCAAGAGAAGAGTGGACAGAGCAGACACACCAAAGACAAATTCATTAAATGAAGAACATTTGAGCTGATATCTGAACGACCTAGGTAAGCTAACGAGCTGTAGCAGTTAATACCCAGATAATTTGATGGTGTGAAATGCACGGCTTACAGACTGTTGAGAGTGTTATGTTGAATGGAATCACACTAACAATGATTTCTCACACTCATTTGGCGTTATCTATACATGGTGACAATAACCATGCTGATAACTTCATTCCATTGTTTCTTATAACAACATTGAATAGAATTTATTATGTTACCTTTTTAAAAGATGAAAACACAAAGGCAGAGCTACTTTAGGGATAAAACAGGGGTCATGCTGCTGATCTGTGGCAAAACTAGTGAGATCCTAGGTTGATCCAGAGATTTTGTAGACAAGACATTCGTCAGCAACTATTCATGAAGTTTAACACTAGATTTCAGGGCATATATGTTTAGTGCTGTGGCATTTGGCTGAATATTTTTTCCTTGATTAGATTGAAGTACCTTTCTGTCTCTAGATTAGTTTTAGTTGGATGTCTTTTTCAGAAGATATTAGAATTCCAACATCTGCTTGCCTCTTTATTCTATTTGCTTGAGTATTTTTTTAATTTTTTTATCCTATTACTTGAATGTAGTGCTATCTTAAAAGAACTCTTTCTTTTAGATCACATATTGCAGATATGTGGATTTTTCTTCTTAATGCATTGACCGAGCCTGTGTCTTTTAATTTGAGGTTGAGGTCATTAATATGTATTTTTATGAAAATGTGTTTGTCAAATATCAGTCATTTTTTCTGGTTTGCATCCTTAATTGTGGTTTGGTTTTCATGAGGTTATTTTGTTTTCTTTTTAGAGTCTCTCTTGGTTGTGTTTATTTCTCTCTTCAATTTGAAGTATTGCTTCCAGTATTCTGTTTAAGTGGGGTTTTTTTGCTTGTTGCCAGATATAATTTTTAAAAAAACTGTTTGGGTCATGGAAAGGTTTTCTTTTTTTTTTTTTTTCCTCATTCAACTATAGCAGATCATTTATGCTGGGTACAGAAATCTTGGTTGACTACTGTGGTCTTTTATAACTTGAAGTGTATTACTCCAGGCTTCTCCTATTTTTTGGAGCTTCCATAGAGAATTCAAGTGTTATTCTGATGGATTTTCTTGATTATGATTTGTGGTTTTTATCTTCTGCAGTTTTCAATATTTTTTCTTTGTTCTGTATATTTAATGTTTTAACTATGATATACTTTGGGGTGTTTTTTGATCTTTTCTCTTTTGGGTTCAGGGTGCAACTTGCATATATATATATATATATTTCCTTATTTTCAGGGAGTTTTCTATGACTTTGCCAAAAACAAGTCTGTCATTTTTTACCTCCTTATTGCCTATAATTCAAAAATTCAGTTTCTTCATGTTGTCCTACATTTCCTATATGTTCCTATCCTATATTTTAACTTTCTTGTTTGTCTTCGCTTATTTGTTATCTATATTTGCTACTTTATTTTTCAGTTCTAATATTCTGTCTGCTTGATTCAATGTACTTGTAAGACTTTCCCCAGAGCTTTGTAACTAGGATATTGAGGGTTTTAATTCTGTCTTCATTACATAGCTTGTGTTCTCTCCAATGTTTCTATTTCTTTATGGAATTCAGTTTTCAAATATTGCTTTATCTTCAGTTTTACATTCAAGTGTGCATTTGTATTTTCTTGGACATCACCAAGCATTAATTATTATCCCATTGGAGTTCAATGAAGACTTTTTAAATGTCTTTTTAAATCCCTTGACTTTTTGATAAAGTTTGTGATGATTTAAATTCTGTTTTATGGGTCTCACCTAGATAGTTGTCATTAGAGAAGAATCTTATAGGACTAGTGTGTTCAATGGAAAACATGTTGTTTTGGTCACTCGTGTTATTTTTTTTCTCAATTTGAACCAGGCTTTGGATGTCTTTCTCTGATTTTATGTCTGATAGGATATTTGCTCTCCCTTAAATTGAGCCGGTACAGTTGAGTGGCCTGAGATAGGCCAGGCAAAGCTAATGGATGAACTGTTTAATTGGATCAGGGAAGATCAGGGAGACATAGCTCTCAAACCATGTGTCTAGTGACAGAGCAGGCAAAGGTGATTCATAGCTCACAGCCATAGTTCTAGATCTATGCTCATGACTTTACAGATGTCAGTGGATGGGAATAAGGACCAGGAAATAGAAGAGACAGCTTATTCTGGAAAGGTAGCTTTAGCACAATGAGGGCTTATGGCCCACATAGGTCTGGAACAAAGTTTGTAGGTTTGGACTTGTTTATTTTTATGTAAAGAATTAATTGGCTTGAACATCTGAGACAGCATGATACAAAGATTCTTCAACATTTTTCAGAGTAAATCTATAGTTTTATTTTATACTTATCAACACAAAAAATTGCCACTTTTTGTGTATCTGTAAAACAGAATGACAAACATATGTCTGAGGCCATTTAAGAAATTGTACAATTTCTATATTAATCTAAAAGCAAAGGGGCTTCATTTTTAAATAAAATTAAATGAGCAACTGAAACAATAATTTTAAAAATATAACATTTAAATACAATACAGCCAAAGATATACTATTTTAAAACATGTGAAAGAATGATGGTAGGAAAATATGGCTTTAAATTCTGTAATTAAACCATTGTTTTCTGTAAAAGAAGAATATTTTATGTAGATAGTAAAATCACTGCATCCAAGCATACAGTTGCCTCCAATATGAATCAGGTTGATTGAAGCAGTATTTGTCGGTAATACAGATGTTACGGCATGGGTGGTACAAAGCAAAGATGCTATGTCCAGAACCAAGACTGTGTCTGAGGCAACACAGCCAAGCATTATCAGAAATACCTTGGATTTATTCTGCTTGATCTTTTTAAAATAACTTTATGTCTTACCTCTTTTCCTTCCTTCCTTCCTTCCCCGTTCCTTCCTTCCATCCTTCCTTTTTCCTTCTTAGTGTATGTCTGTGAGTATGTGTGTGTATTAAGCCACACTTGCCATAGGTCATTGCAGAGGATAGAGTTCAATGGGAGTTATTTCTCTCCTACGATGTGGATCCCTGGATCTAAACTCTTGTCATCAAGCATGGTGGCAAGTGACTTTACTCACTGGACCCTTTTGCTGGCCCTCGTTTTGATTGTTAATTAATTTTTTAGTTATTGCAAGTTCAGAAATTACTTACTGTTGCAAGTTTTTCATGATCTCAGCATTCAGTGTATGACTTCACCATCTTTGGAAGCAGCCATGAAATGAGCCCTTGGGAGTGTAATGGAACTGTGGAAAATGGGACCTGGTTGAGGAAAGTAGGTCATGGGGACTCTCCTTAGAAGACATACTCTTATCCCGTCTGAATCCTGTCACATCTTTGCTATTTAGGTACATATAGCTGATAAGCATCTTTACTCTCTCATACCCTTCTACTGCCATAATATTGTGCCTTGCCTCAGGGAAGTGGAGCCAGCCAACCACTGACTGAACACTCAGAAATAATGAGGCAAAACAAATCTTTATTTCATCCAAGTTATCTGCTAGAGATTTGTCGTGGCACTGAACACTAAAAAGTCTGACTAATACAAACATGCATGATATATTATCTAAGCTATTAGTGACAGTATTTTAAAGCCATTCCAAATAAATTATTTAATTTAATCTCCACAAGTCTTGAAGGGTAATAGTTTGCCCTTTAAAATTTAAAAAATTACCATGTGTTACCCTATTAACAATACCATGTCTATGCCGCTTTGGTTTTTGTTTTTGGTCATGCTCACTAAACACAATGAAGATGGTGACCATGCACACCTATTTTAGTTTACTGTAGATCTACACATAGGTAGACAGCCTCTAACACCCACACTTGATTTGTTGACTAGCAATGCCTTTTCTTTCTTTTTCTGCTAATTTTCTCTTCCACCCTAATTGCAGATATGAGCATGATTCTTAGGAAAACAGTAAAGGAATCCCAGGATCCCTAAGTCTTCTTCTCAGCTTCCTTTATTTTTCAAGATAGTGGGGGCAGACCTCAGTATGAAAACTTCTTCTTCTTCTTCTTCTTCTTCTTCTTCTTCTTCTTCTTCTTCTTCTTCTTCTTCTTCTTCTTCTTCTTCTTCTTCTTCTTCTTCTTTACTTTTGGTCTTTTCTTTTTAAAAACAAAAATCTTATTTTATAAACCAATCCCAGTTCCCTCTCCTCCTCCCACTCCCCTCACCTGCCCTTCCCACTCCACCTTCATTCACTCCTCAGAGAGGGTAAACCCTCACATGGGGAGTCAACAAAGTCTATCACATCACTTGAGGCAGGACCAAAGCCCTCCCCCCTTTATCTAGGCTGAGCAAAATATTCCTCCATAGGGAATGGACTCTAAAAAGTTAGTGCATTCACTGGAGATAAATACTGGCTCCGCTGATAGTGGCCCTAGAGACTACCCAAGCCACATAACTGTCACCCACATTCAGAGAGCCTAGTTCGGTCCTATACAGGTTCCTCAGCTGTTGGTCTGGAGTTAGTGAACTGCCACTTGCTCAGGTCAGCTGTTTCCGTGGGCTTCCTCATCATGGTCTTGACCCCTTTGCTCATAGAATCTCTCCTCCCTCTCAACAACTGAACTCCAGGGGCTCGGCATAGTGCTCAGCTATGGATTTCAGCATCTGCTGCCATCATCCATAGTCACTGAATGACACTTAAGGCACCCTTTCCACTCTTACTTGCCGTTCTTGTAAATTCCTGGGTATTTCCCTAGTGCCAGGAAACTTCTATTCATTCCCTCCCTTCCTCCTTCCTGGTTCCTCTTCTTCTAATTATTATGGAGAGCCAACCAGAGAAGACTACTCAGACACAGTATATAGTCAACTAAAAGTATTGCAGTTGTATGGGACTACCTTCAGGTATTCAGACCCAAGTATGGAACAAACAATTTAGAGCAAGAGGTCTTTAAGAGAATTGTTTAATGAAAAACCACATCCTGTTATCTTGCTCTGCAGCTGCAGAGGGTAGTTTTGCACAAGCAATGAGTTTAACAGAAGCTAAGATCAACTGTTAGCTGGAATGGAAAGTTTGTACCACCAGGCAGTGTAACATAAGTTGAAATAAATTAGCTGGGGGGAAGGGGTCTTGACCTTGGATTTTTGAAAAGGGTTGAGTACTTTCCATGAACTTCCCATCAATGAGATCAAATTCTAGGTATACCTAAAATGGCCTCAACTAGAATAGTGCAGAACTTCAGCACTATTGCCTTATCAATTATTATCCTTAATTCACTTTATATATAATTATAATTAATAGAAAAAATTTGAGATTTCTGACTATTTTTCTGGATATAACATTAGGCATATTGGGAACTCATATATGGTAATGTATTTTCGGATATTATGATTGTATGTAGTGCTTCTTGGCACTTATAAAATAGCTGCTTTTGAACTGCAGTATAACTCAGTGAAAGGGTACTTCTCTAGAATATGCAAAGTCCTGGGTTCACTTCTCAGAACCATATACACCTACACAAAATATTGTTGGAAGGAAATCAGAGTTTGACCTACAACTTACATATAAAATCTAGAATATATGCAATAATTTAACTTCTTAAACTTGTAGTAAGAATTTCTTTCTCCTTGAATCCTCTTTCTAAACTTGAAAACCTGATGTCTCTCTCCTTTATATTTCAATAAATCATAGGATATCTTCGGGTGAAGAAAGAATGATCTTTGGAAAGACAAAGACTGAACTCTAGTACAGTCTAGTTTTGTTGGATGGTTGGATATTAGAGACAGCATTGAATTTATTTGTACTCATAGATAACTTGGTATTGAAAATGACATCTGCATAGGCTTGAGTTATAATAAATGAATGTTTGCTTTTTTTTTCTTTACCAACAACAAACACATTCAGAAATGCTAGCAATGAGAATGAGATTAAGGTTTTAAAACCACATATTGAATCATACTTATTTCTCAGAAGAACACTTGTACTTCTAGTTAGAGGTTCCAAGTAGGATCTAACATACTCATTCTGGTTCAATAGTCCTGTATAAACTTCATGGTTTTGCTTCAATGGGATCCATGTTTCCTTCACTTGGAAAATATATAAAAATCTCATTCACAGGTGAGAGCAAAGGCAAGACTGTAGCCAAATTCCCAATGAATGCATCCTAAATACTAGAGACTGCTATATGCCAACAAATAAAATAATTCTAATAGGAAGGGGATGCTGTAGACCAGAGAAATAACCTTCACACAGGTGGAAACAGAAGCACTGCTGAGTGCACTATAAAATGGAAGAGCAAATGAATTATATATAAAGATGGTTCAGATTGCTTATGGCAGCAAGAGACTAGCCAAGGACATTTGCAGGCGATCTTGTTAAAATATTTCTTCACTCTTTCTGAGCAAAGTATTTCAAATCTTCGCCCTGAAAAGCAAAGGCATCCAGGTAATTGGAGAGCACCCTCACCATCAGAGAGCTATGCCAATGCTACTGCAAAAGTCATCTGATTTTAAAGCGTAAAGCCTGGTGAATACGCTAAATGAGGCTTGTGTGACATTACTGTGAACTGGAGACAAACACAGATGATGAGAGGTGGGATGGGCTGCAGTTTGAAAACCTTCATAATGAATTCCTCTGCGTGCTCTCTGCCTGTGAAAAGAGAGTGAAAAGAGGAATAGACAATGCCAATTCACGGAAGAAGTCCTAGCAAAATGTACAAGAGAAGCTGAGATTAACTTTCGTGCTTTTAATTCAGAACTGCAGGGAATGGGGCACCATTGTGAACCAAATGCCATGCTATTTTAGGAGGTGCTCTCAAGAGAGAAAACTAGTCATGAGGTGGAGGGTTGTATTCACAAGTATTGAAAAAAAAAAGGAGCTATGTTGATGGGGAAAGCCTTGAAATCAATCCCAAGGGCTACCTGATACAAACAGCTTTCATCTCATCCCAAAGCAAAAGGAGCAACCAACATGAGCTGTATGAAATAATGTGGGGTGATCAAGAGCAGCACAGCTGACCCCTGTCCTCCTGTGAAGATGCTTGCTGAAGTGAATTTTCTCGGAGACGACTCTTATAATCCTTGACCTGAAGTCATCTGTGACCTCCAAATTCATTTGTTTTGTGTTTATGTCATTGTCATCCAAGTCATGCTATAATAACAGAGTGAGAGAAAGCAGGTGAAAAGTACATACCACCTGTGATGACAGATGAGCAAAGAAATCACCAAGGCAACTGAAAGGAGATACATTTGGAAGTCCTAAAAGAAGCCAAGAATGAAAGGGCTTTACTTTCCCCCAGGAAGTGCACAGACAGTTTCTTTCTGCCACCAAATGTTCAGTGTTTGGCAAATGGCAATAACTACACTTTGGAAAACCCACAGTCCTTGTCTTGGCTTCAAAGTAACCATGACAGGAGGAGCCACATTAACAAAATGCTTCACTTAGATTAAGTGAAGGTGAGGATTTGTTGAAATAGGAGCGGCAGGGCTGCGTACCCAACACCCCGGCCGCTTGGCTAGCTCATGCCCGAAATAACAACACACAAACTGTGTTCATTTAAGAACTGCTTGGCCCATGAACTCTAGCCCTTACAGGCTAATTCTCGCACCTGGACTAGACCATTTCTAATAATGCGTGTAAGCACCCCAAGGTGCGCTTACCGGGAAGATTCTAGCCTCCATCCATCGTTGCGTCTACCCAGGAGAGCTGAGCATGGCGTCTCTCTCCAGCAGAGCTGTCGGGTCTCTCTGGGAGCAGAGCAGAGTCTGACCTCACTTCCTCTTCCGCCCAGAATTCTATTCTGTTTACTCCTCCCATCTATGTTCCAAGCCATGAGGCCAAGCAGCTGGTTTATTATAACTTAACCAATGAAAGCAACAGATAAGATACAAGACCCACCTCCATCATTTCTGTTGAAATAGGAGCGGCAGGGCTGCATCCCCGGCACCAGGCCGCCCACATGGCTAGCTTATGCCCCGAAATAATTACACGGAAACTGTATTCTTTCAAACACTGCCTGGCCCGGCTAGTTCCAGCTTCTTATTG
>NW_026067934.1:4562965-4616930 GCF_014885135.2 Alexandromys fortis | reverse complement strand
AATATGAGTAGGATTAAAGCCGTGGCTTTGCCAGCTAGATCCAGTACATTCCTTAGCTTTCCACCCTCATGGCTGAGGTATTGGCCGTAGCCATGTGTTTATAGCCACAATTCTATGGCGTTTCAAGGTCCCTGCCAGCCAGCGAGCTACAACAGACAACACTCAAGTCCTCTCTCTGTAGCCGGCTCTCCTGCCTCAAACAGTCAGAGTTTGTCCTGGCAGGATGGCCCAGAAAGCCGGCATTTTAAATCGGCGCAGCTTTTTTCCTGCTACGGCTGAAAACCGAAAAGCATGTGTTTCAGCTTTTCACCAACATCGTTTAAGTGTTTCGTGGCAGGACCTCTTAATGAGCTGCAGGGTTTTGCAGCTGAAGCTGAGTCAGGAAGCCTCTCTTAGATGAGAGCGCTTGCTTGCCTCTAGCAAGCGGAGCCGACCCAAGAAATTTCTGCTACCAAGAAAACATGCTTTACTCTTTCCCAAGCTTTTTCAGGCTTTCTGTGGATTCAGTTGTCCACACGTCTGGCGCCATCTGTTGAAATAGGAGTGGCAGGCTGCGTCCCCGGCACCAGGCCGCCCGCATGGCTAGCTTATGCCCCAAAATAATTACACGGAAACTGTATTCTTTCAAACACTGCCTGGCCCGGCTAGTTCCAGCTTCTTATTGGCTAGCTCTTACATATTGTTCTAACCCATTTCTAATATTCTGTGTAGCCCACGAGCTGGCTTACCAGGGAGGATCTTAACCTGCATCTCTCTGGAGCGGGAGAATCATGGCGACCCACTCACTAAGCTTCTTTTTCCCAGCATTCTCTTCTGTTTACTCCACCTACCTAATTTTCTGTCCTATGAGGGCCAAGGCAGTTTCTTTATTATTAGCCAATGAAAGCAACAGATAAGATACAAGACCCACCTCCATCAAGGATTAGGAGACAGACCTGATAGTCTGAGCTATCTTGGTGAAATATATTCCTCTCGTCTATGAAGGAAAATGAGGCGATGCTTTGGAGACTACCCAGGGCAATCTATGGACAACAGTATTTAGATCAGGATAGCTGTTATGTCAAAATGTATATAAAACTCTGACTCCAAGCTTAGAAAATGGGTTTGATGGTTGGAGTATGGTCATTGAATTAATTTTTTACCTAGCACAGAGGATCCCAGATATATTTATTTGATATATTTATGACATGTAATTTTTGCTTTACAATCATTTATTAATAATAGAACAAGTTTTTGCTCAAAATGAATTAGATGCAATATTTCCTTTGGTTGAAAACTGGTAAAAAATCTAAATATTTTAAGTAACTTTGAGAGTCAACTGTTTGTTTTGAGGCATACTGGTTTAATGCTGGAACACCTATTATATTCACATGGATTTGACATGTGTGGATAATTTTGCAGGAAAACTTCTGGTGATATCTTTTTGTGAATGATCATGTACTTTTTGAGAGGAAGGAAATCTGGGTGACAGTTTGGTTCAGTGCCATTTGAACAAACCATTAGGCAGAAAGTAGAATTGATCATTCTCTTGTGACAGAAATTTATAGAAATTACACTGAAACAAAATTAGTAAGCAGAAACCAAGAGAACCACTTGGTGTTGTGAGCTATGGAAAAATCTTCAGGGTTTGGAGGGAGGGTCAGCAAATTAATACCTTTCAACCCTCTCTAAAATTCAAAGCTAATTGAAATATGAGGCCAAAAATATATACTTTTATTATAAAATTTTAAAATATAACCCTAGACACATTAAGCATTTAAAGACTATCAGTAGGTAGTACTTGGTAAATCAGAAAGCTGAGGACCGCAGCACCTCTGGGCCCAGAAAATGTGCTGAGGGGTGGAGAGGCATTTATAAGGTGAGGAAGTCTTAAAGCAGAAGAGATATTTACAGTATCCCCAATTGGATCACCCCTGTGGAAAGTTCCTTGGTAGAGGCTAGCTGGTAACCTGTTAAATACAATTTTTCTTTTATGGTTTTCACTGAGTTGGAGTATGTGCTGTTTCCATAGGAGTAAAGGGTACTAGAGTTACTTCTGCCTATTATTTAATAGAGTTAAACATACATAAAATGTAAGTTTTTTGGGGAAGCCCAAGGGCTTTATTAATATTTTAATTCATGAATTGGACAGGCTTATCTCATTTTTGAGTTTGTCTTAGGATCATGTGTTACAAACTCCAGATGATTATCCACAGAACTAGATATCATGATTAGTTGCCTCCCAAACTCACTCATCCTTTTCTTAGTAGAGAAATGTGTTGAGGTTAGTTGAGTATGCTGTGCTTCATTTCCAAAGAAAAGTATGGAATATAAAGTCTTCAACAACATGGAAGACTGGAATAAAAAAAAAGTTGGTCAGGCAGAGGTGGTGCATGCCTTTAATCCTAGCACTCGGGAGGCAGAGGCAGGAGGATCTCTATGAGTTCGAGGCCAGCCTGGTCTACAAGAGCTGTTGTAATGTAACTCTGACCAAGGAAGTGAAAGATCTATATGACAAGAACTTTAAGTCTTTGAAGAAAGAAATTGAAGAGGACACCAGAAAATGGAAGGATCTCCCCTGCTCTTGGATTGGGAGGATCAACATAGAAAAATGGCAATTCTACCAAATGCAATTTATAGATTCAATGCAATCCCCATCAATTTCCCATCAAAATTCTTCACAGATCTGGAGAAGACAATAATCAACTTTATATGGAAAAACAAAAAACCCAGGATAGCCAAAACAATCTTATACAATAAAGGAACGTCTGGAGGCATTACCATCCCTGACTTCAAATCTACTACAGAGCTACAGTATTGAAAACAACTTGGTATTGGCATAAAAACAGAGAAGTCGACCAATGGAATCGAATAGAAGACCCTGACATTAACCCACAAACCTATGAACACCTGATTTTCAATAAAGGAGTTAAAAGTATACAATGGAAAAAAGAGAGCATCTTCAACAAATTGTGCTGGCAGAACTGGATGTCAACCTGTAGAAGAATGAAAATAGACCCATATCTATCACCATGCACAAAACTCAAGTCCAAATGGATTAAAGACCTCAATATCAGTCCAAACACAATGAACCTGATAGAAGAGAAAGTGGGAAGTACTCTACAACACATTGGCACAGGAGACCACTTCCTACGTATAACCCCAGCAGCACAGACATTAAGGGCCTCATTGAATAAACGGGACCTCCTGAGACTGAGAAGCTTCTGTAAAGCAAAGGACACTGTCACTAAGACAAAAAGGCAACCCACTGACTGGGAGAAGATCTTCACCAACCCTGCAACTGACAAAGGACTGATCTCCAAAATATATAAAAAAACTCAAGAAACTAGACCGTAAAAGGCTAATCAACCCAATTACAAATTGGGGCACTGATCTGAACAGAGAATTCTCAACAGAAGAAGTTCAAATGGCCATAAGACACTTAAGGAAATGCTCAACTTCCTTAGCGATCAGGGAAATGCAAATCAAGACAACTTTAAGATACCAACTTACACCTGTCAGAATGGCTAAAATCAAAAACACCAATGATAGCCTTTGCTGGAGAGATTGTGGAGAAAGGGGTACACTCATCCATTGCTGGTGGGAATGCAAACTTGTGCAACCACTTTGGAAAGCAGTGTGGCAGTTTCTCAGGAAATTCGGGATCAACCTACCCCTGGACCCAGCAATACCACTCTTGGGAATATACCCAAGAGAGGCCTTATCATACAACAAAAGTATATGCTCTACTATGTTCATAGCAGCATTGTTTGTAATAACCAGAACCTGGAAACAACCTAGGTGCCCTTCAATGGAAGAATGGACGAAGAAGGTATGGAATATATAAATATTAGAGTACTACTCAGCAGTAAAATAGAAGGACTTCTTGAATTTTGCATACAAATGGATGGACATAGAAAACACTATACTGAGTGAGGTAAGCCAGACCCAAAAAGAGGAACATGGGATGTACTCACTCATATTTGGTTTCTAGCCATAAACAAAGGACAGTGAGCCTATAATTAGTGATTCTAGAGAAGCTAAATAAGGAAAACCCAAAGAAAAACTTATAGGCATCCTCCTGAATAGTAACCTTTATCAGGCGATGAAAGGAGACAGAGACAGAGACCCACATTGGAGCACTGGACAGAAATCTCAAGGTCCAAATCAGGAGAAGAAGGAGAGAGAGCACGAGCAAGGAACTCAGGACCACGAGGGTTGCACCCACACACTGAGACATTGGGGATGTTCTATCGGGAACTCACCAAGGCCAGCTGGCCTGGGTCTGAAAAAGCCTGGGTTAAAACCGGACTCGCTGAACATAGCAGACAATGAGGACTACTGAGAACTCAAGAACAATGGCAATGGGTTTTTTGATCCCACGGCACCTATTGGATTTGTGGGAGCCTAGGCAGTTTGAATGCTCACCTTACTAGACCTGGATGGAGGTGGGTGGTCCTTGGACTTCTCACAGGGCAGGGAACCCTGATTGCTCTTTGGGCTGACGAGGGAGGGGAACTGGATTGGGGGAGGGGGAGGGAAATGGGAGGCAGCAGTGGGGAAGAGACAGAAATATTTAGTAAATAAATAAATAAGTAAATAAATAAGTAAATAAATAAGAGCTGTTGTAATAAGAGCAGCGGGCTGCTTCCTGCCACCCGGCTTGCTTTACCCGAAATAATTACATGGAAACTGTGTTCTTTTAAACACTGCTTGGCTCATTAGTTCCAGCCTCTTATTGGCTAGCTCTTACATATTGATCTAACCCATTTCTAATAATCTGTTTAACCCATGAGGTGGCTTACCAGGGAAGATCTTAACCGCAGCTGTTTCAGGTGGGAGAATCATGGCAACTCCATGACTCAGCTTCTTTTTCCCAGCATTCTTTTCTGCCTACTCCACCCACCTAAGGGATCACCTATCAAAATGGGCCAAGGCAGTTACTTTATTAGCCAATGACCTTCCTCCATCAAAGAGCTAGTTCCAGGACAGGCTCCAAAGCTTTAGAGAAACCCTGTCTGAAAATACCAAAAAAAAAAAAAAAAAAGGAAGAAAGAAATAAAGTTGATAGGGACTACTCTGGCAGAATTCATTCCTCTGAAAAGACAGACAAATATTTAGTTATTTCTTGTTCAAAAAAATAGAGAAAAGGGTCTATACAACACATCTCATTGAATAATACACATGCCATCAGTGTGCAAATGGCTTTAGTATAGATTTAGTCAATAGTGACTTTTAAATTTCTGGACATTATTGTGGAATATAAGGAGTCACACCAATATCTATAAAGTCTACAGCAAGTGGTCTGTATTACTAACATGTAAATTTATGTTACAAGCAATTTCAATCTTGTACATAGGCAACTACATTGTAATTAATTTTATAGTGTATGAGATACCATATTAATTACAACACCAATGATTGTGAATGCCTCTTCATTTCCATAATTTTGAATCAATGAGAAGTATCAATTGAACAAATGCTTATTTCTAAAGGCCCTTTCATCCTAGTTACTGTTTTGATGACAGTAAAATATATACAAAAGTATGTATTTTTTGGGCTGTATCTTTCAATTAACTTTGAATATTGGACAGGGGAAAATATATTAATTTATAGACTCTCCCCAAACCCTGATGATTACTCCATAGCACTCAGTTTGAAGGGACCTTAGAGAGTTCTTATCAAAATTATAATTCACAGACATGTAGGCAAAGAGATGTACTACTGCATAAGTATAATGACAGAAACCAAACAAAACTAGTAAAAAAGAGGACGTGGACATCAGCAAGAACCAGAAGATATTCAATGTGTTGTTGAAAAATGCATAAAATGTAATAAGGTAGATCTGGAATGAGAGAAGATACTCCAGAGAGCAGCAACAGCAATTGCAGTAACAAATGCAGGGCATTTGTTTGATAATTACAGACAAAAACTTATGACAAAATAGAATTCCATTAAATGTAGCACAAATAATAATAATAGAAAAGAACAGAGATAGATATTGGGGTTTAACCTGAAAACCAGAAAAGCACAGCAGCCAAGTCACTAGAGAAGTCTTACCTCTACCAAGGCTCGGCGACCACAAACTAAGCAGACTAAGCAGCCTAAGCCTCTCTCTCCTTCCATTTTATACTTCCTCTGGTACTGGGATTAAAGGTGTATGTCTCCCTAGTACTTGAACTAAAGGTGTAAGGAACCACCACATGAATTTGTTTTTGCATTGATCTTGTGTAGCCTAAGGTAGTCTTGAACTCACAGTGATCCATCTGCTTCTGTCTCCCACATCCTGAGATTAAAGGTGTGTGTCAGCACTGCTGACCTCTAGTGGCTTAACTTTGTCCTTCTAATATTCAGGCAAGTTTTATTTATTAAAACATAAATAAAATATCATTATATGTCCCCTTTTCGGTCTAAAATAAAAAAGAAGGCTGTAACTAGTATAAGAAATACTATATACAGTAAGTACAATAACTAGTACAATATATATAGACAATAAGTATATCAACAACGTATAGTCCATTTGCATTTGATACTCCATATCTATCCTATTTTGGAGAATCTAAACTCTTTTTACCTATTTTACATTCTATTATAACTGGCTCTCTGCATCTGGTAAACAAGGACCACCATAACTATCTAGTCTTCAACTCCCTCAGAGTTGAGACCCAAGAAGGAAATCATATTAACTGAGTGAGCAGAAGTATGAGCAAGTCACTTCCAAATATGTGAGAAATGACTGAAACAACTGGCTTCCTGGACAGTCACCCAAAGTTCATCTGCAATTTTGGGGTATCTATCTTTGGCCTACCGGCCTAGCTTATCCTACAGACTTTTCTGTGAAACAGAATATTCTGAAGGGCTGTCCCTGCTTGTCTTGAAAATGTTTGACAGTCACTTTCTTTTGTGTCCCGCTTGTCCAATTAGGACAGCATACTGTCAGCAGTAGAGGCAAGAGAGGCTTAGGCTGCTTAGTCTACTTAGTCTACAGTCACCCAACTTTGGTAAAGGTAAGACTTCTCTAGTGGCATGACTGCTTTGCTTTTTCTGGTTTTCATGTTGAACCTCAATATCTGTCTCAGGGTTTTTATTATTCATGCTACCATTAGAAAGCTGACAGGAATTAAACCTCAAGTAAATGTTGAGTAGAATACTTGAGCCAAGCACCATTCCAGATGGGGAAGTAGATCAGTGTCTTACTCAGTGATCATGAGAGATGATTTCTCCTCCAGCAAATATAAAGAGCCATACCCTAGACATTATGCAAAAAGAGAGAGACTTTGGAACACTAAGCCATAAACAGGATGTCTATCATATTCCCCTTTTTAGAGATCAGGAAATCCTGAGGAAGAGGAGGCAGAAGAAGTGTAAAAAACAGAAATGATGGAAGACACCAAGAAAAGAAGACCCTCTAAAACAACACTATTAAAGCTCTTATGAACTCACAGAAACTGAGGTAGCATGCACAGGGCCTGCACAGGTTTGTTCTAGTCATTTACATATATGATATGGCTCCTAGTTTAGTGTTCTTATGAGATTCCTGAGTGCAAACGAATAGGTCTCTGCTTTTCGTACCTCCTCCTGGGCTCTTCTCCTTCTGTTTGTTTGTTTTTGTTCAATTCTGATATATTGGTTTTTGTTTTATCTTATACTTTATTTAAAAATAATAAACAAAAATAAGATTAAGTAAAACTTGCCATGCACCTGATATACAAAGGAAGACAGTAAAAGAAGAAAATAAAGAGAAACATGGGGTTGGGGAAGCAGGCACTGTACACTATGCCTGTGTTAGTCTTACATTTTGATGGCTTTTTTTTTGCTTTGGATTTCCTCTTAAAGTGAGATATTTTGCTAAAGAAATATGGGGTCTAGGATCTCATTTAATATCATCCAAGTTTGACATACTGTAAAGAGTAAATGAATGTGAAAAGATCAGTTAGTGTTTCTCAGAGAAAGAAATACTCCACTTCTCAAAAGGATTTACTACTGGACTTGGTGATTATACCTCTGTGATATGTCTTTGGACTCAATATCCATAGTCTTTGTCCAGGTGATTTATGTCATAAGTGCCAGTGCTGTGATAAGCAAGATTTATATATCTATATATGGATCTCTATTTCTACTCTTCTAAGGAGATGAAGACTGAGTCTTTTGTTGGTAACTCACTGTGCCCTCAGTTACTGTTTCAAAGAAACTGACTCCAAAACTGTTAATGAATGCAGAAGGAAAATAAACTGTCTGCTTTAGGGAATTTTGGACCCAAACTTCGAGACCACCTTTACTTGAGAATTTCATTATTTTCATAAACTACAGAATGTTCTGCAAAAGAGTGCATTGCTCTTTCTGTTATGTTACAAAGATTCACCATTTCATGGGCAATTAGGGACAGGAGTACTTGCCAAAAATGGTATCCGTTGCTGAAATCTCATCAGTATGATCAAAAAAAAAAATAAAAATAAATAAAACTTTAATGCAAAGTCCTCTACTGATCATGGTTGTAGTCATCTAAGCAAATTATTGAGGGATAGAAATGCTTCCCAGCATATCTGCCCTTAGAGATGATGACCCTACACTCCAGGAAAAGACACTGTTGGTCTATTTTCTTTGCTTGGGGCTTGAGTGGTCCAGTTAGTTTTCTCGGAGCTTCTAGAACTCAAAAGACTCAATATGATGAGACAGATTGATCCTGGTGTTTTCTCTGTTTACTTGAAGGACTTAAGCTGGGGAAGCCTGAAAGGAAAATTGGACAAAAGTGAGGGTCTTTAGAAAAGATTAGCTGGAGTTTTGGATATGTTTCTATGACTTGATATTAGAGTAGGATGGGTCAGGTTTCTGTCTACTGATTTCTGGAGAGTATCATTCTGGTGTCCTACAATTTCTAGAGTTTGCTGTCTCCTGGATGCTAAAGGGAGACAGTCTATAGTAGAATCAAGAGAATGAGGCATGGTGAGCTTTGTGCCAGTCCATGTTGGTAGAGGCACTAACAAAAATCAGCAGGGATGCTGAGAAATGGGAAAGGAGGGAATTGGAAATACTCAGGCTTGAACTAAGCTAATTGGTCCAGTGTGGGGGAGACAATGAGGATTATCAACACGCCCTCATTAAGCATATACAAATATTACTAATGTATGATTTATGTTTCAGATGTTGTTTCTCCAGAAACACTTACTGCATTCTAAGAACCCGAGTTTGACTTATGAGTCGATGGATTGCTCCCCCTCCCCACACACAGAGAGTAAATGAGTTAAATTATGTTAGTCACTTGGCTCAGAAACTTATTCTCTAGGAAATGTCAGCTACTGCCTTGTTCCTGCCCTTCTTCCTGTCTGCAGAACCTGAATTTTTATTTCAAAAACAGCTTTGAATTGTAGTTCCATGGAATGTAGGTTGCCACCAAGATAAAGAAGCTTCCTAGAAGCAGCAATAGAAGAGTCACACAAAATAACTGACCCAATGGTATTCTTATAGACTCTCGAGAGTAAAGTCGAGTTGAGGAAAGTTAGGGTTGAGGGCACAGGCTGAACTAGCCTTGAACTTCTTTCATGACTACATGCAGAAGAGCTAGTGACATGGATTTCTTTGACTCTTTGTTTTACAGCAAAGTATTTTTTTCCTGAGGTAAAGAATGCACTTTTAAGGCATGGTTCATACCCATTCATTTAAAATTATAATATTTAATTTTAAAAAATGAAGCCTTTTGCATCATTCATTGTAGTGGAAACACTTGACACATGGTGAGTCATTGTAACTTGAAGTTATCCAGTAACTGCATCATAGTTATTTTCATTGCTTAAAAAATTATCTCATATGTTTTAAGAAGAAATGCACTCTACCCCATAGCTGCCATAGATACCAAAAACCCAAAATACACAAAAATATACCCAGCAGAAGCTGTAAAATGTATCCCATGAAAATATAAGGATGCAAAGAAAAAAAACTTCAACATCACAAAAATAAACTGAGTTTTTATATAGGTATTAGGGTTACATTTCTTTAGCAAAGAACCCAATTAGAAATATTCTGTAGATAAGGGGTAGGGAAGAAATGAGTGCATGAAATGTGCCTCCTCCAGTACATGCTGTGAGAGCTACATTCTCACCTCACCAACTAGACAATCAAAGGTATAGAGGAATGAAGCATTTTATCTTCCAGCAGTGGGTGGCCCAAGTGCCTCACTCCAGCTGTCTTTTTCTATTAGAGGAGCTGAAGTTGCTGTCACTTGTATAATATCTCATTTGTTCTGTTACTCTGACTGAATTTTCTCAATTTCCCGTGGTGTCTCCCACAAAGAAGATGATCCTGTGCTACACGTTCTCTGTTCACACCATAATATAATTTCTTTCTTCAGTAAAAGAAAATGTGTACATAGATTTTTGTAAAGAAACCTGGCTTGAGGAGATTATCCTTTCACAAGAGCCATAGACTACAGGTGTTTAGGTGGTTATATTATATAGATTTATTCTACAAACCTGAAAAACAATTCCTATTTTCAAAATATTAAAATCTATCAACAATCTCTTTTCATTGATCAGTGAGTCATGTGGCTATGGAGGCACTCTCCAGAATGATCAGTGGCTTGGCCATAAACCCCAATGTCATATGCTCTTACATGGTGGGGAATCTTCATGCATGGATCATTTGCTTTCTGCTTCATGTTTTGCTGCAGTCACTAACTCCTCATCTGCTGGGAAAAGACAGAGGAAGTGGTGGTAAAGAGAAAAATGGAAGCCTCATACTTTAAGATCTGGAAAATAATTTTGAGAATATTTTTTAATAAATAATAAATATAGATTGTCCTCTATGAACCCTGGGATGGTGATGAATGGGGCTAATCAGGAGTTATAAAAGAGTTTAACAACATATTTTCCCCCTGGTGAAGCCTGCCGCACTTGGAGGAATGAATTTATTTGACAACATTATAGAACACACTTCAATAAGCTAGGGGAAGAAAGGAGAAAAACGGTCATCAATGCTGGGGTGATGGCTCAGTGGTTAAGAGCACCAGCTCGCCTTCCTGAAGACAGGAGGTCAGTTGCCAGCATTCATGTGATAGCTCACAACCATCTGTGATTCTAGTCCTAGGGGGATCTGACTCCCTCTTCTGACTTATAAATATCCTGCATGTACATGATACAACATGCTGGGAAAACACTAAAACACACACACACCACACACAATTTAAAAACAAAACCAGTCTTCTGAGAGCTACAACTCTCCTCTTGTTGCCACACATCATATATTTAAGTCCCCATAGGGTCTACTGGTATTAGGTTTCAGGCAGAAGACTGGTTATAGCAAAAAGGAAAAAAGCAAGTATAAAGATATAGATTGTGATGAGTTGGAAAGAACATTCAGAGTTGGGTCTGAGGAAGAGGCGAGAAGAACTAGAAAACATGTCTTCTTGTCCTTCTGTCTCCATCTTTATCTCCTTGTTATACTCATTCTTGATTCTATTCCAGGCTCCTCAGCCTTCCATCCCACTTTCAGTGATGCTCAGAAGTAAATGGCCCACTCTTGCTATATCCCATTGATCAGGTTCTGGAGGAGAGAAGGAAACTGTCACTTGCTTAAGCAGCTTGGGTGACCCTTAAGGTACTTTTAGGAAATGCAATCACATTGTCTGCATTTGTCTGTGGTTGCTAAGGCAGGGGACAAGCATTGGGTCAGAGTTCACTTATTGGAGAGCACAGGTGGATCCTGAGTTGTAAGGAAACCTCAAAGAATGTTTGCTATGCCTGTTTGAATAACATATCAGAAGAACAATCTGTAAAATGTCACATTTTATCAGTAGACCTACATGTATCTAATTTCTCTTCAAAGTTTTGAAAAAGGGAATAACTATGATATTTCATAGCCACAGAGCGTAATGTGTATTTTTAAGACTAAATTGCACTCACTGCTATGTACAACAGAATATAAAATACAGTCAGGACAAAGCCAGTTTCTTGTCCTTCACTTGACTCCTATGTTTGCAATATTCTTTTTGTAGGCGTTTGCTTTAGTTTTCTGGCAGAGCTATATGATTGGAGACCATGTGATGATTTTGAGATATCATATTTTCTATTATATTTTAAGTAGAGCACACCATATTGTGGACTCAGGCAATGGGAATTTCACTATCCTTCATTTGAATGCCAATGTGGCATTAAATGTGTGTGCAAATGATGTGGCTCGATGTTTGATTGTTTGACATAATGAGTTACAGATCCCTGCCAGGTCATCGCTGCTGTAGTCAGAATCTCATGGAGACAGGGTAGAAGCTGCATGTAAAAGAAAAGCATGTCAGGCTTTCAGGTCTTCGGTGCAGTATTGTGAGCTTTATTTATGGATTCCTTTTTGCCCATAGTTTATAAGATGAGGACATTTTTGCACCAATTTTCAAGATGACGATTTCCCAGGATTCTTGTGAGGAATGGCAAAGAATGGCTAGGGACGGTATTTGCTTTGGCTGGACATCTGAACTGAGGTCTCTCCTTCACCCTAACGGATGTGTCTGCTGAAGTAATGCAAAACACTGAACTCCATATTTAAAGCAAAAGAAAGCAATTCTCAGAAATGGTTTTTAAAAGGTCTTTTTAAGAGTTTTTATAGAACTTGTTAAAAAAAAGAAACACCCACAACCATATTTCAAGTTACATTCTCTCTTCTGTCTCGTCTCCCGATAAAGTGTTCAGATTGCCAATTTAGAGGAAAAGCATAGCCAAGCCAGCTAAAAAGCATCAAAAATTAAGAGTAGTTCACAGTGGCTGGCAGTAGAAGCATCCTGGCATGCCTCTGGATCCTATAGAATGACAGCTTTAAACCTGTGAGCTTATAGTTTTCCAACAGCCTGTTCCCAGACTTCAGGTCACCACCGTGTTGACCCACAGTCATGCATCTCCTCGTTGGCCTCAGAAGCTCGAGGATGGAAGAATAGAAGAACAGGCTGTGAACTCAGAGAGAAAATTAGCAGGAATGCAAACAGGCAGGTGTACATTTGGTGTTTCATATCAGCGATGCAAAGCTATGATTCAAGTCTTCTCCTTCTCCATGTTGTCCAAACAAAATCACACAAAAAAGAGGCAATGTTTTGAGAATGTGGTCACCAAAGGCATTTTCAGCTTTATTCCTTAGCTCACGGTGTGACAGTCCATTGAGTTGTCATAACAAATGCAAATGAGAGTAAAATATTTTGTGAAATTTGTAGAAACCTTTTCATTTCAGTTCTCTATATGTCCTTTATGACACTGAAAACTAGGTTTCCATTCAGGGTCCAGACCATTTCTTACTCATGCTTTGATACTGGCCCCATTATAATTTTACAGCACATAAATGCTTGGTTTTCACACCTGTAAAGTTAGGCAAGTCTGGTTTCGTCTTCCTTAAGTATTGTTGCAAATATTGAATAAGACTATGGTTGTATCAGGGTAAGATGATGGCCTGGATTTTAATAAGAGATCAGACAACAGTTCTATTTTCATGCTTATAATTGTTGTGAGGGATAAATAAACATAAACAAATAAACGTAGAATTCTTTAGGATTCCATCCTGAATTAGAAACCGTCGGTATTAGGTGGACTTTATCACTTAAAACGCTTTACAAGTCCTTACATTATCCAGTTAACATCTAGACTCTCTTGACCTAATATGCTAGGTGAGTGTTAAGGTCATGTCTATGTCTAAGATTAGTTTGTATTTTGCTTTTCTGTATCAGGTGTTATCTGCAGCAAAGCAAACTACAATGGAGAGTTACCTTCTGTTAATATAGTTCTCTTTTTAAACCTGTGTAGGTCAGAAGTAAACTTTTGTACCAGGAATTGACTTGATGGTTAGCCTGAATAGTCTTTTTTTGATATTTCTGGGTTCATATCCAAAAGAAGAACTTCAGTTCTTACTCTTGTGGACTTTTAGGAAAGAGTTGCTTGTTTGGTTATAGAGCTAAAAATATGATTCAGAGGTAGAGTGCTTACCTAGCATGCATAAGGTCACAAGTTCAAGTTTCGCCCCATGAAAAATGTACGGAGTGTGCAGTGCTGTAGGCTTGTATGTCATATACCAGGTAAGAAAAAGGGAGTAGAAACAGACATTGATGGTACATAAAAAATAAAATATCTTCCCTAAATGCCAAGGGTAAATTCAGATGTTATTTGGAAATTTAAAAGATCAGAACCCTAGAAAGATACTGGTACAATGTAGTGACAAGAGATGAGTTGGAAGAAAATATTGCCTCAATATCAAGATAGTGGCTTATATTCAGGAGGCTTGTGCACAGAGAGCTGATAATAAGATTTGAGTACGTTTTCAGAGTCAGGATATGGGAAGAAAAGTAAAATCTGAGTTTCAGAAACATAGGTATAAGAGAAAGAAGGCCGAGTCAGAGAGAAGCCATGTAGCCCCTCTGGAGACAGATGCCTGAGCTTTACCTGGTAAACCACAGTCTCGTGGTGATACACAGATTAATGGATATGGGTTAATTTAAGATATGAGTTAGCCAGAAATATGCTTAAGCTATTAGACAAACAGTATTACAAATAATATGGCTTCTGTGTGATTATTTTGAGGCTGAGCAGCTGGGAACAAACAAATAGTCACCTACAACAAATTGGCACTCCAACAAGTGCTAGCTAAAGCCACATAAAATTTGAGAGGGCTTGAAAAGGAATTCTAGACAGCAAAAGCCAAAATTTAGCCACATTTTTTTTTCCCTGAATGGGTTTTGCTTGCTGGCAGCATGCTGAAGCTCTTTTAAAATAGGTCTTACTGATTCGATGGTAGCAGAAAAAAAAAAAAACCTGCAGTTTTGAAACAGCATCAGCTTTCTGGGCTTTAGAAAAGAGGTTTTGTTTTTGGCTCCACAGAGGATGAGAACCTCTGTATTGCTTCCAAGCTACTGTGATTTGATGGACCAAGATACTCCAAAAGGTCACCATGAACACCTCCAAAAATACTTTACCCAGTATAAAGCAGGAAGCAGTTTGGACTGCTATGACAACTATGGACAAATTTCCTAAATGATTATCATAAATGTTTGTTTACATTTAAAGATGGATATGCTATGGAGATTTGCATTGATATGGATCTTAGTTTATTGATACAAATTTAAGGTCAATTGTGTTATATTGTGTATATGTATTTCTGCATTTCATTAAGGTATGTTGTACAGCTCATTTAAAAATGTAATGTATAATATAAAAATGCAGGCTAAAAAATAGTCATCTATAATAGCCAAGCATGTAGTCAGGTTACTTAGGTTATCTATATTATAGAGATATATTTCAGATGAATAAGGATTCTACAAATCTTTTTTTAAAGATTTATTTATTTACTTACTTATTTATACATGCATGCCTGCGTGTCCAAAGAGGGCACCAGATCTCATTTAGACGGCCGTGAGCCACCATGTGGTTGCTAGGAATTGACCTCAGGACCTCTGGAAGAACAGCCAGTGCTCTTAACCTCTGAGCCATCTCTCCAGCCCCACAAATCTTTCAGAAACCAGAATATGGCATTTAAAATGTTCTAAGATGTTAGGAATTTTCATGATTGTGAGACACATCTGCTCCTGGCAGCATCAATTACTTCAAGAGAATGATGAACATTGGAGAGGCTCCTTATGGTGCTGGTTAGCCATTTGTGCAAAAAATTGCTCTTTCCTGGACTTTTTGATTCTATGCTGTATGAACTGGACATTTAAGACCCACAGAGAAGTGTCTGCTGAGCTTGCCTAAAGGTGAGATGGTCCTTTGGAGTTCCAGCTACATGAAAGAGTCTGCCAGAAATTTTGCAGGGCACAGAAGAAAGCAACTGATAGACTTTGCCATTAGAAGGCAGAACAGATCTTCAAATTTTCTGCTTCATGGAAAAGTCTGCTGGATACCATGGGACCATAAACTGAGTATGGATGCCCCAACAGTACAGAAGAACTCTGGGTGACTATCCAGGCAGTGAGATGTCTCTGTCAATCCTAGAGGTTTGGAAGTTGCTTACACAGCACTTCTTGTTTACTTATGTAGTATAATATCCTTCTGGAATCTTTAATGGAGTTGGAAAATATATAGTTATAGTTTTCCTTAGTTATGATAAAAGATAAAGTAGATATCAATATTATAACTATAATTATTGCTTTATAACTGTTTTGTTATATGTAATTTTACTGTATTAAAATTTAAACCTTTTTTAACAGAAAATGGGAGGTGATGTAGGATTCTCCTCTGTATGCTGTGAATATGCTTGGTTAATAAATCATATTGGCTTGGCCTAATAGGGCAGAGCAGTGCTAGATGTGGAAAACTAAAGATAAATAAGGCAGAGTCAGAGAGAAGCCATGTAGCCTCTTTGGAGACATAAGACTTATATTTACCCAGTATACCACAGCCTCGTAGCAACACACAGATAATGGGGATGGGATAATTTCAGATATGAGTTCGTCAGAAATGAGCTTAAGCTATTGGCTAAACAGTATTGCAAATAATATGGTTTCTGTGTGATTATTTGGGGGGTTGAGCAGCCAGGAATAAACAAACAGTTCCCTACAACAGGTATCCAAAACAGATCTTATAGTAGCACTATCAGCATCATGACATCATATCAAAAGGCTGGAGTCATTGTTGTGGGGTCCCGTCTTCTTCCTGGAAACTTCAAATATTACTGCAGAAAAATTCATTGTTCATTGTGGAAAACTTAAACATTTATGTAGACATATAGTCAATGGAAGGTACGATAGAGACATAAATAGGTATAAAGAAAAGTAAGCTATTTCCTAAATTCTTTCTTTGTTCTGTCCCATACCAGATGGCTCCTGACATGAGACAGAAACTCTATATTTTTCTTTTAACAACATGCTTAAATTTAGAAAAGGATGGAGCCATTGTCCAACTCCAAAGCCAGCTTTGATTTTTAAGTGAGTCATGACTATTATTATAGTAGGCAGTGTGTGTGTATGTGTGTGTGTGTGTGTGTGTGTGTGTGTGTGTGCAGTGATTCTTGCCCTCAGATGACCTAACCTCATAAGTCATAGTCCTCTGCTTTGTGATCCTATCTGGATAATTATTTTTTTCCTCTTTATGTATTTTGATGTTCAGGGCCTCTTAACTTTTTGAAGATGAGCACTTTCCTGCAAAGACAAGAACAGAACTGTGCCTCAACCCTCATTAGGTTTCCTTATCACATATATGGTTGTCACCTCTGTGGATGAGCCATCATTTCTCTTTCTCAAGAGGTTTCTCATTGTCAAACTTAATCTTTATTAATTTTGATAACATCCATAGCCATTCTTCTATGAATATAAGAGCAAAACCCCTTCCCCAACATAGCACATCTTTTGGTTTCCATTGTGAGGTCAACACATCCTTGAAATACACTGGCTGATTTAATTCAGAAGTTTTTTTTTTTTCTATCATCCAATGTCTCTCTGCTGCTGTTGTTCCTTTCTTATTAGTGTTAAGAAAATTCAAGGTTACTGAAACATTATGCAATCTATATCTGGGGGTATCTACATCCCTTTCTACTTGTTTAACATATACTTTATACTTCAATTTGATCTTTCTATAACTGCCTGACTTGTTTGGTATGCCTGTAATATGCTTTATAATATAATAATCAAAAAAACTGTTTCATTGTCTTAGAAATATATGCAGGACCATTATCTGCCTTTATTTGTGCAGGTATACCTACGATGACCATAACTTCTAATAAATGTGTGACTACTTAATCAGCCTTTTCTAAGCTCAAAGCAGTTGCCCATTGAAAACTTGAGTAAGTGTCAATAATGTGCTATACATATTTTAATTTTCCAAAATCTGCAAAGTGGAACACAACCATCTTCCAGATTTCATTTCTTTGAGTACCCTTTGGGTTACTCCCTGCGGGTAGTGGTGTTTGGTTATAGAAATAGCAAGTAGGGCATCTTTTTTTTTAAAATCTTCTTAGCATCTTGCCATATAATAGAAAACTCTTTCTTTAAATCTTTGCTGTTGACATAATGTTTCTTATACAATTTAAAGGCCTTCAGCCCACTTCCAATGAATAATCAATCAATTTCTGCATTACCTTGTGCTAGAGGACCTGGCAGATCCTTTGGGATCAGATGTGTGCTATGTATGTGGGAAAAACCTATTCCTGATTATATCTTGAACCTGTATGAATAATGAGGTCAATTATGTATTATCTTGTATAAATTCAGCAGTTTCAATATATAAGACAACTCTTTCAGTACATTGTGAATCAGTAATTATATTCAGAGGTTATTTAAAATTTTTTAGTACCATAAGAATAGCATATAATTCTGCCTTTTGGACAGAATTATAAGGGATTTGTTCTACCTTACTCAAATCATCTGATTTATAGCCTGCTTTTCCTGATTTATTTACATCAGTATAGAATGCATAGGCTCCAATTATTGGTGTGTCTGAATTTTAGAAATGGGTATTAAGAGTGAATTTTATTTTTTTAAAATTTACTTTCAAATTTAAGAGATTATATTGCACTTAGTCTGCATTATATTAATGCAAAAGCAATTCATGTTATTTGGGTCAGTAACTCAGATACCCTAACTTAAAAGTGATGTTTTTATATCATTAGTGTCAGAGTCTGCTAAAAAATATTGCAGAAATGATAAATACAGAGATAATACTTATGTTTGCCTTTTAGCATTCAAGGAAAGATGTATTTAAATGTTTTTATACTTAATTTATAATGATGTATATTTACATTCCAATAACCAATAAGAGGTGACTTATGAGAAAGAATTGAGACCCCCCCTAAACATGTTATTCCTGTTCCATAATTTAAAAAAGAGTAGCAAATCCTTGAGCATACCTTCCAGAAAATAAATACCAATTCTCCTGGGAGGCTTAGCACACATAATCCCTGCACAGTTCTGATGATGAAGACACTGACCTGGAAACTAGTAGGCAGAGTGTGTAACATAAGTGTGTGGCATTAGGCACAGGGAGGACAACACTACATTATCAAGGACCCAGGAGGTCCTGCATGTTAAAGAGCAAAGGAGGAGAGAGTGTTCTGCAAAAGAATTATGTGGATGTTTGAATTCTCTCCTGTCTTTTATATTTGCTATGTATGCTAAATAGACTTTAAGAGTTCATACAAATATACTCGGAGATTTACATCCAGGAGCACTGATTCTGATTTCATGCATGTAGGTCTATCTCAAAAGCATCTTTGTTGCTGAGATAACTGCAAGTCAGTGTTTGAGATGGCCTTTATGATATGTTGTTGCGGGAGGTCCTTCTGCCCCTCCAACCGATAGCTGCTGTGATACCAGCCCATTGGGGCGTGGTCTCTCTCCCTTTAAAAAAGCGGCTATTTCCTCTGCTCGCTCTCTTCACTTCCTGCTCCGCTGGAGACTAGACTCCCTTCCTGGTTGTGCAGATGGCTGTTGTCTGGGACTGTGATCTGTAAGTTTTCCCCTTTAAATAAATAACACCCTATTAATCATAACTCCAAACTGGTGTGGCCTTGTTCGTGACTTACACCTTCAATATGTCATCATTTTTTCTTCAGATGAAAATCACAATATATATTTTTATCTTCTTGATGTTTTTTATCTATTCACAAAGCCTTCACATTTTCTTTTCCCTCAAATGCTATTATTGCACTGGGTCCTAAATCAAAAGCTCTATATAACAGGCCATTTTGTACCTCAATCAAAGCCAATAAATTCTTAGAGGCAGTTGCTCTGTTATATTATTATTAACTTTTAAACAAATACATTATATAACTACAACCCCCTGGGTCAGTTTTTATGGTAGTCACATATTGGTGCTTTAAGCAGGAATCATTATGCTTTCTTAAAAATAAGTTTCTTTCTGCTAGAAGTAAATACTACTAACCATATTTTCCATCAGTAACAAATGCTTATGTAGTACCCAGTCAACAAATGCTTTTTGAATAACGTTTCTTTTCAAGACAAAGAACTAAGCATATCAGAAGTTTGGGAAAGCATACACAGAGGACTTAAATGAAGGGATCCCTTTAAAAAGAAAAAGACATATAACAAAGTTAATCATGAAAAAGAGATGGTTCAGTTATTAAGTGACATGTCTAGACCACAAATATGTTGTCTATAAAGAAGAAACAATGATGATAATAATAGGTCAATGTAGACATGCCCTGGTCCTATAGGATGGTCAAATTTGGGTCCACAAAAATGTTGTGGGTAACTTCACTTAATGAAGTTATTAGCACCACAAAGAACTTTTATTTCATAAGTAAAGGCAGGAGTTTAGAGAGATAATAAATGAAAGGGAATATGGGGACTGGTCTAATTGGCTTGAAATGAACATGCAATACAAGAAAATAGAAGTAACCAAATAAATACAATTTTTGTAAAGATCTTCGGAATCCTTTACTTTAGACTACCAACCATACAGTCCTGCCTGGGATTTTTGTTAGGTTACATGAGAAATCAGAAATCATGGGCATAAATATTGTAACCTCTGTGTTTCATTTTGCTTTTGCCATCTGTCTATCCTCTTTAGTCAATTGCTGTAACAGCTATCCAAGAATATACATTTAAAAAATTTAAGTCAATAAATTAGTAGTTCTATGTAAACTATCAACCATATGGTCTAAGTACCTTGGTTTGGGGAATATGTATTTGATTTAGTGTTTATTAAGGATGGCATCTGGATGAAATAGCAAAAACCCAGAGCACAGAGGCAGGGGATGCTAGGCATGACTAAATCAGGTCCAACAGTTTAAAACACTTGAAGAGTAAGCTATTCATTATGGTCTGCCAACAACAAACTTAGTTCTTTAAAACTTTATATCTGATCACTCCAAATTTAAACTCTTATAAACAGTCCCCAGAGTTTAACCCATACTGCCTTTGTAAAACTCTGAATATTCAGGATTTTCGGTAAAATGCTTTTTCTTAGGCTATAAAATGAAATCTTGTGAACACGACACAATCTACATAGAGTTATAGTTAACTGAATTGGAGTCTACACAAAACTGACCTTGTCACCCATGGCTACTGAATGATTCTGGGATTGAAGTGATTGTGTTCAGTTATTTATTTGCTGATGATCTCAGCAAGGTTCAGTGGGGAGTTCTAAATCCAACATCACACAGTCAGTCTTGGGTCACCAAACCAAACAAAAAGACTTACATATGGGTAAAAGACTTGTAGGACAGTGGGGGATACAGTTAATAGGTGGGAGGGGAGAATAATCAGAATACATTTTGTACCTATTTGAAAATGGAAAATAATAAATTAAACTTTAAGATCTGCCTTTGTCTTTTTTTATTTGTTCTTTGTGACTTTCACATCCTATTCATTCCCAGTACCTGTATATCTACCCTCTGCCCTTGCAGCCATGCTCCTCCATCAATAAAATTTAAGAGAAAAAAGAAAAGAAAAAAGGGGGGATCTCTTCCTGGAAGCTGAAATTTGAATCATGCACTAAACCTTTTTGCATATGTGTATTTACTTGCAAGTTTTTTTTGCAAAGAATCATTGGTCTGGTTTGCGGTCTCTGGTTTCTGCTACACTGTTGATGCTGTACCCTCACTAGAACTCCTCTTGGTTATCATGCGGTTGCCCTGAGTTGTGAAGATCCTGCAGCTTTGGATCTGCAGGACCAATCCCTTCACATGCTCCAGCAGACCACAACCAGGGGAGATATTGGGGTGGGCTAACCCATAACCTGATTTTGGTCCTGCGTAGTTGCAGGGTTGATCAGTCCACCAGGTCTCCCCTTTCTTCACTGTCAGGATGAGCTCTTCTGCATTGCCTTTGCAAGTTTACTCTTTGCAGCAATGAGCAAGGGACAATGTCATTATCCTGCTTTCATGTTCTCAGGGTCAGATTTGCCTTTGTCTTAATTAAAGTACAACCTTAGGTCAGTAACCATAATCCTCCAATATCTATATTTTTCCTATCACTCTTTAGAGAATAAAAGGTCAACTAAATGAAAATAAATATAGGCTATTTATTCACTGAAGTATCACAGCTCATATGCCTTAAACTCAATAGATACCTCATCTCTCTTTACCTGTCTTATTTATAGAATTAATAATTAGAGTTGGAATTAAAAATGACTCCAGAAGCCCTTACTGATTGACCGAGATGTCTTCAATCCCTCCTTTTGATCATGGAGCAGGGAGAGAGAGGGTCATAGTGTTAGAATGGTTCTCAAGGACAACGAGGAATTGTCTTGGCTCACATGTCCAAGACATGATGACAAATCTCATCATTGTCTCCTGTTCAGTTGATATTTTCCTCAACATCTTAGATCTGATTGGGTCCTGAAACTTAGGTGTCACATGTCTGATTACGGCTGTCACATGTTTCCCTCTCATCCCAGAGAATGAAATAAGCTAGTGTATAGTATAAAGAGTAAATTTTAAATACTTTCTCAAATAATTTATACCATACCTACCTTATTTATGCATATTTTTGTTCTATTAGTAACACAATAGAAATGTACCCTGGGTAAAATTAGAAATAACTGCATGAATAAATTGTTGATTATTTTACTATTTATGACAGACACAATTTGCTTTCCATTGTACAGATTGAATCTGAAGCTGGGTGGCCTGTGAATACAGGGTGTGAGAAGGTTGACTTTACACATATTTTCTATCTTCATATCATGACCTCATTAAATATGAAACATTTATTTTACTAATACACAAGAAAAAGAGATTGTAAAGTGAAATATTATCCTTTATCTTTTCCAGATACTCTGGAGAACTACATAAGAATATTATAATAATACATAAAATTTCCCCATTTTCTTTTAAATAGATTTGTGAGTCAACTCAACAACAAATCTTCTTAGTAGTCTACTCTCTATTCTAAAAAAATAAAATGGAATAAAATTAAGAATGTTAAAATTTCTTCAATTAAAAGCTCTGAAAAGGGACAAATTGTTATTTATCGCTATACAAACTAATATCGGGTTATTTTTCTCATTTCTGTGACCAAGTGCATAAGGGAGGGCAACTTGTTCTAGCCCATAGTTTGAAGGGACAGACAGTCTTGATCAAAGCACACCATACTGGCAAAAGTATAAGGCTGTTTGTTTCTGTCTCCATGAATCAGAAAGCAAAGATTCAAGAAGAAGGGAGTCAGGCCCTAAAGCCCAAGTCCTGCTTCCAGTGACCTATTTCAAGTGTTGTTCCAGTTCCTAAGATTCTCCAAACACCACCAAAAATTGGGCCCAAGTGTTAAAACATAGTAGTTTATGGGAACCTTTCCACAGACACTAGTACATATGTGCTCTATAATTACTTTAAATTATATATTTACATGTGATTAAAATTCCTCCTAGAACTTCATATAAACGTTATGTCCATTTTCATATTTCTTGAGGTAACTGGCTATATAACATGAGTTAAGCTTTTGGTAGCCTTCATAGCCTATTTCCATGCATGATCCTTCATGAGTCTCAAAACACACTATAGATTCTCAAGCAAGCTATTGTCTTGTCATAAGATGAGTTATGTGACTCAGTCAGGTCTGTACAAAGTAACAAGACCCATGTGGTTCTTTGTTGGTTTGTTTTTGTTTCTTATTTTCTTAAAAAGGAACAAACTATCTTTTTTCATTTTACATACTAATCCCAGTTCCCCACTCCTCCCATTCTCTGCACATGCTCCTACCTTACCACCGTCCCATTTACTCCCCAGAGAGGGTAAGATATATGGCTTTGGGGAAGGTCCAAGATCCTCCCTACTCTATCTAAGTTGATCAAGGTGTCCATCCAAAAAGAATAGGTTCCATAAAATCCAGTACAAACAGGATGGATGGATCCTGGTGCCACTGCCAGTGACCCTGCAGTCTGCCCCAGCCATACAACTGTCGTCCACATTTAGAGGGACTAGTTTGGACCTATGCTTTTCCTTCCCTGTCTGACTGGAGTTGGTGAGCTCTCATAAGCTCAGGTAAACTTTTTCAGTGGGTGTGCCTATCATGGTCTTGACCTCTTTGCTCATATTCTCACTTCTTCCACTCTTCAACTGGAATTTCGGAGCTCAGTCCAGTGCTCCTATGTAGGTTTTTGTCTCTGTTCCCATCAGTTGCTGGTTGAAGGTTCTATGGTGATATTTAAGATAGTCATCAGTCTCACTACAAGGCAAGGCCAGTTTGGGTACCCTCTCCTCTTTCGCTTAGGATCTTAACTAGGGTCATCCTTGTGGATTCATGGGAATTTCTCTAGAGCCAGATTTCTTGTTAGCCCCATAATGGCTCCCTCAGTCAAGATATCTCTTTCCTTGCTCTCATCTCTGTCCTTCCTCCATCTTGACTATCTCATTCCTTCAAATTCTCTTCTCCCCATTCCTTCCCCCTTCCTTCTCTCCTTCATCCCTCCATTCTCCCCTCACCCCATGCTCCCAATTTTGTCAGAAGATCTTGTATATTTCCCCTTTCCAGGTTGGTCTACGTATGTTTTTCTTAGGGTTCACCTTGTTACTTAGTTTCTCTAGGTTTATGAACTATAGGGTCAATATGCTCATGAGTGAGTTCATACCATATTCATCTTTCTGGTTCTGGGTTGCCTCACTCAGGATGTTTTTTGTTTCTAGTTCCATCCATTTGCATGCAAATTTCTAGATGTCATTGGTTTTTACCACTGAGTAGCACTCTAATATGCTAATGGGTCAGTTTCTATATATATATTCTATGTGTGAGGAGCATTTAGGTTGTTTCCAGATTCTGGCTGTTACAAATAATACTGCTATGAACATAGGTGAACAAATGTCCTTCTAGTATGATTGAGCATCTTTTGGGTATATGTCCAAGAGTGGTATTGCTGGGTCCTGAGGAAGGTTGATTCTCAATTTTCTGAGAAACCACCATACTGATTTCCAAAGTGATTGTACAAGTTTGCATTACCACTAGCAATGGAGGAGTTACTTACTCCATGTCCTCTCCAGCATAAGCTATCCTTGGTGTTTTTCATCTTAGCCATTCTGACTGGTGTAAGATGATATCTCAGAGTTGTTTTGATTTACATTTACTGATGACTAAGAATGTTGAATATTTCCTTAAGTGTTTTTCAGTAATTTGACAATTGTCTGTTTAGTTCTGTGCCTCATTTTTTAAGTTGGCTTATTTGGAATTTTGATGTCTACTTTCTTGAGTTATTTGTATATTTTAGAGATCAGCCCTTTGTCTGATGTGGGGATGGTGAAGATCTTTTCCCATTCAGTATACTGCCTTTTTGTATTATTGACTGCATCCTTTGCTTTACAGAAGCTTCTCAGTTTCAGAAGGTTCCATTTATTTATTGTTGCTCTCGTTGTCTGTGATACTGGGGTTATATTTAGGAAGTGGTCTTCTGTTCCCATTGCATTGAAGGCTACTTTCCACTTTCTCTTCTATCAGGTTTAGTGTACTCAGATTTATATTGATGTCTTTGATCCATCTGGACTTGAGCTTTGTGCATGGGGATAAATATGAATCTATTTTAATTCTTCTACAAGTTGACATCCAGTTATGCCAGCACCATTTGTTGAAGATGCTCTCCTTTATCCATTGTATAAGTTTAGCTTCTTTGTTAAAAATCAGGTGTTTATAGGTGTGTGGGTTAATATCTGGGTCTTTGATTCAGTTACATTGGTCAACTTGTCTGTTTTTATGCCAATATTAAGCTGTTTTCATTACTGTAGCTCTATAATAGAGCTTGATTCAGGGATGGTGATGCCTCTGGAAGTTTCTTTACTGTACAAGATTTTGTTTGGCAATCCTGGGATTTTTTTTTGTTTTTTCATATGAAGTTTATTATTGTTCTTTAAAGGTCTATGAAGAATTGTTTTGGGATTTTGATGGACATTTCATTGTATCTATAGAATGCTTTTTGTAGGATTGTCATTTTATTATGTTGATCCTACCTATCCAAGAGCATGGGATGTCTTTTCATTTTCTAGTATCTTCTTCAATTTCTTTCTTAAAGAACTTTAAGTTCTTGTTGAACAGGTCTTTCACTTTCTTGGTTAGTGTTTCCCCCAGATATTTTATGTTATTTTTAGTTATTGTGAAGGGTGATGTTTCTATGATTTCTTTCTCAGCTTCTTTATAATTTGCATATAAGAATGCTACTGATTTTGAGCTGATCTTGTATACCGCCACCTTTTGAAGTTCCCTACTAGAGTTTTTGAGCTCACTATCATATCATCTGCAAATAATGAAAGTTTGACTTTTTTTTCCAAATTGAATCCCTTGATCTCCTTTTGTTGTCTTATTGCTCTATCCAGAACTTCAAAAACTTCAAAAGAGTGGACAGCTTTGTCTTATTCCTCATTTAAGTGGAATTGCTTTGAGTTTCTCTCTATCTAATTTGATGGTGGCTGATGGCTTGCTGTATATTGCTTTTATCATGTTTAGATATGTTTCTTGTATCCCTAATCTCTCCAAGATTTTTATCATGAAGGGGTGATGGATTTTGTTGAATACTTTTTCAGCATATAATGATATGATCATATGGGTTTTTATTTCAGTTTATTTATTTGGTGAATTACATCATAGATTTTTATATATTCAAACATCTCTGTATCTCTGGGATGAAGCCAACTTGGTTATGGTGAATAAATTTTTTGATATGTTCTTGGATTCAGTTTGCCAGTATATTGTTGAGTATTTTTACATCTATGTTCAGTAGTGAGACTGGTTTGTAATTCTCTTTCTTGGTCAAGTCTTTGTGTGGTTTTGAAATCAGAGTAACTCATCTTATAAAAAGAGTTTGGCAATGTTCCTTCTGTTTCTATTATTTGGAATACTTTGAGGAGTATGGGTGTTAGTTCTTCTTTGAAGTTCTGTAAAATTCTGCACTGAAACCATCCAGCCCTGAGCTTTTTTTGGTTGGGAGGTTTGGATGACAGCTTGTATGTCCTTGCAGGTTATAGGTCTATTTAAATTTTCCACCTGGCCTTGATTTAATTTTGGTATGTGGTATCTATCAAGAAAATTGTCAATTTCTTTTACATTTTCCAATTTTGTGGAGTACAGGCTTTTGTAGTATGACCTAATGATTCTCTGGATGTCCTTAATGTCTGTTGTTACATCCCCCTTTTCATCTCTGATTTTGTTGATTTGGATGTTCTCTTTTTTTTTGATTAGTTTTTCATATGGATTTGTCTATTTTATTGAATTTTCCCAAAGAACCAGCTCTTTGTTTCATTGGCTCTTTGTATTTTTTCTTTGTTTTCATTTTATTGATTCCAACCCTCAATTTGATTATTTCTTGTCTTCTACTCCTCCTGGGTCAGTCTTCTTCTTGTTATTCTAGGGCTTTCAGGTGTACTGTTAAGTCACTAGTATGAGATTTCCCCACTTCCTTTTTGTAGGCACTTAGTTTTATGAATTTTCCTCTTAGCACTGCTTTCATAGTGTCCCGTACATTTGGGTACATTGTGCCTTCATTTTCATTGAATTTTAGGAAGTTTTTAATTTCTTCCTTTTTTGCTTCCTTGACCCAGGGGTGATTCAATAGAGCACTGTTTAATTTCCATGTGTTTGTGAGCTTTCTGAAATTAGTGTTGAATTCTAATTTTAATCCACAGTAATCCAATAAAATACAGAGGGTTACTCCCCTTTTTTGTATCTGTTGAAGTTTGCTTTGTTTCCAAGTATGTGTTCAATTTTAGAGAAGGTTCCATGAGATGATGAGAAGAGGGTGTATTCTTTTCTTTTTTGGGTGTAATGTTCTATAGATGTCTGTTAATTACTTTTGATTCATAATATCTGTTAGTTCACTTTGTTCTCTGTGAGATTTCTGTCTGGTTGACCTGTTCATTGGAGAGAGTAGGGTGTCGAAGTCTATTGTTAGTGTGTGGGGTTTGATCTACAATTTAAGCTTTAGTAATGTTTCTTTTACATGTGTGGGTAATCTTGTATTTGGGTCATAATTGCTCAGGATTGAGAATTCAACTTGATGAATTGTTCCTTTTATGAGTATAAAGTGTCCTTCTCCATCCTTTTATTTTCATTTGAAGTCTATTTTGTAAGATATCCACATCTGCTATCCTATGTCCATTTGATCAGAAAATATTTTCCCAACCCTTACTCTGAGCTCATGTCTGTCTTTGAGGTTGAGGTGTATTTCTTGTATACATCAAAAGGCTGGATAGTGATTTTGACTCCATTCTCTTAGCCTGTGGTTTTTATTTTTATAGTTGCATTGAGTCCATTGATATTAGAGATATTAATGACAGGTGATTGTTAATTCTGGTTATTTTTTGTTAGTAGTGTTTATGTGTTTCCCTTCTTTAGGTTATCCTGGTGGGGGGCTATCAGTTGCCTGTGTTTTTGTGGATGCAGTTAGCTTACATGGGTCGGGGTTTTCCTTCTATTACTTTCTAGAGGGCTGGGTGTGTTTAAGAGTTCCATTAACTCTGCGTGGGGGAATAGGAGGGTTTGAGGGCAGAGTGGATTTTGTAGCTTACAAGGTCTGATGGTCAGGATGTAATAAAAGAATTGCTGTGTTTTTATAAGATGTGTATTCATTGATACACTGCTTTTTTGAAATGGAAGATATTATTCTTCTTTTCTCCCATCTCTTTGTTTTTTTTTTAAGAGAACAATAATCCAAATACGGTTTTATGAAAAGGCTTAGAAACCATGCTTTTAGTTATAGACTTACCACATCATGTCAAACAATGTAGTTACATTATAGAAATTAGCAGTGTCAGTGTGGAAATTTCCATGAACCTTTTGGCAGTTAAGATGCAGCCTGGGCCAAATTAAAGAAGCTAAACATGATATATGATAATAAGGAAGCGATCCAGGGCAAACTTTTGATGCACTGTTCTTTGATTGCTTAAGAAGGGAAAATAAAACACCTTCACAGTGTCATACATTATAAACCAATTGCAGTCACTAATGTTTGATAATTACATGAGCATTTAAAGCACTTGCTTTTGTAAGAACTCTCAACCCCAGGAGATATGTTCTCTGTTGTATCCTTTAAGAAGAGATGAAACCGTTCACTACATCCTGTCAGATTGTTGATGTCCTAAACCAGTATTTGTTTTCCTTCTTGCCTAGCAATATGTAGCTTCCTTCTTGGTAAATATCATATATACTGTTGTAACAGTGAGTTTTTGCTGTTATTCTTTGTTTCATTTTTTTTAAAACAGATAATCTGAAAACAGATTACAAAGACTCAAAGACTTTCTTACTTGCCAATTGATTACAGGATCTCAGCAAAACTGTCAGTCTGACACAGCCACATCTGTAATGTTCTGTCTCTTTAAGAGACAAGCCACCACCACTCCCTTCCTGCTTGCAGCCTTGGTCCTCTCTTCCCATCTCTCTCTGGAAGAAGCAGCTTCTGCCTCTCCCCACTTCTCCCCTTTCCCTTTCTCTGTCTCTCTCTTCCTTCTTCTCCTCTTTTCCCTTCCCCTATATAACCCACCTAATAAATGTTCACTCTGTATGGTGTGCCTGTCTGTATTTTGGCCACCCACTGCCCACATGGCTAGCCAGGGACACCCAGGGGACCAGCTACCTTTGGAGACCTGCTGCATGGTGTGCCCTGGCCCTGCCCGGGACTGGCTGCTTTGGGGACCTGCTGCCCCCTGCCTGCCAGAGATCTCTCAGCAAACCCATTACAACATCCATGTCCTGTTTTCATGTGGCCTCTTACCCTTTAACATAAATTGTCTGATGCCAGGTCAACAGCCTGCCTGATGATACACAGGGTACTTTGAGATTCATGAGGGATCATTTACGGATAGCTTTGGAGGCTATCAAGTACTTATTTCATGTTATATATTCTGTTATCCCAAGACATATGAATAAATATATTTCATTTATATGAAGTTGTTCTGTGAAGGTGTTTTAAGTACAGGTAAAGTATATAATTAAAATTAATTGTGTATGTGAAATGACTCTCATTCCTGTGTATGGACCATTGGTAGCCAACTTATTACTCTTATCCAACTCAAAAATAGGCAATTACTTTTCTATTTTGGCCTTTCATAAGTGTAAAAGCTCTAAAAGCAATGTTGACTCTCAGATTAGTCACCACTAGAAGCTAATAGCCTGTCTTAAAATGTTTGAAGTTGCTCCTCAAGGTGTAAGTCCATTTGAGAAGTATTAAGACATTTTCATTGGCTATCATGACCTCCAAAGGGTATTGTGACTTTGACAAATCATCAAATACTTGAGTTTGTATCTTGGTCAATAATTTGTGGTAGATTTATGTTTGATGTTGCAACATTCAGAAATTATTCACAACAGAGTACTTAGCTAAACATGTTATTAAATAACTATTATCAATCATTCTATCATCTATTGACTATCTTAAATCTACATATTATCTCTAGATATTTTCATAGTCATGATTCTTTCAACTTATTCTTATATAGAATACAGAGATAACATGGTTTTTAAAGTCTTCATCTGAGATTGCTCTTGCTGCTTTAATAAAATACCAGCAACTGGATGAACTGAACAACAGTTTATGACAGTTCTGGGGGCTGGAAGCATGAGATCTCAGTGCCCTTGTACCCTTGTAAGAAATCTCTTGTTAACATAGTATGGTAATGAAAAGTAAATTTCTTTTCAGAGCTAAGGTCAAAGTTCATCTCACCTTTATACACACAACAATCGATTTATATTATATCATCTAAATGTTTTATAATATATTTAATTATATAGTTCATCTTTCAGGAAATTTTCTCTACATATTATGTATGACTTAATTTTATCAAGAAGGCCTTATATAAATCTAAATGCACACTACAGATTTCAGAGAGTCATTGAAGATACTAAGATGATAGCTACAGAGTCGTATTAAATGCACATGAGAAGGAGCAAATGTGGCATCTTTATTTGATTGCAAAACTAACTCCTAACTTATCTAAATTCAAATAAATTGATTGTAGGTGATATTTTTCAAAAATTGTTCTATAACTCCTCAGATTTTCTGGTCATGATAGTATGAATACATTATAGCTTAGTGAAATGATTTCTCTGAATGCCACATGATATTTCAAACTGTGTTCACTTCAGTTCCTTAAAATGCCAATTGATTTACTGATTTATAAACTCAAGATGTGTGGCCATGATATGATTGCAGGTCATTAGCCCATTCTTCTGGCAGCTGTAAGCTGTCAAGTCAGTAACAGCACCATGAAGTCAAGTAGACCTGGTGTGACTTCTAGATCTACTCTTGGGTCTGGCAGGAGTCCATGGTTCATCACTTGACTTCTTTGGCCTCACATCTTCATACATGAGGCAGTCAATTATTTTAAAGTTAATAAATGTGATTGGTAGAGTGTTTTGAAAATGTGTTTAAAGTATTTAATATTATACCTCACATACAGTGTGAATATAATACATTCTAGTGTCCTCATTTCCTTAACATATAGCAACATCTCACCAAGTGGAATATAATATAAACTCTGGTATAAAAGATTTTCACTCATTATAGTGTTCTCATGTACAAACTGAGACTTTTTGAGCTAGAGAAACAGATCTCCAATAGATACAGTGTCATTTGCATTCTGCCACTGACAGCTTCCCCGGGAGCACCCACTAGCAGCCTCACTCCTTCTCAGATTGTAACAGTATCTAAATATGAGCTTCTGTAATGTAGGTGGCTATTACTAAAAGAGAGAGGGAAAGGGGTAACATAAAAATAAGAAGGGAAGTAAAATCTCTCATGAGCTTAAAAGCTTGTATAAGAAAATATTGATCTTCTGTCATTTCCATAGCTGAAACTGCGGTGATGTATATCACCTTTGTGATATACTGATGCCTTTGTAGAGGATTCAGACAGCAGGGCTCAGTCCAGAAGGCGTGGTTGAGGTTGCCATTCTTTCAGGCCAAATGAAACCCTCCAAGCATCTTACCATGCCTAATCCACACCTTAAGATTTATATAGAGAATGATAATCTAATAAACTGCATCTTACACTGTAGATGGGGATGTATTAGCCTGAACATTCAAAAATGTGCATTTTGCCTCTGTTGAGCTTTCGTGATACAGTAAGCATTGCATCGAATACTAGAAATGAAATGCTAAATAAAACACGTCTGGCCTGATTTTCTTACAGCTCACCTACTTTGAAGTGTTTGTATTAATACAAAGTTTATCTACCTATTAAAAATGTCTTCTACTTGCAACCCAAAGGTTAGACTCCCCCTTGGAGGCAGTTTCTAGTCAGCTTGCCTCAAACACATGATTTTCTTTCCAGAAAGCTTCTGAAGAGAGGTAATGCAAAATCATCTCTTTTTTATTTGGCCTCAAACCAAAGCTAATCTCACACATGCTGACAAAAATTCTTGAAATGATTGTGTACAAAAGTCACCCATTAGCCAATTTAGAATCACGTTTAGAGAAGAGATATCACAGAAGTTTTTTGATTGTCGGTGTTTTAATTGCATCACAACAAATATAAAGTCCTCTATGGGTACATTTTGTTCCAACTGAACACTACACTATCATTTCAGAGATCCACACGTTAAATGAAATATATCATCAAGATTGGACTTTGAGGGGAAAAAAAGAGGATGAGAAAAGCAGACTGTCCCAGTGAGAGGTTAACTACACAACATCTTGACTCATTCCTCATACTACAGACATGTTGTTCTTTATCCACAGCATCTCTTAGTGTTAATCAACCAGAAATTTCTGTTTAAGTTACACAACTCTTTCGAAGCACTCTTCAGGAGCATAAGGTCCTCTTCCCATAGCCTTTGAAAGGCATCCTCTTTGGGATACAGGCTGCCTGTGAGCTTGATCACAGTAATGGTGTCCATCACAGAATGAATGAGGAGGCAGGAGTGTGTGACTAATAATGAGTTCATCAAACATTGCCAAAGCTATATTAAACATTCACTGCATACCTTTTGTACAGAAATTCCTTTAATCCATCATGGCTCTGCAAAGAAGGTATAAGAATCAACACAGTTTATGAAAGAGGTAAAGAGAATTTAAGAAACTTATAAACATTTAAACTGTTGTGAGCTCACCAAGGCCAGCTGGACTGCAATTGAAAAAGCATGGGATAAAACCGGACTCTCTGAATATGGCAGACAATGAGGGCTGCTGAGAAGCCAAGGACAATGCCACTGGGTTTTGATCCTACTTCATGTTCTGGCTTTGTGGGAGCCTAGCCAGTTTGGATGTTCACCTTCCTAGACCAGGATGGAGTGGGGAGGACTTTGGACTTTCCACAGGGCAGGGAACCCTGACTGCCCTTCAGACTGGAGAGGGAGGGGGAGAGGAGTGGGGGGAGGGGGAGAGGAGAGGGAGGAGGGGGGAAAAGGGAGACAGGGAGGGAAATGGGAGGCGGGGAGGAGGCGGAAATTTTTTTTTCAATAAAAAATTATATTAAAAAAAAGAAAAAAAACATTTAAACTGTAAGGAATAGCTGAGCATCAAAGTTTGACTTTGGACAAAATGATCCCAGAAACCCAGTCTTAATGAATAAGCTACAAAAATATTAATAGCTCAAAAATTAGACAAACTCATTGAGTACTAATAGGTTTTAAATACTTAGCCTTGGTCACTTGGCTTTAATAAGATGTTGTGCTTATTCAAGACAGTGTTGAGTTCCCACACTGATCCACATTTCACATACAAATATCTAATATTTCGAAGATACAATTAACAAAGGACTTGAATGCAGATATAAAGAAATCTCAAAAATAACAAGAAACTCACAACCAAATTTTAAAATGGGCAAATTGTTGAAAAGACTGATCACCAAAGAAGATGCACACTTGTCGAAGAAACACACAAAAATATTTCCAACATAATAAGCTATCAGGGAAATCAAAGTTATAGCTACAATGAGTTATAACTACACTGTTGAGTGGTTAAAAATAGACTGGTAATGCCAAATGTTGGTGAAGCTATGTTGTTGTAGGAGCTGTGGGCTGTGTTCCTCCACCCAGTTCCTGCCACCGGCTAGCTTTACCCGAAATAACAACACACAAACTGTATTCTTTTAAACATTGCTTGGCCCATTATATCTAGCCTCTTCTCGGCTAACTCTCGCACCTTGAGTATCCCACTTCTAATCATGTGTGTAGCACCCCTAGGTGCGCTTACCAGGAAGATTCTAGCCTACGTCCATTTTGGGTCGGAGCTTCATCAATCGCGTCTGCCCGGGAGAGAGGAGCATGGCCTCTGAGCTCACTTCCTCTTCCTCCCAGCATTCTGTTCTGCCTACTCTACCCACCTAAGGGATGGCCTATCAAAATGGGCCAATGCAGTTTTTTTTATTACCAATGACTTTCCTCCATCACTATGGAGGAATGGAGACACCTTTAAATGCTGGTATGTATATCAAATAATGTAACTATTTTGGGACATAGTTTGTGTTTCTTTAATAGTATTGGACTGTGAAGATTGTTCATTAGGTAAAGTGCTTGCTACATAAGCATGAGGACCTCAATTCGGGTGTCTAAACCCATGTGGAGGCCCCAGCCTTGTAGTGCATATCTGTAATCCAGAGCTGAGAAGGCAAAGATGGCAGGATCCCTGGAGCACACTTGCTAGACAGTGTAGCCAGACTGGAGAGCTTGAGATTCGATGTGAAGTGTGGTTTCAAAAAGTAAGATGAACAATTATCCCATCTTAGAGTGACTGGGAAGAGCTGGGAAGCTGAATATGATCAAAACTCAATGTGTAACACTGTCAAAAAAGTAAGTTGTTTTAGATTTTTTTGGCTTTAAAATTACAATACATCATATCCCCCATTCCTTTCTCCACTTCACACCACTCCCATGTACTTCCTTGCAATTTCCTAAACTCATGACCATGTTATAGATATTTTTAAAAGATGAACTCTGACCTCTACACAAACATGTCTGGGGGCACATGCACACACATATTATATATGGCACACATATTTGCATACATATATACATACACATCAATATTAAGTATAAACTTAATATAAAAAGTAGCCATTCCACTAGGCTGAGTCTCTATGTGAAGAGAGAGCTGAGAGATAATATGAACAAAGGGGTCATGGCCATGATGGGGAAACTCACAGAATCAGCTGACCCCAGCTTGAGGAAGATCACTGACTCCAGACTAACATCTGGGGAAACTACATAGGACTGAACTAGGTCCCCTGAATACAGGTGACAATATTGTGGCTTGGGCAATATATAGGGATTACTGGCAGTGGGACAGGATCTAACATCAATTCATGAACTGACTTTGTAAAGCCCATTCTGTATGTAGAGATACCTGGCTCAGCCTAGGCATGGAGTTGGGGAAGGACATTGGTTCTGCCTCAAGAAGGGGTCAGAGCAGTCGTAGTTGACTTCCCAGGATAGGCCTTAACCTCTCTGAGGAGCAGATGGGAGGTGTAGTAGATGGAAGGGGAAGAGTGGGAGGAGAAGAGGAAGAGGGAACTGGAATTGGTATGTAAAAAAATAAGTAAGAATATTTCTTGAGGAGAGAGTAGTGGATATGTCCACATAAACACTTTATACAGATGTTCATACCTAATTATTTCTAAAAACCAAAACCTGAAAACCACTAAGTGGTTTCAGTCAATAGTATTTGAATGATTCAGTGATTTAGGGTATACCATAGTCATGGGCTATAAAGCAATCAACTGACATGGAATACTGATGTACGCAATAACATAACACACGATAAATATCTCAAAATAATAACAGTGCATGAAACAAGACAGATAAAAACGGTTAGTTAGTGCTTCTAAATACACAAAGCTTTAGAGCCTGGTAACTAACTTTTTATGGCCAAAAATAAACCAGTAGGGATTGTATGAAGGGTGACAGGCAAGGAGACGAAGAATTACAATGAGGTTAAAAGGCCTGGGGGTGTAGGAGATCTCACTACATTAATTGCAGTCATTACTTTTCAAGCCTTATCAATAATAGTACACTTTATTGTATACATTTTCTTATATGCTATGTATGCTACAATAAAGCTACTAAAAGTGGGGTTTTGACAACCGAGCCCCCATGGAAAAGAATGGACTTTGCCTAAAGATTTTACGATGATGGATTGTGGCATTGGGGCTTCTTAGGTTGTTTCAGTGTGTGACATTGTAAGAGTATAGAGCCCCTCCTGAATTCTAGTACTGATGTATGATTCTGACTGTAGATGGGGCTACAGGAAATGCAAATGTTTACTGGGAAGTTGTTCTTTGTCTTTCGCCCCTACCGAGTGGCTCAGAAGCTGCTCCCAGTCACAGATTTCAGTAGTCCAATCACAGCTGTGGGAGATGACACAGCCCATGAACATCGGGACTCTTGACCAAACTTCTCCAGGAGATGTATATATAGATCATTTCAGGACAGGTATTTAAAATAGACAATAATTTCATAATACCAGGAGATCTATCTTTATGACTGTGACTTTACTAAAACCCCTACTCACATCTGTGGGGCATCTCACTTGGTTGGACTTGAGGTTGAATCTGTAGAGATTTCGTGGTTTTTGGTACCTATGATCAACTTGCACGAGTGACTAAACTTTTTTTATATTAAAAATTTCTGCCTCCTCCCCTCCTCCCTTTTCCCTCCCCCTCCCCCCACTCCCCATTTCCCACTCCCCTCCCCTCCCTCTCTAGTCCAAAGAGCAGTCAGGGTTCCCTGCCCTGTGGGAAGTCCAAGGTCCTCCCCGCTCCATCCAGGTCTAGGAAGGTGAGCATCGAAACTGGCTAGGCTCCCACAAAGCCAGTACATGCAGTAGGATCAAAACTTAGTGCCATTGTCCTTGGCTTCTCAGCAGCCCTCATTGTCTGCCTTGTTCAGAGAGTCCGGTTTTATCCCATGCTTTTTCAGTCCCAGTCCAGCTGGCCTTGGTGAGCTCCCAATAGATCAGCCCCACTGTCTCTGAAAATGCACCTTCTAAGGACTGCAGCATAGCTCAGCATTTAAGAAAACTCCCTGCTCTCCCAGAAGACCTGAGTCCATTCCCAGCACCTGAATCAGTTGGCTCACAACTCCTGTAACTCCTGCACCAGGGGACCCAATGCCCTCTTCTGTCTTCCACAAGTACTCACACAGTTATCCTACACACACAAAATACATTTTTTAAAGTATATTTTGAAATCTTGATGAATATTCATTGAAGATATCTGGAATCAGTCAATAAGTTAGGACATTGAGGTAGGAAGGCCAGGATTTCAAGGCCATCTTCAGCTACCTAACAAGTCTGGGGCCAGCCAAGTTACCAGAGATCTTGTCTCAAAAGGAAAAGAAAAGAACCCTGCACGGGCGTGCGCACCCGTGAACCGCACAACAAATCCCCCCCCCAAAAGAAAACCCAAAACAAAAAAGCCCACACCACCTACATTATTGTTTTAGAGTTTTATTTTTTTAACATTTAGATTTCAACTATAGTACTTCAATATTTTCTTTCTCTGTGAGAATTCTATGCAGCGAGAGTGAACCTCAGTTTTTCACAACCATTCCTATACACATTATGATGCTATAAAGTGAAGACTTTGTTGATAGATTTCACACATTCTTTGATGTACACCAGAGATTTGTAATATTCAGTTGGAGAAAGAAAATGTTGCAAAATAAAATCAATCAAATTGTGAGCTTGTATTGTAGATATGTTTGTCTTAAAGCATAACTTCTCATGACTCCCTTTGGGAACTATTTCAATGACTCAAAAACACAGATTTTTTTTCTTTGGAAGTTTCTGTACATTTCTCACAATAAGATACACTTACTGTGAAATACTTTAAAAGTAGGCAGACACATATTTATTTTTCTATGCATCTGCCAACAGGGTTAACAAATATTAATTAAACATTGTGTTTATAATTTTGTCACACACAAAACATGTTACAATGTAGCATTCTCACATTTTAGAAGTATATTAGTAATCTAATGGAATTTTGTTTATTATATGTCTTAGGTACAAATCTATTCATATTTTGCTATATTTCACTTTGTAGATTCAGTCCAAGCCATTAATAAATATCTATACTTAACTTGGAGGTTTTATGACCTAACAAATCCTACTCTCATTACAAAAATGCAAACAGGTCTAGCAGTCATAATACAGCTCTTCCTCGGTTGGAAAAAACAATCTCTGCTTGATCTGTAGCTAAAGGTGTGTCCACATTTATTCACACACAAATCTACTTACAAAATCATGTAGACAGATACATGCTCAAATGCAAAAGGCTAGTATCTGTAGTGTTTGTGTGCAGAATGAGGATTCAACGTTGTGTATACATTCAATCAGGGAAAGTTTTGAAATAAATTACTGATATGTTCAGAAACAAATATGATTTACTTTTTTGAATTTCATGATTTAAGTGCCACACTTTTTAGATCACTGCAGAAAATGTTTGACAATATTTACAGTACTTGTGGGATTTTAAGTGCTCAGCTTTGGATACCTTAGTAATATTGAAGATTTTGAGTACAAAACACTTATTTCCTTTGGGTGTCTTTGTTGAATTACCAGTCATCATTAAATAAATCTCCTTGGTTCTATCATCTAGCAAATCATGATTTATGACTCTCCACTACTACTCAGTTTCCAAAATGTCATAGAGAAGTCTCATGACACTAAGGATATTTTATAAAATTTCTTTTTACATAGGAAGAAAATAGTTGCATGAACATTTAAGAAAAGGTTGACTTTGCAACAATATTAAATATCCAGTAATAATTGTCTAGTTGGGGATGGACTAGGTGGGGCAAATGAGCCTGAGAACAAAAATCAGTGTTCTCAGGAGGTTTTAATTTTATTTGGTTCTGTTTTTTTTAGTTGTTAATGTTTGTTTGTTTTTCAGACAAGGTCTTGCAAGGTAAGTGAGGCTTCCTTGACACTCACTATGTAGTTTCTGCTGGCTTCAAGATCATTGGCAATTCTTCCTCTGCTTCCATATGACTGAATTCCAAGCATAAGCTTCCACATCTGGCTCTCAGAAAATAACATGACTACACCCTTATGGAACTCCTTCTGCTCCACAGCTCTTCTCAAATAGTCAAATAGGCAAGAGGTCAATAAAATACACTTTTATGTACAGTGTAAGATCTTCTGATATTTTTCTTTTAAGTAAATAAGTAATGGCACTTCCTCTGCTCATTTCAGATTTCTCATTCTTTTGAAGTATAGATTTGTGATGGTTACCAGTTCAGTTTTTATTACTGTTTACCTTGAAATTCTTTCAATTGTATTGGTCTTGTGCATCTATTAGCTTGTCAGTGGCAGTTCAAGAACTGATGTCAGAGACTGGGGGAGCAGAATGGCTCCATCAGTTAAACACTTGTCATACAAGCGTATGATGAGGATGTGAGCTTGATCCCCAATACCCAAATAAAAAGCCAAGTGCGTTAGTGTATACTTGTCAACACTGGGTGGCAGAGCAGGAAGAGTGCTGGAACTCATTGGTCAGATAGTCTTGTCAATCAGTGTGTTCAAGGCTCAGTGAGGGACCCTTCTTTAAAAACAAGACAAAAGAGCAGCTGAGGAAGACACTCAGTATCAACCTTTGGACTCCACAAACACACTCTCTCTCACATATTCATATGAATGCACATAAAGAACTCAGTGGGGAGGTAATCCACATTACAGATTGGCAAAGATTTTGCTATTCATTATTATTTGAATGAATCTTGTATGATGTAATTAGGGGTTTATTCGCTAGAAAAAAAAACTGAAGCTAGTTTGGGGTAAAAGAAGAATGAGTCACTGCCAATAAATACATGGTTTCTTTTTAAGGTAATAAAATCATTCTAGAATTAAATGATTCTACAATCTTCTGGCTATATTGAGGAACAATGAAAGTTGTGAATTTGATAGTATGCAATATAGATTAAATATTTAAAGTGAAGCTTCTTTGAAAATCTAATGCCTGAAGAATGTAGTACTTCCATTATGTGCTTAGTTTTTCATTGTTACTTCCATGCTGTGTTGACTATACTTGTCTCGAGTGTGTTCAAGATGGGTCATTTGAGGCTTTTCAACATGGATGATTTGAAGTCTTTATCAGATAGTACCAGCATCTGCATAGCTGGCAGGTGCTGGCATGTATTCATTTTCTTCTGTGATGCAGCTGAGAATTTCATAATGCTTTATACTCCTGAATATCAAACATGCAGTAGTCTTATTTAAGTCCCATGGAGAAAGGTTGCATTTAGTTTTCATCTCCCAGACTCAAAATGTTCAGTATGTTACATCTGTGCTGTGTATGCTTTGTTATTTGGATCTGTCCTATATGAATATGACTTAATGATCAGCCTGTGGTGTCCAGTTGTTCAGTTATCACAGTTTGTGGACATTAAATTGGATAGGATCTGCGTATGCCCAGTTCTGAGTTAGTCAGAGATTCATGAACAACTTTATGTCTCTTTCCCCTCTCTCCGTGATAACCAACTTATTTTTCCAGATTTCTTAATTTGATGATTCAACCAGTAACCAGTCACTTCATTATACCATATTAGAGGTCACTTGCCTGGAGGAAAAAAGCGAGATGCAAGGGCAACCAGGCTTGAGCATGTGCCCTTGGAACGCAGCCTCAGTAAAAGGAAACAAGTTTCCCATTCTTCGGGCTACTTTTAAGCCTTAATTTCATTAACTTTTTGTTTATTTGTATGTGTATGTGTCTGGGTGGGTATATGCCTTATGGTGTGTGTGTATATGTGTGTGTTGTGGATCACAAAATTAGAAGGAGGATCATGAAAGGGAGAAGAAAAGTAAATGTGATATGAAGTAGAGAGAGATGAAATATGTGAATAGGAAAGCAGAAGTGGGGAGTAAGCTGGGTGAAGAAAGGAAAACAGCTGGAAAAAGGGTGGAGTGAAAAGGAGAGAAGTAGGGGACCATGAATGAGAATAGGCTATAACACACATGTATAAAAAGGCCAGTGATGAAACCCATTACTTTGTGTGTTGACCTAAATAATATTTAATGGTGTTGGACATACTAGCATAGGCTTTTGACCCTGACACTCAATAAGTAGAGACAGGCAGGGATCTATGAATTTTATGCCAACCATTGCTATGGGGTAATGCTCTTGTGTGCTTTAAAAATGTGTCACTAGTATGTTTTCTGCTGCTATTGCTGAGTCAGAAAAATCTCTCTGTGGCACACCACCAGCAAACAGCAAAAAGCTGTGTTAAACTCTGTATTCTTTTTTTTTTAAATTCATTCATTTATTAAAGATTTCTGTCTCTTCCCCTCCAACGCCTCCCTTTTCCCTCCCCCTCCTCCAATCAAGTCCCCCTCCCTCATCAGCCCAAAGAGCAATCAGGGTTCCCTGCCCTGTGGGAAGTCTAAGGACCACCCACCTCCATCCAGGTCTAGTAAGGTGAGCATCCAAACTGCCTAGGCTCCCACAAAGCCAGTGCGTGCAGTAGGATCAAAAACCCATTGCCATTGTTCTTGAGTTCTCAGTAGTCCTCATTGTTTGCTATGTTCAGCAAGTCTGGTTTTATCCCATGCTTTTTCAGACCCAGGCCAGTTGGCCTTGGTGAGTTCCCCATAGAACATCCCCATTGTCTCAGTGTGTATTCTTTTTGAAACTTTCTCAGATTTTATGTGTATTTAGTTGGCCACGTGGGCGCCACTCTGTAACAGGATCGAGTGGGCTTCTTGTCGTGGGCACCACTCTGTAAGAGGAGGAGCAGGCTGCTTGTCATCCTGGCTAGTTTACATTCGAAATACACCTGCCAATCTGTAACATGGAGTGGGCCCTCTTGTTCCAGCTGCCCCGCTAGCTTACACCCAAAATAATCACACAGAAACTGTATTCATTTATACACTGCCTGGCCCATTAGCTCTATCTTCTTATTGGCTATTCTTACATCTTAATTTAACCCATTTCTCTTAATCTGTGTATCACCATGAGGTTGTGGCTTACTGGGAAAGATTTAGCATGTTTGACCTGGCAGCTCCATGGCAGCTCTTTCACTCTGCTTTCTTTCTACCAGAATTCAGTTCTGTCTTCTCCACCTACCTAAGTTCTGCCCTATCAAAAGGCCAAGGTAATTTCTTTATTCAACCAATGAAAGCAACACATAGACAGAAGGAACTCTTAAACTACTTATATTTGGTTTAATAAAACACTGATTGTCCAATAGCTAGGTAGGAAGTATAAGTGGGGCAACCAGAGTAAGAGAATTCTGGAAAGAGGAGAGGCAGTTGCCACCCAGACACAGAGGAAGCAAGATAAAAATGCTTCACTCAGAAAAGGTACCAAGCCACATGGCTAAACATAGATGAGAATTATGGGTTGATTTAAGTAGTATGAGCTGGTTAATAATAAGTCTGAGCTAAGAGGCGAAACAAAATAAGTATATGTTTCTTTGGGACAGAAACTTTCTTCCACAAACCATGGCTACATGGTGAGACCCTGTGTCAGAAAAACAACAGCAAGTGGGGAAAGGAATACTTGAATGCATATTGGCAGGAGAAGTGTAAAAATAGTGCTAGGCAGAAAGTATGGAACCAACAAAGTGAACGGTCGGAAAATATAAAAACAAGTGAACCAATTTGCTTGAAGTCAATAGTTCATGCAAGGAAATAGTAATTATAGTTATGAAAAAAAAAGCAAGCATGCATTCAAAGATCAAAAGTATAAATTTAAGTTTATGGTTCTTTATTAGTCATGTTTGCCTTACATTATTTAATTTGTTTAATGAATAAAAGCTGTATATTTTCAATTACTCAGCTCAACATCCCTTCTGCCTTTAGTGGAGCAAGAAGGGCAGTTGTTTAGGCGTCCATATTCATGCAATAAGTGGCATTCCCATTCCAGGAACCATGCCTGACTGTGCATAATTCTGGTGACAGAGCTGAGGCAGCAGTAGGCCTATTTGCCAGCATGAGAACAGCCTTGCCAACAACAAGCTTTTATGTAGTGGGCTGGTTCGTGAATAAAAACAAGCTAGGGCCTGCCAAAGGGATCTTAGACAATCTTCTGCTGAGGAAGCAACTACTTAAAGACATAACTCATGCCCTTTGATGCATCCTTCCAGCTACTCACAGCAAAGGCATTTTAGTTAATGGCAATACGGTTTGTAGATAAAGGTTCTTGTGGTTTTGAGTGATCTGGTCTTGTGGTACCCAAGATTTGTAGTGTCAAGAATGTACATGAGACCACCCACACCTCTGCAGGTGTTTCTGCTCCACAGAGGTGTATTGTTTACATATTTCACAGTATTCTGTTATCAAGAACAGGACTTTAATCACTACCACCAAACTCTTCTCCTTCAGACCTTTGCCACAGTTCACCAGTTTGCTTCATTTTTTTCTTTTTTTCTTTTTCTTTTTGCTTCGTTCCTGCTTATCTGCCTGTCCTTCATCTTTTCCCAAGAACTATTAAGTACTCTCTGTTGCACCTTCTGACAGAGCAGCCTTCAAGATTGTGTAATAATTTGTACAAGCCACTGGAACATCAGACCAGGAGCATCTTTCGGCATCTCTAGCATCAATACATGCATCATGACCTTCAACAATCATCTAAGGCACCCGTGTACACAGCATGCTATGTGACTGGTTCTATAATAATGATCTGAAATGAGAATAAAATAAACAGAATGAAAGAAATTATGTGAAGTACATTAAATTACAAGAAATTAAGAAGTACAAAGAAAGGCAACTCACACCAGGACACATGACAGAAGTGAGATCTCTAAACCTCTGTCCTAGGCCAAAAAAGCAAGAAGACAGGTGTTTGCACATTTCCAACTCTCTTACGTTTTAAGTAACAAAAACTAGCAAGTTTATCCCCATCTGAGTTTGACAGCTCCACTTTGTGTGATATTTCAAAGCAAATTCTGTAGAACTTTAAATAATAAATAACTCACCATGTCTGACAACTGCTAACAGCATACATTCAGTTTGGACATAAGAACATCAACTTAAAGTATGGTTCTCCCCTGACCTCATGGTTGGGACCATTTTGATATTCAGACTCTTTACTCTGCATCCTTCTCTGTGCACCCTCTTCTTGATTTTGGAGATTGTCTGGTTGCTAATGAGCCATTAGTTCAATGTGTCGGTGTAGTCAATTAGAACCAACACTGTTTAGGCTAAAATTTAGTTATTTCTATTTATACGGACATATGTGTGTTAAATTCCTCACTGGCCACCCACCTCTTAAACTTAGCGTGATATCAACATTTTTCACATATTTTTGTTCTGAAAATCCTCACAGCAACAAGAACTTTACTTTCTTGATTTTTTTCTTTTTACTTGCATATCCCAGTGGGACATCCAATCTGGCATTATAGTCAGTCACAAAGAAAGTGCTAATTAGCAGATGAATGCAATTAGTAGTTACATCAACTGTTTTCAGGTAACTTTTGTTGCTGACACATACTTATTGTCGATTCCAGAATTTTTCATTGTCTATGATATAAACTCAACAAAATACAAAAACATTTTTAAAGGCTACAGACTAAACAATCTAGCACTAATTCATATTAGGAGAATAGAAACTTTAGGCCTTTATTCTAGCTAAGAATATGCATATCTCTCTGATCTACCCATGAAGTCATGGCCCCCTCTCAGTTCCAGGAGAAGTGAAAAGTCTTTTCTTCCATGCAGTTCTATGAGTCCATTCTTGCTATACCATCATACTATCTCTGATACCCAGTCCCTTCTCACCAGATACCCATGAATCTTTCTTGTATCTTTAGCAATGTTCTGTTTCATGACTCTTGCTTTTTAAGTACTATGAACTGAGTCTTCTTTACTGAACTGCATGCACTTGAAAAGAAAAAAAAAACATTTACTCTTGTCTATTCACCTCTGTGTCTCAAAGAGTACCTTATAGTTTATACGCTCTTAAGACAGGTTGTGTGAGGATCCAAGTGTTTTAAACCGATAACAGTGATAATGACATGAATTGATAGATGGCAAGAAAGAATGATGGATAGATGGGCAGAAGGATAGGTGGATGGGTAGGTGAGTAGTAAGAGTCAAGGAAAACCCAACATGGTGCTGATTGAGAAACCTTATTTTCTGCGTAAGGAAACTAGGATTCAAAAATGAAACAGGAACCTCTCGAGAGGAATATGATTCATATTCTCTTATTTATTTCTACTCCAACTACACATAATGGTTCTCAGATGTCCTCTAGTTTTTCACTTCTTGTTTGCCTCCACTTTTTCAAGATGTGTGGCAAGTGATCAGTAGTTGTAAGACTAACAGTGTTATTATGTCTTATCACCGATCAAGGGACTTTTGGTACACCCTGTGTACTGTATTCACACTGTGAAAACTGGCTGGAATGAAACATGCTCCCACCCTGCAGCACCTAAAGCAGTGGCTGCTCTTCAGAATGACCAGATCTCTGGACATATTTGTAGCAGATAACTCAGCATGGGATAAAATGTAGATATCCACACAGACAAGAAATGAGATACTCACTTACAAAATTAGTTAAATGCCAAAGATTTTAAAGTAGAGGTGTAAAGGGAGAGAAGAATAATCTATTACATATGGATTATATCTGATTTGGAGTCCAGAGTGGACTGACTCATCGGCGATCAGGTCCGAAGAACATAGAAGTACAGGCAGGCTAGTAAGCTTTAAATGACAGCAATAAAAGACTCATCATAAGGAGTTTTTCATTCCTGGGAAGCCACCCCACAAGGCAGTCAGTCTACTGTGTGGTTGGAATATGTTGCACCAGTCTTCCCAATATTTCAGGATATAGAAACCTTTGGTGTAGTTTATACAATGTAGGTTCAGATTCAACATGTTAGCCATGATTCCAAAACTCTGTGTATCTAACAATACTAGTTGACACTGATGTTGTTGGTCTTAGGCCACAGGTTGAGCAGCAACAGAGGAAATTGTGAAAATTCGAAATTGGTATGGGATAGAGTGAACAAGAAAGATCCCGAGAAGACTGAAATATTGAACTGGACTCTAGCAAATTCACACCAAGAAGATTTGGGTTTTGCAATGAAGCAGAACAAGTTGCTGGGCAGAAACCAGATTTTATTCAGTCAATAAATAATTTATAGTGACAGAAGAGACACCTAACAAAATGCTTGTGAGGCACTATTGGGCAGTGGTGAAGCCTTTGGAGGTGGGGCCTGCTGCAAGGAAGGTAGGCTATTGTGGGAGAGCCCTTGAATCGGGCATTACCACCTTAGCCCTTTCCTGACTTCTATCACTTCCAGACCACCATAAGGTAGTATCCTCCAGCACTTGCTCTGATTCTTATGGAGTCACTTACCACAGACATCATCTTATTCGGAACACAGACTTTCAGATGCTTTCTGTGACGTCATCACATTCAGAACACAGACTTAAAGATGTTCTCTGTGATGTTATCTTATTTAGATCACAGACTTTCACCTGTACTCCATAGCACAGTACTGAAACTGTTTTGTAAAATATGAAATGATGGAATGAAAACTCCAAATTTTCTTTTTGTCTCATTTCAGGGCATGCAGCAAGCCAATGGTAGTCATTTGGGGCCTGTATTTTGCTTGCCTGTTACAGATGACAAATTTAGGCCAAAGACCTTGTTTCCATTGTTTCAAATATTTAATGACGTGTTTCAGGATGAGAGGAAACAGCAGTCATGTAGACAGTCTTTAACTGTGCAGCAGGTGTTGGCACCTGTAGCCACTTAAATCCAGCCAAGATAATCACTTCTCTCTCACTGCAGCTGGCTCATATCAGGTATTATCCTCCGTTACTGAATCTATTTGGGGAAATTAAACCATGGCTTTCCCCCAGGTAATACAGCAAGAGAGGGGGACATTTGGATTCCAGGATGCAACTTTGGTCAACAGTCAACAGAGCGTCCTGAACCAGACAGTACTAGCCTGCATAGGGTACCACATGACAAGGGTTACATCTAGAGTTGGCTGGAGTGTTATGGGAATGGAAGGAAAGGAATATTAGGTAGGAAATCAGTGGCATCATTAGTAATATCTACTAAATTTAGCTATGACAGTTTGGCTCTGTGGTATGTTCATTCATCATTGTTAATGTTTAAAATGTGTATGTATGCTCACTTATGCATGCAGGACTATGTCTTCGTGCTATAAGAGTGGAAAGAAAATCCCATCATTTCAGTACACAGAGCTCTATTTCTCCAGGTTGTATTCATTGCAAGCAGATCTTGACTGCACTGGAGATTAATGAATGTTTGTTACCATTTATTTAATCAGTACTAAGAATGCAAAGGCGTTAGTGTTTCCTAATGACACCACTGTCACCCTGTGCTTCAGAAATGCAGCCCTGACTCTTATGGTAAAGTCCTTTATTTCAGTCTCGACTCTACAGAATATTTATATATGAGACCAATGCATGTTAAAATGGGATAGCAACAGAGTAAATAGAGTGAATAGGAGACTTCAGAATCAAAATGCCAGGTTCAAGGCTTAGCTCTGCCACCCAGTAAGTTAAGTAAGACAACTGGGCAAGTTTTTCTCACCTTGCAAAATAAGGTTTAGACACGACAGTATAGAGAGATTTTAACTGTGTATAAGTTGTTCTCATTCTCCATGTCTACCTGTGACATGGCAGCATATCCTGTGTAGTCCTTTAGATTTCTTAATGGCTTCTTTTCTTCTTCTCTTGAACACTGGGCCTCTCCTAAGGTCAACAGGCGATCTTTTATTTTCTCAATGTATGTTACAGTTCAAACTGTGCCCTCAACTCTTACCATCTAAACACAGCTCTCACACATCTGATTCCTTGCTTCTGCAGTGGTGGGTGACTGCCTTTAAGGTAGCTGTTCCACATTCCCTTAGTTTTCCACTCTGGTTTCTTTATCCTCAGACCCAAACAATCCCCTTTCCTATTTCCTATTCTTTCCCTGTCTCTAGTCTTGCTTTCTTCTAATTTACATCCTTAAGTCTGGGGAGGTCTTGTTTTAATATGTAGCTCAACCATTTCCTGTCTTATAGACTCTGATTTATGACACAGATGTGTTTTCCTAAAGTCCTTACACTGACAAGAACAGACATACTACTTCTTTTAAGTTTGATTTTCTATATTTCCTCCATGCTTTATGTCCATACCACCACCCGAGATATGCCTAGTTAGATTTATTAGCATTTCCTGGAAGTCCTATTTATAATTAAGTGAAACTCAGTGACTTTTCTGAAGACTGACCTCTGGCAAGGCATCACTGCTGACATCTGTTCTGTTTACATATTCAGATCCTAGCATAGCCTCTGCCACATAGGAAGAATGCAAATGTTTGGAAGGATTTTGGTAACAGATGAGTGAGAGGAGAGACAAGGAACATGCGATGATGTCATATAGAAGTCTGTGAAAGTGTCTAACACCAAGAATGCAAAAAATGCAAATTATCTTTAAAATGTTTGATATTATTTTTATGCAAGCTATAGAAATAGTTTCCTGAATCACCTACCTATGCATTTCCACATCCTAAAATAAAACGTTGAAGGCTCTTTAGGAGGTCAGCAGTAGAACTGACCTGCGTTCTTCCTGTAGACCAGTATTTACAGCCCTCTACATCAGCTGTCCCTGACAGTCAGTTTGCCTTGGCTCCTAATTATTCAGATACCAAGGGTTCTGTTTCCCCATTCTCCATGAAGGTATGTCCATCCAAGGTTGTTTTTACCTGTCTTGTATTGATTTTGTGTGCTTTCCTTTTCCTTTTTCTTTTATTTTAGTAGGTTTCCCTTTCCTTAGAGTTCTAAACATTTAAAAATGTGCACGATACTATAGATTTTCGTAGAACTTTCTCTGATTTTAAGGAAATTTTACTTTTCTGAGTCATTACTCAACATATTCCTTGTGCCAGCCCTTTACAAAATTCAGTGGACATATGAGCTGAATATTTGAAGCAAGAAATCCTATGCCCATCTGTTTTGGATGCACACAATATCTTAGTAGTGAGTTATGCTTGACAGTGACTGAGGCTAAAATCTGCTGTGTGTCACAGACCTGGTGATTCTTCTCAGGCTCAGGTCACATACTTCAGGGAACCATCTAAGAGTGACCCGATTTCAATTAAGGAGCATTTGTATGCGTGCTAATCCCCAAATATATAAATCCTCACACTGCCAACGTCTTTGTGAATGTGAACACAGAGTTAGAAATTGCCCACAAAATTTCTCAGGATGTGCTCTGACTCCGAAGCAGCTGTTCTGGGAAGTAAGTAAGTAGATAATTCATGTGTTGATAGAGTCACTAGCTGTATTGAGTTTTGGTCTCATATGAGCTGTAAAATCCTTGAGGGGTGGGGCTCTGTTCTTTTCACTAGAGAAAGATGTTTCTTAGGTAGATGTTATTCAAATGTTTGAAAACTTTTCTTAAAATGACAAATTTTTAAATTGCTGAGATTAATGAAGTAATACATCCCCAACCTGCATGCCTATGATGAGGCTTATGAGCCTTTTATTTTTCTCCTTTCTCTTCTAGGCAGCTTCCCTTGCCTTGATGAAAAGAAACCAAATCAATGTAATGTCTTGACGATGCCTGGCCAAAGATTTGGAGATTAAAAAAAAAATCACAAAATAACAAGCAGACAACTCTCCAAATGTCTGGCGAACCACCATATGCCCACTGTATTCGCTTACTGGTCTGTGCTTGTCAAGCAGGTGCCCCTTCATTCTCCACTCCATAGCTAAGTAGGAGACAGACCCATGTAAAATGAAACATTTTCAGCCTTATTTGACCCTATTTTTCTAATATATCAATTGAAGAGAAATAGCCCACATGGCCTTTAATCACCGCCAAGTTCAGGTCCTCCAAAGGGGCCTTCGGCAGCTTGCCAGAGTGACAGTGTTAATAACCTTCAACGAGAAGGAAGGGAGAAGTTCTGTCTCCCGCGTGCTCTCTGGCCTTTGCACTGAAATGTCAGTGGACTGTTAGTATAGCCTCATTTAGTGATTAGAAGCCTAATTACCTGAAATTCAGAGGCTACTGAATTCAGAAGCATAAAGTTTTCCTCTCATAAAGACACACACACACACACACACACACCTCCTTTTGGGTTTTATCGATTCTGCTTTTCTATCATCAGAGCTTCCAGCCCTTGGAGTTGCCACGGTGTGTCCCTTTAAGATATTCACCATCATACACTGTAGTTGGTTCTTTCTTATGTGTATTATGTCCACATGCCCTGGGGATCAGTAAGAAGAGGCTTTGGGGTTTAATAACACAGAATGAAAAGCGTGCTGATGCCCTCAGGTTCCCTACATCAGACAATATTGCTCTTGTGGTTTATGCAACACGGCTCTCTTTATGTCATGCTCCTGTGAAAGAGGTGACAGTGACCTCCCAGCACTTACTAGATCATGCCCAAACAGGTCCCATGCACATTTGCTGCCTTTGTAAAACCTGAGCACACACTGCCTGTGTTGGTTGCTGCTTGCTACCCTGACCATAGATGTCCTTCACACTGTAGAGTCACACCCTTGGGGTTTTCAGTAGCTCAGTAGCTAAGGATTGTCAGCTTCTTCTCTGATATGCATAGAGTTGGGATTCCAGTAACATTCTATATTTCCACGTACATGAATGCTAAATGATACACTGAATTTTATGGTTTCCTTCTTTCTTTGTGAAGACTTTGGGCTAGCTGAGAACAACACGAAACAGGAAGTACCTATACACTCTGGCAAGACAAGCTCTTTGAACTTTTATTTATAAAGACTGATATTAATTTTTATTCAAGTGTATGCGTGTGTTTGCTTTGGGGTGAGAAATGCCGCATGTAGAGGGTGCCAACGTAGGCTGGAAGACGACATCAGATGCTCTGTAGCTGAAGTGACAAGAGGTCCTGCCTGACGCAGGTCGAGGGATCTGAACTCCTCTGGAGGTGCAGGGAGAGCCCTTAACTGCTGAGCCATCTCTGCAGACTCTTCCCTTTGCATTGTATTTACATGACCATGTCATTCAGGTCCTCAGTTCCTTCATTGGTAAATACATCCCGCTACAGTAAAGAGTGTTAATGTGAGCAGCTGTCGGACCAGATCACAGTCCCATGAGGATTCAGGGCAAGGTTTCTGCTTCTTTGTATTCTTCAAGTCAAATAATTATTGACTAAGTAGTTATTAATTTTCCTCAACCTTTATGTAAACATTTGTAATAGGAAAATATATATTTTGGTCAAACCAGTATCTGTTCAGAGAATTAACCTCAGAAAATTTTGGATTCGTTCACCCTCCCCATCCTTCTCATCTCTCTGTGCACTCAGGATCCATTCACCGTCCTCATCTCTGAGTGTAGGCAGCTTCACACCTTTCCTTGCTTCCCCGTTCCTTCTCTTCCTGTCTCTCTCCCAGGAGCTGCTGCATGGTATATATGAAACTCCAGAGAGAACAAACTAGAGAGATTCAGATGTGGTGATCCTTTATAATCCAATACCCAAGTGATGTAGCTCATATTGTGATGCCACACTTTAGCCCTGTAATCCCATCTTGACCAGAAAGAAACTAGCAGACCAATCTGTCATATAAAGATGCTAAGTTCACCTAGGGTGAGGGTTGAATTTAACTGCCCTGCATTAGGGGGTAGATAAATAAATTGCTGAGAATCAACTCCATAGAACATTATGTTGACAGTACATTTATACTCAGAAATTTTACCAACATAGAACTCTTAAAATAGTAAATTAAGGAAACAGGAAACGAGTGTGGCTATTATTACTGAAACCACCTGTTCAGTGTTTTTATAAAGAGGAGAGCTGATAGGAGAAACACAGAGATGACAAACTATTTGAAGGCTTCTTTTCCTGTCTCGGTGATAGAATCTTGTAACTTACAATACTGTTCTGTCATCTGGTAGTTACTTAATATTTACTGAATGAGTGGATCCTTAGTCAACGAATGGATGCTTTCCAAGTGGTTGGACTGTGCGCAGCTCATTTGTACTGCTATACTATCTGTTTTTCCATCATAATCCCTGGGGGAAAATGGAGTGGAATCTAAAAGGGGCAGTTGTAAGAAAGACATACTTTGATTCTTGAATAAATGTTGCCGGGTTAATCCCAAGAGCAGGAAAGTGAGGGAAAGTGTAATGGCTGCCACCATGGCCATTGCCACCGTCATAGGACATTTTAAAGGGTTTGGGCTCAGAGAAGGAAAGGCTTAGTAATTCCCAAATTTTATCTCTAAATTACACTACATACTATCTTGGTAGTACATGTGTACCCAAATGAGTTTTTGAATATAACAACAACAACAAAAGGACTCAAATGTGTCAGGGCCATTGATCCTGTAAGGTCCAAAGAAACAGGACTTAAATTAGTGAGAAAATGAGCACCCACAGTGCAGATTCTTTTAGAATTCTTGCAGGCTTTTAAAAGTACAAGGGCTAAACTACTTTTTAAGTTAAGACTAATTTTAAATGCTGTGCACAGAAGCATGGTCCCTTGAGTAGCATTAGGTTGATATGCCATTGTTCCTCTGGTACTTGGGTTTATGCCCATCATAATTGATAGGAAATGCAGTGAAAAGGCTAAGCCATGTCATCAATTGTATGAACCTACAGTCTTCCCTGTATCTGAATGCTGACAGATTGTGCGACGTGAGTAGATAAAGATAGTCAGCATTGCAATTCCATGTGAGGATAGCCTTTTTATCCTTACAGTATGAAAGTAAATGACATTAATGGGATCCCTTCATTATTTATTCGTCTAAGTGCTCTTCTCTGTCAGTTTCAGATCAAAAAAGACAGAAGTTTAATCTCCGTGGATGGGCACTCTGTGGAATACTTTACCAGCTATAGCAAAAGGCAAAAGTTACCGTGAAAGAACACATGTTGATTGTCTACGGGGGTGTGACTTGTGTGTGTGTGTGTGTGTGTGTGTGTGTATGTGTGTGTGTGTGTGTCTGTCTGTCTGTCTGTTTGACACAGGGAGCAGATAATTCAACCTATAACGTTTTTATACCCCTACTCTCTAAAATTCTTTGTGCCTAGACTATGGAAACACTGATGAAGTCAAATGTCTTAGATTAGTCTCTGAGAACTAAGGAGAGTTCTTTCTTCCTGGTTGCAAGCTTTTTTTTTTTTATGAGTATTTGTGGAGAGAAAGAAAAAAAAACTGAACTTCAGAGTTTAATTTGTGATTTCTCAATAGAATAGGAGCAAAACCCAATGCCTGTTTATTTTCAACTCTGAAATGATTCTCAAGGATCCTTAAGATTTTAGATTAGTATGTCACTGTGCTTACAATGATCAGGAAGCAAAATAACAAAACAAAATAAGCCTCTTCAGTCTTTCTTTCCTGCTCTCGCCCAGACTTCTCTGCCTTCCTTCTTTTCTCTGCTCTCCATTCACCGAAGTTTTCATCCTTTCCCCTGCCTCCTTGCCCCCTGCCTCCTGCCTCCTTCCCCTTGCCCCCTGCCCTCTACCTTCATACCCCCTTCCTTCTGCCCCCTGCCTCCCTGCCTCCCGTCCCACCTCTCTGCCTCTCTGCTTCCCTGATTTCTTGCCTTCCTCCCTTGCTCTTTAGCAAGTCCTTACCTCTTCCCATCCTAACCCTCTGGCACCACACTTTCTGCTACTGTGAGATTACTTTTGACATTTTTTTCTTTCTTTTTTCCTTAAGATCATCCTTATTTTGTCTGAAAAATATTCTATTTACCTGAATTTTATTTTCCAAGATAGAGTTTCTTTGTAGCTTTGAAGTCTGTCCTGGAACTAGTTCTTAAAGACCAGACTGGCCTCAAACTCACAGAGATTCCCTTGCCTCTGCTTCCCACGTGCTGGGATTAAAAAAGTGTGCCACCACTGCCTGGCACCTGGAATTATTATTAAGATTGGAATATATGATGTACTATTTTACATAATAATTATAAAATGAGAAGTATCACATGAATGCAATTTTTACTGTGGCAGAGCCACAGACGGAGAGTTACAGACCAAGTATAGTCTCATCTGCAATTCTTAAAGAACTGAAAGATGACATGCAATAATAGGAACTGGCTGATGATGTCCAGTGTGGATGCGGAAATCTCACAGGGCCTCTGGCCTAGATAAAGAGCTATAGGCAATGACTGCTAAGATTGGGAGAATCAGTCTGCTTTGGGAATGAGGCTCATAACTGATTGTCCAATATCGTGTAGTCTGCCCTTAAAGCATCATATATATATATATATATATATATATATATATATGCTTTAT